>NC_135545.1:58147-401670 GCF_045843805.1 Urocitellus parryii | reverse complement strand
AAAGGCCTCCAGCCACAGCTCACAGCCCTCACCAAGCACCCGTGGACACACACAGGCCAGTAGCCCTCTGTGTGGAGAGTGAGGAAAGGCCTCCAGCCACAGCTCACACCCCTCACCAAGCACCCGTGGACACACACAGGCCAGTAGCCCTCTGTGTGGAGAGTGAGGAAAGGCCTCCAGCCACAGCTCACAGCCCTCACCAAACACCCGTGGACACACACAGGCCAGTAGCCCTCTGTGTGCAGAGTGAGGAAAGGATTCCAGCCACAGCTCAGGGCCCTCACCAAGCACCCGTGGACACACACAGGCCAGTAGCCCTCTGTGTAGAGAATGAGGAAATGCCTCTAGCCACAGCTCAGGGCCCTCACCAACCACCCGTGGACACACACAGGCCAGTAGCCCTCTGTGTAGAGAATGAGGAAATGCCTCCAGCCACAGCTCAGGGCCCTCACCAACCACCCGTGGACACACACAGGCCAGTAGCCCTCTGTGTAGAGAATGAGGAAAGGCCTCCAGCCACAGCTCAGGGCCCTCACCAACCACCCGTGGACACACACAGGCCAGTAGCCCTCTGTGTAGAGACTGAGTGAAGGCCTCCAGCCACAGCTCAGGGCCCTCACCAAGCACCCGTGGACGCACACAGGCCAGTAGCCCTCTGTGTGGAGAGTGAGGAAAGGCCTCCAGCCACAGCTCACAGCCCTCACCAAGCACCCTTGGACTCACACAGGCCAGTAGCCCACTGTGTGGAGAGAGAGGAAAGGCCTCCAGCCACAGCTCAGGGCCCTCACCTACCACCCGTGGACTCACACAGGCCAGCAGCCCAATGTGTGGAGAGTGAGGGAAGGCCTCCAGCCAGAGCTCAGGGCCCTCACCAACCACCCGTGGACACACACAGGCCAGTAGCCCTCTGTGTGGAGAGTGAGGAAAGGCCTCCAGCCACAGCTCAGGGCCCTCACCAACCACCTGTGTACGCACACAGGCCAGCAGCCCTCTGTGTGGAGATTGAGTGAAGGCCTCCAGCCACAGCTCAGGGCCCTCACCAAGCACCCGTGGACGCACACAGGCCAGTAGCTCTCTGTGTAGAGAATGAGGAAATGCCTCGAGCCACAGCTCAGGGCCCTCACCAACCACCCGTGGACACACACAGGCCAGTAGCCCTCTGTGTGGACAGTGAGGAAAGGCCTCCAGCCACAGCTCAGGGCCCTCACCAACCACCCGTGGACACACACAGGCCAGTAGCCCTCTGTGTGGAGAGTGAGGGAAGGCCTCCAGCCACAGCTCACAGCCCTCACCAACCACCCGTGGACGCACACAGGCCAGTAGCCCCCTGTGTGGAGAGTGAGGAAAGGCCTCCAGCCACAGCTCACAGCCCTCACCAAGCACCCGTGGACGCACACAGGCCAGTAGCCCTCTGTGTGGACAGTGAGGAAAGGCCTCCAGCCACAGCTCAGGGCCCTCACCAACCACCCGTGGACGCACACAGGCCAGTAGCCCTCTGTGTAGAGAATGAGGAAAGGCCTCCAGCCACAGTCAGGGCCCTCACCAACCACCCGTGGACACACACAGGCCAGTAGCCCTCTGTGTGGAGAGTGAGGAAAGGCCTCCAGCCACAGTCACAGCCCTCACCAAGCACCCGTGGACTCACACAAGCTAGTAGCCCTCTGTGTAGAGAATGAGGAAAGGCCTCCAGCCACAGCTCACAGCCCTCACCAAGCACCCGTGGACACACAGGCCAGTAGATCTCTGTGTGGACAGTGAGTGAAGGCCTCCAGCCACAGCTCAGGGCCCTCACCAACCACCCGTGGACACACACAGGCCAGTAGCCCTCTGTGTGGAGAGTGAGGGAAGGCCTCCAGCCACAGCTCAGGGCCCTCACCAACCACACGTGGACACACACAGGCCAGTAGCCCTCTGTGTGGAGAGTGAGGAAAGGCCTCCAGCCACAGCTCACAGCCCTCACCAAGCACCCTTGGACTCACACAGGCCAGTAGCCCACTGTGTGGAGAGAGAGGAAAGGCCTCCAGCCACAGCTCAGGGTCCTCACCTACCACCCGTGGACTCACACAGGCCAGCAGCCCTCTGTGTGGAGAGTGAGGGAAGGCCTCCAGCCACAGCTCACAGCCCTCAACAAGGACCCGTGGACAGACACAGGCCAGCAGCCCTCTGTGTGGAGAGTGAGGAAAGGCTTCCAGCCTCAGCTCAGGGTCCTCACCAACCACCCGTGGACTGACACAGGCCAGTAGCCCCCTGTGTAGAGAATGAGGAAAGGCCTCCAGCCACAGCTCAGTGCCCTCACCAAGCACCCGTGGACGCACACAGGCCAGTAGCCCTCTGTGTGGAGAGTGAGGAAAGGCCTCCAACCACAGCTCACAGCCCTCACCAAGCACCCGTGGACACACACAGGCCAGTAGCCCTCTGTGTGGAGAGTGAGGAAAGGCCTCCAGCCACAGCTAAGGGCCCGCACCAAGCACCCGTGGACACACACAGGCCAGTAGCCCTCTGTGTGGAGAGTGAGGAAAGGCCTCCAGCCACAGCTCAGGGCCCTCACCAAGCACCCGTGGACGCACACAGGCCAGTAGCCCTCTGTGTGGAGAGTGAGGAAATGCCTCCAGCCACAGCTCAGGGCCCTCACCAACCACCCGTGGACACACACAGGCCAGTAGCCCTCTGTGTAGAGAATGAGGAAAGGCCTCCAGCCACAGCTCACAGCCCTCAACAACCACCCGTGGACGCACACAGGCCAGTAGCACCCTGTGTGGAGAGTGAGGAAATGCCTCCAGCCACAGCTCACAGCCCTCACCAACCACCCGTGGACGCACACAGGCCAGTAGCCCCCTGTGTGGAGAGTGAGGAAAGGCCTCCAGCCACAGCTCACAGCCCTCACCAAGCACCCGTGGACGCACACAGGCCCGTAGCCCTCTGTGTGGAGAGTGAGGAAAGGCCTCCAGCCACAGCTCAGGGCCCTCACCAACCACCCGAGGACGCACACAGGCCAGTAGCCCTCTGTGTGGAGAGTGAGGAACGGCCTCTAGCCACAGCTCAGGGCCCTCACCAAGCACCCGTGGACGCACACAGGCCAGTAGCCCTCTGTGTGGAGAGTGAGGGAAGGCCTCCAGCCACAGCTCAGTGCCCTCACCAACCACCCGTGGACACACACAGGCCAGTAGCCCTCTGTGTGGAGAGTGAGGAAAGGCCTCCAGCCACAGCTCAGGGCCCTCACCAACCACCCGTGGACACACACAGGCCAGTAGCCCTCTGTGTGGAGAGTGAGGGAAGGCCTCCAGCCACAGCTCACAGCCATCACCAAGCACCCGTGGACGCACACAGGCCAGCAGCCCTCTGTGTGGAGAGTGAGGGAAGGCCTCCAGCCCCAGCTCAGGGCCCTCACCAACCACCCGTGGACTGACACAGGCCAGTAGCCCCCTGTGTAGAGAATGAGGAAAGGGCTCCAGCCACAGCTCACAGCCCTCACCAAGCACCCGTGGACGCACACAGGCCAGTAGCCCTCTGTGTAGAGAATGAGGAAATGCCTCCAGCCACAGCTCAGGGCCCTCACCAACCACCCGTGGACACACACAGGCCAGTAGCCCTCTGTGTGGAGAGTGAGGAAAGGCCTCCAGCCACAGCTCACACCCCTCACCAAGCACCCGTGGACACACACAGGCCAGTAGCCCTCTGTGTGGAGAGTGAGGAAAGGCCTCCAGCCACAGCTCACAGCCCTCACCAAACACCCGTGGACGCACACAGGCCAGTAGCCCTCTGTGTGGAGAGTGAGGGAAGGCCTCCAGCCACAGCTCAGGGCCCTCACCAACCACCCGTGGACACACACAGGCCAGTAGCCCTCTGTGTGGAGAGTGAGGAAAGGCCTCCAGCCACAGTCACAGCCCTCACCAAGCACCCGTGGACTCACACAAGCCAGTAGCCCTCTGTGTAGAGAATGAGGAAAGGCCTCCAGCCACAGCTCACAGCCCTCACCAAGCACCCGTGGACACACAGGCCAGTAGATCTCTGTGTGGACAGTGAGTGAAGGCCTCCAGCCACAGCTCAGGGCTCTCACCAACAACCCGTGGACACACACATCCAGTAGCCCTCTGTGTGGAGAGTGAGGGAAGGCCTCCAGCCACAGCTCAGGGCCCTCACCAACCACACGTGGACACACACAGGCCAGTAGCCCTCTGTGTGGAGAGTGAGGAAAGGCCTCCAGCCACAGCTCACAGCCCTCACCAAGCACCCTTGGACGCACACAGGCCAGTAGCCCACTGTGTGGAGAGAGAGGAAAGGCCTCCAGCCACAGCTCAGGGCCCTCACCTACCACCCGTGGACTCACACAGGCCAGCAGCCCTCTGTGTGGAGAGTGAGGGAAGGCCTCCAGCCACAGCTCACAGCCCTCACCAAGGACCCGTGGACAGACACAGGTCAGCAGCCCTCTGTGTGGAGAGTGAGGAAAGGCTTCCAGCCACAGCACAGGGCGCTCACCAACCACCCGTGGACTGACACAGGCCAGTAGCCCCCTGTGTAGAAAATGAGGAAAGGCCTCCAGCCACAGCTCAGTGCCCTCACCAAGCACCCGTGGACGCACACAGGCCAGTAGCCCTCTGTGTGGAGAGGGAGGAAAGGCCTCCAGCCACAGCTCACAGCCCTCACCAAGCACCCGTGGACACACACAGGCCAGTAGCCCTCTGTGTGGAGAGTGAGGAAAGGCCTCCAGCCACAGCTCAGGGCCCGCACCAAGCACCCGTGGACGCACACAGGCCAGTAGCCCTCTGTGTGGAGAGTGAGGAAAGGCCTCCAGCCACAGCTCAGGGCCCTCACCAAGCACCCGTGGACACACACAGGCCAGTAGCCCTCTGTGTAGAGAATGAGGAAATGCCTCCAGCCACAGCTCAGGGCCCTCACCAACAACCCGTGGACACACACAGGCCAGTAGCCCTCTGTGTAGAGAATGAGGAAATGCCTCCAGCCACAGCTCAGGGCCCTCACCAACCACCCGTGGACACACACAGGCCAGTAGCCCTCTGTGTAGAGAATGAGGAAAGGCCTCCAGCCACAGCTCACAGCCCTCACCAACCACCCGTGGACACACACAGGCCAGTAGAGCTCTGTGTGGAGAGTGAGGGAAGGCCTCCAGCCAAGCTCAGGGCCCTCACCAACCACCCGTGGACACACACAGGCCAGTAGCCCTCTGTGTGGAGAGTGAGGAAAGGCCTCCAGCCACAGCTCACAGCCCTCACCAAACACCCGTGGACACACACAGGCCAGTAGCCATCTGTGTGGAGAGTGAGGAAAGGCCTCCAGCCACAGCTCAGGGCCCTCACCAAACACCCGTGGACACACACAGGCCAGTAGCCATCTGTGTGGAGAGTGAGGAAAGGCCTCCAGCCACAGCTCAGGGCCCTCACCAAGAACCCGTGGACGCACACAGGCCAGTAGCCCTCTGTGTAGAGAATGAGGAAAGGCCTCCAGCCACAGCTCAGGGCCCTCACCAACCACACGTGGACACACACAGGCCAGTAGCCCTCTGTGTGGAGAGTGAGGGAAGGCCTCCAGCCACAGCTCAGGGCCCTCACCAACCACCCGTGGACACACACAGGCCAGTAGCCCTCTGTGTGGAGAGTGAGGAAAGGCCTCCAGCCACAGCTCACAGCCCTCACCAAGCACCTGTGGACGCACACAGGCCAGTAGCCCTCTGTGTGGAGAGTGAGGGAAGGCCTCCAGCTCCAGCTCAGTGCCCTCACCAACCACCCGTGGACTGACACAGGCCAGTAGCCCTCTGTGTGGAGAGTGAGGAAAGGCCTCCAGCCACAGCCACAGCCCTCACCAAGCACCTGTGGACTCACACAGGCCAGGAGCCCTCTGTGTAGAGAATGAGGAAAGGCCTCCAGCCATAGCTCACAGCCCTCACCAAGCACCCGTGGACACACAGGCCAGTATATCTCTGTGTGGAGAGTGAGGAAAGGCCTCCAGCCACAGCTCAGGGCCCTCACCAACCACCCGTGGACTCACACAGGCCAGTAGCCCCCTGTGTGGAGAGTGAGGGAAGGCCTCCAGCCACAGCTCACAGCCCTCACCAAACACCCGTGGACACACACAGGCCAGTAGCCATCTGTGTGGAGAGTGAGGAAAGGCCTCCAGCCACAGCTCACAGCCCTCACCAAGCACCTGTGGACGCACACAGGCCAGTCGCCCTCTGTGTAGAGAGTGAGGGAAGGCCTCCAGCCACAGCTCAGGGCCCTCACCAACCACCCGTGGACTGACACAGGCCAGTAGCCCTCTGTGTGGAGAGTGAGGAAAGGCCTCCAGCCACAGCCACAGCCCTCAGCAAGCACCTATGGACTCACACAGGCCAGGAGCCCTCTGTGTAGAGAATGAGGAAAGGCCTCCAGCCATAGCTCACAGCCCTCACCAAGCACCCGTGGACACACAGGCCAGTATATCTCTGTGTGGAGAGTGAGGAAAGGCCTCCAGCCACAGCTCAGGGCCCTCACCAACCACCCGTGGACTCACACAGGCCAGTAGCCCCCTGTGTGGAGAGTGAGGGAAGGCCTCCAGCCACAGCTCACAGCCCTCACCAACCACCCCTGGACACACACAGGCCAGTAGCCCTCTGTGTGGAGAGTGAGGAAAGGCCTCCAGCCACAGCTCAGGGCCCTCACCAAGCCCCCGTGTACGCACACAGGCCAGCAGCCCTCTGTGTGGAGAGTGAGTGTAGGCCTCCAGCCACAGCTCAGGGCCCTCACCAACCACCCGTGGACACACACAGGCCAGTAGCCCTCTGTGTGGAGAGTGAGGAAAGGCCTCCAGCCACAGCTCAGGGCCCTCACCAACCACCCGTGGAGACACACAGGCCAGTAGTCCTCTGTGTGGAGAGTGAGGAAAGGCCTCCAGCCACAGCTCACAGCCCTCACCAAGCACCCGTGGACACACACAGGCCAGTAGCCCTCTGTGTGGAGAGTGAGGAAAGGCCTCCAGCCACAGCTCACACCCCTCACCAAGCACCCGTGGACACACACAGGCCAGTAGCCCTCTGTGTGGAGAGTGAGGAAAGGCCTCCAGCCACAGCTCACAGCCCTCACCAAACACCCGTGGACACACACAGGCCAGTAGCCCTCTGTGTGCAGAGTGAGGAAAGGATTCCAGCCACAGCTCAGGGCCCTCACCAAGCACCCGTGGACGCACACAGGCCAGTAGCCCTCTGTGTAGAGAATGAGGAAATGCCTCCAGCCACAGCTCAGGGCCCTCACCAACCACCCGTGGACACACACAGGCCAGTAGCCCTCTGTGTGGAGAATGAGGAAATGCCTCCAGCCACAGCTCAGGGCCCTCACCAACCACCCGTGGACACACACAGGCCAGTAGCCCTCTGTGTAGAGAATGAGGAAAGGCCTCCAGCCACAGCTCAGGGCCCTCACCAACCACCCGTGGACACACACAGGCCAGTAGCCCTCTGTGTAGAGACTGAGTGAAGGCCTCCAGCCACAGCTCAGGGCCCTCACCAAGCACCCGTGGACGCACACAGGCCAGTAGCCCTCTGTGTGGAGAGTGAGGAAAGGCCTCCAGCCACAGCTCACAGCCCTCACCAAGCACCCTTGGACTCACACAGGCCAGTAGCCCACTGTGTGGAGAGAGAGGAAAGGCCTCCAGCCACAGCTCAGGGCCCTCACCTACCACCCGTGGACTCACACAGGCCAGCAGCCCAATGTGTGGAGAGTGAGGGAAGGCCTCCAGCCAGAGCTCAGGGCCCTCACCAACCACCCGTGGACACACACAGGCCAGTAGCCCTCTGTGTGGAGAGTGAGGAAAGGCCTCCAGCCACAGCTCAGGGCCCTCACCAACCACCTGTGTACGCACACAGGCCAGCAGCCCTCTGTGTGGAGATTGAGTGAAGGCCTCCAGCCACAGCTCAGGGCCCTCACCAAGCACCCGTGGACGCACACAGGCCAGTAGCTCTCTGTGTAGAGAATGAGGAAATGCCTCGAGCCACAGCTCAGGGCCCTCACCAACCACCCGTGGACACACACAGGCCAGTAGCCCTCTGTGTGGACAGTGAGGAAAGGCCTCCAGCCACAGCTCAGGGCCCTCACCAACCACCCGTGGACACACACAGGCCAGTAGCCCTCTGTGTGGAGAGTGAGGGAAGGCCTCCAGCCACAGCTCACAGCCCTCACCAACCACCCGTGGACGCACACAGGCCAGTAGCCCCCTGTGTGGAGAGTGAGGAAAGGCCTCCAGCCACAGCTCACAGCCCTCACCAAGCACCCGTGGACGCACACAGGCCAGTAGCCCTCTGTGTGGACAGTGAGGAAAGGCCTCCAGCCACAGCTCAGGGCCCTCACCAACCACCCGTGGACGCACACAGGCCAGTAGCCCTCTGTGTAGAGAATGAGGAAAGGCCTCCAGCCACAGTCAGGGCCCTCACCAACCACCCGTGGACACACACAGGCCAGTAGCCCTCTGTGTGGAGAGTGAGGAAAGGCCTCCAGCCACAGTCACAGCCCTCACCAAGCACCCGTGGACTCACACAAGCTAGTAGCCCTCTGTGTAGAGAATGAGGAAAGGCCTCCAGCCACAGCTCACAGCCCTCACCAAGCACCCGTGGACACACAGGCCTGTAGATCTCTGTGTGGACAGTGAGTGAAGGCCTCCAGCCACAGCTCAGGGCCCTCACCAACCACCCGTGGACACACACAGGCCAGTAGCCCTCTGTGTGGAGAGTGAGGGAAGGCCTCCAGCCACAGCTCAGGGCCCTCACCAACCACACGTGGACACACACAGGCCAGTAGCCCTCTGTGTGGAGAGTGAGGAAAGGCCTCCAGCCACAGCTCACAGCCCTCACCAAGCACCCTTGGACTCACACAGGCCAGTAGCCCACTGTGTGGAGAGAGAGGAAAGGCCTCCAGCCACAGCTCAGGGTCCTCACCTACCACCCGTGGACTCACACAGGCCAGCAGCCCTCTGTGTGGAGAGTGAGGGAAGGCCTCCAGCCACAGCTCACAGCCCTCAACAAGGACCCGTGGACAGACACAGGCCAGCAGCCCTCTGTGTGGAGAGTGAGGAAAGGCTTCCAGCCTCAGCTCAGGGTCCTCACCAACCACCCGTGGACTGACACAGGCCAGTAGCCCCCTGTGTAGAGAATGAGGAAAGGCCTCCAGCCACAGCTCAGTGCCCTCACCAAGCACCCGTGGACGCACACAGGCCAGTAGCCCTCTGTGTGGAGAGTGAGGAAAGGCCTCCAGCCACAGCTCACAGCCCTCACCAAGCACCCGTGGACACACACAGGCCAGTAGCCCTCTGTGTGGAGAGTGAGGAAAGGCCTCCAGCCACAGCTAAGGGCCCGCACCAAGCACCCGTGGACACACACAGGCCAGTAGCCCTCTGTGTGGAGAGTGAGGAAAGGCCTCCAGCCACAGCTCAGGGCCCTCACCAAGCACCCGTGGACGCACACAGGCCAGTAGCCCTCTGTGTGGAGAGTGAGGAAATGCCTCCAGCCACAGCTCAGGGCCCTCACCAACCACCCGTGGACACACACAGGCCAGTAGCCCTCTGTGTAGAGAATGAGGAAATGCCTCCAGCCACAGCTCAGGGCCCTCACCAACCACCCGTGGACACACACAGGCCAGTAGCCCTCTGTGTAGAGAATGAGGAAATGCCTCCAGCCACAGCTCAGGGCCCTCACCAACCAACCGTGGACACACACAGGCCAGTAGCCCTCTGTGTAGAGAATGAGGAAAGGCCTCCAGCCACAGCTCAGGGCCCTCCCCAACCACCCGTGGACACACACAGGCCAGTAGCCCTCTGTGTAGAGAGTGAGAGAAGGCCTCCAGCCACAGCTCAGGGCCCTCACCAAGCACCCGTGAACGCACACAGGCCAGTAGCCCTCTGTGTGGAGAGTGAGGAAAGGCCTCCAGCCACAGCTCACAGCCCTCACCAACCACCCGTGGACACACACAGGCCAGTAGAGCTCTGTGTGGAGAGTGAGGGAAGGCCTCCAGCCACAGCTCACAGCCCTCACCAACCACCCGTGGACGCACACAGGCCTGTAGCACCCTGTGTGGAGAGTGAGCAAAGGCCTCCAGCCACAGCTCACAGCCCTCACAAACCACCCGTGGACGCACACAGGCCAGTAGCCCCCTGTGTGGGGAGTGAGGAAAGGCCTCCAGCCACAGCTCACAGCCCTCACCAAGCACCCGTGGACGCACACAGGCCAGTAGCCCTCTGTGTGGAGAGTGAGGAAAGGCCTCTAGCCACAGCTCAGGGCCCTCACCAACCACCCGTGGACGCACACAGGCCAGTAGCCCTCTGTGTAGAGAATGAGGAAAGGCCTCCAGCCAGAGCTCAGGGCCCTCACCAACCACCCGTGGACACACACAGGCCAGTAGCCCTCTGTGTGGAGAGTGAGGAAAGGCCTCCAGCCACAGCCACAGCCCTCACCAAGCACCCGTGGACTCACACAGGCCAGTAGCCCTCTGTGTAGAGAATGAGGAAAGGCCTCCAGCCATAGCTCACAGCCCTCACCAAGCACCAGTGGACACACAGGCCAGTAGCCCCCTGTGTGGAGAGTGAGGAAAGGCCTCCAGCCACAGCTCACAGCCCTCACCAAGCACCCGTGGACGCACACAGGCCAGTAGCCCTCTGTGTGGAGAGTGAGGAAAGGCCTCCAGCCACAGCTCAGGGCCCTCACCAACCACCCGTGGACGCACACAGGCCAGTAGCCCTCTGTGTGGAGAGTGAGGAAAGGCCTCCAGCCACAGCTCAGGGCCCTCACCAAGCAACCGTGGACGCACACAGGCCAGTAGCCCTCTGTGTAGAGAATGAGGAAAGGCCTCCAGCCACAGCTCAGGGCCCTCACCAACCACCCGTGGACACACACAGGCCAGTAGCCCTCTGTGTGGAGAGTGAGGGAAGGCCTCCAGCCACAGCTCAGGGCCCTCACCAACCACCCGTGGACACACACAGGCCAGTAGCCCGCTGTGTGGAGAGTGACGAAAGGCCTCCAGCCACAGCTCACAGCCCTCACCAAGCACCCGTGGACGCACACAGGCCAGCAGCCCTCTGTGTGGAGAGTGAGGGAAGGCCTCCAGCCCCAGCTCAGGGCCCTCACCAACCACCCGTGGACTGACACAGGCCAGTAGCCCCCTGTGTAGAGAATGAGGAAAGGCCTCCAGCCACATCTCACAGCCCTCACCAAGCACCCGTGGACGCACACAGGCCAGTAGCCCTCTGTGTGGAGAGTGAGGAAAGGCCTCCAGCCACAGCTCACAGCCCTCACCAAACACCCGTGGACACACACAGGCCAGTAGCCATCTGTGTGGAGAGTGAGGAAAGGCCTCCAGCCACAGCTCAGTGCCCTCACCAAGCACCCGTGGACACACACAGGCCAGCAGCCCTCTGTGTGGAGAGTGAGTGAAGGCCTCCAGCCAAGCTCAGGGCCCTCACCAACCACCCGTGGACACACACAGGCCAGTAGCCCTCTGTGTGGAGAGTGAGGAAAGGCCTCCAGCCACAGCTCACAGCCCTCACCAAACACCCGTGGACACACACAGGCCAGTAGCCATCTGTGTGGAGAGTGAGGAAAGGCCTCCAGCCACAGCTCAGGGCCCTCACCAAACACCCGTGGACACACACAGGCCAGTAGCCGTCTGTGTGGAGAGTGAGGAAAGGCCTCCAGCCACAGCTCAGGGCCCTCACCAAGAACCCGTGGACGCACACAGGCCAGTAGCCCTCTGTGTAGAGAATGAGGAAAGGCCTCCAGCCACAGCTCAGGGCCCTCACCAACCACCCGTGGACACACACAGGCCAGTAGCCCTCTGTGTGGAGAGTGAGGGAAGGCCTCCAGCCACAGCTCAGGGCCCTCACCAACCACCCGTGGACACACACAGGCCAGTAGCCCTCTGTGTGGAGAGTGAGGAAAGGCCTCCAGCCACAGCTCACAGCCCTCACCAAGCACCTGTGGACGCACACAGGCCAGTAGCCCTCTGTGTGGAGAGTGAGGGAAGGCCTCCAGCTCCAGCTCAGTGCCCTCACCAACCACCCGTGGACTGACACAGGCCAGTAGCCCCCTGTGTAGAGAATGAGGAAAGGCCTCCAGCCACAGCTCACAGCCCTCACCACGCACCCGTGGACGCACACAGGCCAGTAGCCCTCTGTGTGGAGAGTGAGGAAAGGCCTCCAGCCACAGCTCACAGCCCTCACCAAACACCCGTGGACACACACAGGCCAGTAGCCATCTGTGTGGAGAGTGAGGAAAGGCCTCCAGCCACAGCTCAGGGCCCTCACCAACCACCCGTGGACACACACAGGCCAGCAGCCTTCTGTGTGGAGAGTGAGGAAAGGCCTCCAGCCACAGCTCAGGGCCCTCACCAAGCACCCGTGGACGCACACAGGCCATTAGCCCTCTGTGTAGAGAATGAGGAAATTCCTCCAGCCACAGCTCAGGGCCCTCACCAACCACCCGTGGACGCACACAGGCCAGTAGCCCTCTGTGTAGAGAATGAGGAAATGCCTCCAGCCACAGCTCAGGGCCCTCACCAACCACCCGTGGACACACACAGGCCAGTAGCCATCTGTGTAGAGAATGAGGAAAGGCCTCCAGCCACAGCTCACAGCCGTCACCAACCACCCGTGGACACACACAGGCCAGTAGCCCTCTGTGTAGAGAGTGAGTGAAGGCCTCCAGCCACAGCTCAGGGACCTCACCAAGCACCCGTGGACGCACACAGGCCAGTAGCCCTCTGTGTGGAGAGTGAGGAAAGGCCTCCAGCCACCGCTCAGGGCCCTCACCAAGCACCCGTGGACGCACACAGGCCAGTAGCCCTCTGTGTAGAGAATGAGGAAATGCCTCCATCCACAGCTCAGGGCCCTCACCAACCACCCGTGGACACACACAAGCCAGTAGCCCTCTGTGTGGAGAGTGAGGAAAGGCCTCCAGCCACAGCTCAGGGCCCTCACCAAGCACCCGTGGACGCACACAGGCCAGTAGCTCTCTGTGTAGAGAATGAGGAAATGCCTCGAGCCACAGCTCAGGGCCCTCACCAACCACCCGTGGACACACACAGGCCAGTAGCCCTCTGTGTGGAGAGTGAGGAAAGGCCTCCAGCCACAGCTCAGGGCCCTCACCAACCACCCTTGGACACACACAGGCCAGTAGCCCTCTGTGTGGAGAGTGAGGGAAGGCCTCCAGCCACAGCTCACAGCCCTCACCAACCACCCGTGGACGCACACAGGCCAGTAGCCCCCTGTGTGGAGAGTGAGGAAAGGCCTCCAGCCACAGCTCACAGCTCTCACCAAGCACCCGTGGACGCACACAGGCCAGTAGCCCTCTGTGTGGACAGTGAGGAAAGGCCTCCAGCCACAGCTCAGGGCCCTCACCAACCACCCGTGGACGCACACAGGCCAGTAGCCCTCTGTGTAGAGAATGATGAAAGGCCTCCAGCCACAGTCAGGGCCCTCACCAACCACCCGTGGACACACACAGGCCAGTAGCCCTCTGTGTGGAGAGTGAGGAAAGGCCTCCAGCCACAGTCACAGCCCTCACCAAGCACCCGTGGACTCACACAAGCTAGTAGCCCTCTGTGTAGAGAATGAGGAAAGGCCTCCAGCCACAGCTCACAGCCCTCACCAAGCACCCGTGGACACACAGGCCAGTAGATCTCTGTGTGGACAGTAAGTGAAGGCCTCCAGCCACAGCTCAGGGCCCTCACCAACCACCCGTGGACACACACAGGCCAGTAGCCCTCTATGTGGAGAGTGAGGGAAGGCCTCCAGCCACAGCTCAGGGCCCTCACCAACCACACGTGGACACACACAGGCCAGTAGCCCTCTGTGTGGAGAGTGAGGAAAGGCCTCCAGCCACAGCTCACAGCCCTCGCCAAGCACCCTTGGACTCACACAGGCCAGTAGCCCACTGTGTGGAGAGAGAGGAAAGGCCTCCAACCACAGCTCAGGGCCCTCACCTACCACCCGTGGACTCACACAGGCCAGCAGCCCTCTGTGTGGAGAGTGAGGGAAGGCCTCCAGCCACAGCTCACAGCCCTCAACAAGGACCCGTGGACAGACACAGGCAAGCAGCCCTCTGTGTGGAGAGTGAGGAAAGGCTTCCAGCCTCAGCTCAGGGTCCTCACCAACCACCCGTGGACTGACACAGGCCAGTAGCCCCCTGTGTAGAGAATGAGGAAAGGCCTCCAGCCACAGCTCAGTGCCCTCACCAAGCACCCGTGGACGCACACAGGCCAGTAGCCCTCTGTGTAGAGAATGATGAAAGGCCTCCAGCCACAGTCAGGGCCCTCACCAACCACCCGTGGACACACACAGGCCAGTAGCCCTCTGTGTGGAGAGTGAGGAAAGGCCTCCAGCCACAGCCACATCCCTCACCAAGCACCCGTGGACTCACACAAGCCAGTAGCCCTGTATGTAGAGAAGTAGGAAAGGCCTCCAGCCACAGCTCACAGCCTTCACCAAGCACCCGTGGACACACAGGCCAGTAGATCTCTGTGTGGACAGTGAGTGAAGGCCTCCAGCCACAGCTCAGGGCCCTCACCAACCACCCGTGGACACACACAGGCCAGTAGCCCTCTGTGTGGAGAGTGAGGGAAGGCCTCCAGCAACAGCTCACAGCCCTCACCAAGCACCCTTGGACTCACACAGGCCAGTAGCCTACTGTGTGGGGAGAGAGGAAAGGCCTCCAGCCACAGCTCAGGGCCCTAACCTACCACCCGTGGACTCACACAGGCCAGCAGCCCTCTGTGTGGAGAGTGAGGGAAGGCCTCCAGCCACAGCTCAGGGCCCTCACCAACCACCCGTGGACACACACAGGCCAGTAGCCCTCTGTGTGGAGAGTGAGGAAAGGCCTCCAGCCACAGCCACAGCCCTCACCAAGCACCCGTGGACTCACACAGGCCAGTAGCCCTCTGTGTAGAGAATGAGGAAAGGCCTCCAGCCATAGCTCACAGCCCTCACCAAGCACCAGTGGACACACAGGCCAGTAGCCCCCTGTGTGGAGAGTGAGGAAAGGCCTCCAGCCACAGCTCACAGCCCTCACCAAGCACCCGTGGACGCACACAGGCCAGTAGCCCTCTGTGTAGAGAATGAGGAAATGCCTCCAGCCACAGCTCACAGCCCTCACCAAGCACCCGTGGACGCACACAGGCCAGTAGCCCTCTGTGTGGAGAGTGAGGAAAGGCCTCCAGCCACAGCTCAGGGCCCTCACCAACCACCATGGACGCACACAGGCCAGTAGCCCTCTGTGTGGAGAGTGAGGAAAGGCCTCCAGCCACAGCTCAGGGCCCTCACCAAGCAACCGTGGACGCACACAGGCCAGTAGCCCTCTGTGTAGAGAATGAGGAAAGGCCTCCAGCCACAGCTCAGGGCCCTCACCAACCACCCGTGGACACACACAGGCCAGTAGCCCTCTGTGTGGAGAGTGAGGGAAGGCCTCCAGCCACAGCTCAGGGCCCTCACCAACCACCCGTGGACACACACAGGCCAGTAGCCCGCTGTGTGGAGAGTGACGAAAGGCCTCCAGCCACAGCTCACAGCCCTCACCAAGCACCCGTGGACGCACACAGGCCAGCAGCCCTCTGTGTGGAGAGTGAGGGAAGGCCTCCAGCCCCAGCTCAGGGCCCTCACCAACCACCCGTGGACTGACACAGGCCAGTAGCCCCCTGTGTAGAGAATGAGGAAAGGCCTCCAGCCACATCTCACAGCCCTCACCAAGCACCCGTGGACGCACACAGGCCAGTAGCCCTCTGTGTGGAGAGTGAGGAAAGGCCTCCAGCCACAGCTCACAGCCCTCACCAAACACCCGTGGACACACACAGGCCAGTAGCCATCTGTGTGGAGAGTGAGGAAAGGCCTCCAGCCACAGCTCAGTGCCCTCACCAAGCACCCGTGGACACACACAGGCCAGCAGCCCTCTGTGTGGAGAGTGAGTGAAGGCCTCCAGCCAAGCTCAGGGCCCTCACCAACCACCCGTGGACACACACAGGCCAGTAGCCCTCTGTGTGGAGAGTGAGGAAAGGCCTCCAGCCACAGCTCACAGCCCTCACCAAACACCCGTGGACACACACAGGCCAGTAGCCATCTGTGTGGAGAGTGAGGAAAGGCCTCCAGCCACAGCTCAGGGCCCTCACCAAACACCCGTGGACACACACAGGCCAGTAGCCGTCTGTGTGGAGAGTGAGGAAAGGCCTCCAGCCACAGCTCAGGGCCCTCACCAAGAACCCGTGGACGCACACAGGCCAGTAGCCCTCTGTGTAGAGAATGAGGAAAGGCCTCCAGCCACAGCTCAGGGCCCTCACCAACCACCCGTGGACACACACAGGCCAGTAGCCCTCTGTGTGGAGAGTGAGGGAAGGCCTCCAGCCACAGCTCAGGGCCCTCACCAACCACCCGTGGACACACACAGGCCAGTAGCCCTCTGTGTGGAGAGTGAGGAAAGGCCTCCAGCCACAGCTCACAGCCCTCACCAAGCACCTGTGGACGCACACAGGCCAGTAGCCCTCTGTGTGGAGAGTGAGGGAAGGCCTCCAGCTCCAGCTCAGTGCCCTCACCAACCACCCGTGGACTGACAGAGGCCAGTAGCCCCCTGTGTAGAGAATGAGGAAAGGCCTCCAGCCACAGCTCACAGCCCTCACCACGCACCCGTGGTCGCACACAGGCCAGTAGCCCTCTGTGTGGAGAGTGAGGAAAGGCCTCCAGCCACAGCTCACAGCCCTCACCAAACACCCGTGGACACACACAGGCCAGTAGCCATCTGTGTGGAGAGTGAGGAAAGGCCTCCAGCCACAGCTCAGGGCCCTCACCAACCACCCGTGGACACACACAGGCCAGCAGCCTTCTGTGTGGAGAGTGAGGAAAGGCCTCCAGCCACAGCTCAGGGCCCTCACCAAGCACCCGTGGACGCACACAGGCCAGTAGCCCTCTGTGTAGAGAATGAGGAAATTCCTCCAGCCACAGCTCAGGGCCCTCACCAACCACCCGTGGACGCACACAGGCCAGTAGCCCTCTGTGTAGAGAATGAGGAAATGCCTCCAGCCACAGCTCAGGGCCCTCACCAACCACCCGTGGACACACACAGGCCAGTAGCCATCTGTGTAGAGAATGAGGAAAGGCCTCCAGCCACAGCTCACAGCCGTCACCAACCACCCGTGGACACACACAGGCCAGTAGCCCTCTGTGTAGAGAGTGAGTGAAGGCCTCCAGCCACAGCTCAGGGACCTCACCAAGCACCCGTGGATGCACACAGGCCAGTAGCCCTCTGTGTGGAGAGTGAGGAAAGGCCTCCAGCCACCGCTCAGGGCCCTCACCAAGCACCCGTGGACGCACACAGGCCAGTAGCCCTCTGTGTAGAGAATGAGGAAATGCCTCCATCCACAGCTCAGGGCCCTCACCAACCACCCGTGGACACACACAAGCCAGTAGCCCTCTGTGTGGAGAGTGAGGAAAGGCCTCCAGCCACAGCTCAGGGCCCTCACCAAGCACCCGTGGACGCACACAGGCCAGTAGCTCTCTGTGTAGAGAATGAGGAAATGCCTCGAGCCACAGCTCAGGGCCCTCACCAACCACCCGTGGACACACACAGGCCAGTAGCCCTCTGTGTGGAGAGTGAGGAAAGGCCTCCAGCCACAGCTCAGGGCCCTCACCAACCACCCTTGGACACACACAGGCCAGTAGCCCTCTGTGTGGAGAGTGAGGGAAGGCCTCCAGCCACAGCTCACAGCCCTCACCAACCACCCGTGGACGCACACAGGCCAGTAGCCCCCTGTGTGGAGAGTGAGGAAAGGCCTCCAGCCACAGCTCACAGCTCTCACCAAGCACCCGTGGACGCACACAGGCCAGTAGCCCTCTGTGTGGACAGTTAGGAAAGGCCTCCAGCCACAGCTCAGGGCCCTCACCAACCACCCGTGGACGCACACAGGCCAGTAGCCCTCTGTGTAGAGAATGATGAAAGGCCTCCAGCCACAGTCAGGGCCCTCACCAACCACCCGTGGACACACACAGGCCAGTAGCCCTCTGTGTGGAGAGTGAGGAAAGGCCTCCAGCCACAGTCACAGCCCTCACCAAGCACCCGTGGACTCACACAAGCTAGTAGCCCTCTGTGTAGAGAATGAGGAAAGGCCTCCAGCCACAGCTCACAGCCCTCACCAAGCACCCGTGGACACACAGGCCAGTAGATCTCTGTGTGGACAGTAAGTGAAGGCCTCCAGCCACAGCTCAGGGCCCTCACCAACCACCCGTGGACACACACAGGCCAGTAGCCATCTATGTGGAGAGTGAGGGAAGGCCTCCAGCCACAGCTCAGGGCCCTCACCAACCACACGTGGACACACACAGGCCAGTAGCCCTCTGTGTGGAGAGTGAGGAAAGGCCTCCAGCCACAGCTCACAGCCCTCACCAAGCACCCTTGGACTCACACAGGCCAGTAGCCCACTGTGTGGAGAGAGAGGAAAGGCCTCCAACCACAGCTCAGGGCCCTCACCTACCACCCGTGGACTCACACAGGCCAGCAGCCCTCTGTGTGGAGAGTGAGGGAAGGCCTCCAGCCACAGCTCACAGCCCTCAACAAGGACCCGTGGACAGACACAGGCAAGCAGCCCTCTGTGTGGAGAGTGAGGAAAGGCTTCCAGCCTCAGCTCAGGGTCCTCACCAACCACCCGTGGACTGACACAGGCCAGTAGCCCCCTGTGTAGAGAATGAGGAAAGGCCTCCAGCCACAGCTCAGTGCCCTCACCAAGCACCCGTGGACGCACACAGGCCAGTAGCCCTCTGTGTAGAGAATGATGAAAGGCCTCCAGCCACAGTCAGGGCCCTCACCAACCACCCGTGGACACACACAGGCCAGTAGCCCTCTGTGTGGAGAGTGAGGAAAGGCCTCCAGCCACAGCCACATCCCTCACCAAGCACCCGTGGACTCACACAAGCCAGTAGCCCTGTATGTAGAGAAGTAGGAAAGGCCTCCAGCCACAGCTCACAGCCTTCACCAAGCACCCGTGGACACACAGGCCAGTAGATCTCTGTGTGGACAGTGAGTGAAGGCCTCCAGCCACAGCTCAGGGCCCTCACCAACCACCCGTGGACACACACAGGCCAGTAGCCCTCTGTGTGGAGAGTGAGGGAAGGCCTCCAGCAACAGCTCACAGCCCTCACCAAGCACCCTTGGACTCACACAGGCCAGTAGCCTACTGTGTGGGGAGAGAGGAAAGGCCTCCAGCCACAGCTCAGGGCCCTAACCTACCACCCGTGGACTCACACAGGCCAGCAGCCCTCTGTGTGGAGAGTGAGGGAAGGCCTCCAGCCACAGCTCAGGGCCCTCACCAACCACCCGTGGACACACACAGGCCAGTAGCCCTCTGTGTGGAGAGTGAGGAAAGGCCTCCAGCCACAGCTCAGGGCCCTCACCAAACACCCGTGTACGCACACAGGCCAGCAGCCCTCTGTGTGGAGAGTGAGTGAAGGCCTCCATCCAAGCTCAGGGCCCTCACCAACCACCCATGGACACACACAGGCCAGTAGCCCTCTGTGTGGAGAGTGAGGAAAGGCCTCCAGCCACAGCTCAGGGCCCTCACCAAGCACCCGTGGACACACACAAGCCAGTAGCCCTCTGTGTGGAGAGTGAGGGAAGGCCTCCAGCCACAGCTCACAGCCCTCACCAACCACCCGTGGACGCACACAGGCCAGTAGCCCTCTGTGTGGAGAGTGAGGAAAGGCCTCCAGCCACAGCTCAGGGCCCTCACCAACCACCCGTGTACGCACACAGGCCAGCAGCCCTCTGTGTGGAGAGTGAGTGAAGGCCTCCAGCCAAGCTCAGGGCCCTCACCAACGACCCGTGGACACACACAGGCCAGTAGCCCTCTGTGTGGAGAGTGAGGAAAGGCCTCCAGCCACAGCTCAGGGCCCTCACCAAGCACCCGTGGACGCACACAGGCCAGTAGCCCTCTGTGAAGAGAATGAGGAAAGGCCTCCAGCCACAGCTCAGGGCCCTCACCAACCACCCGTGGACACACACAGGCCAGTAGCCCTCTGTGTGGAGAGTGAGGAAAGGCCTCCAGCCACAGCTCAGGGCCCTCACCAAGCACCCGTGGACACACACAAGCCAGTAGCCCTCTGTGTGGAGAGTGAGGGAAGGCCTCCAGACACAGCTCACAGCCCTCACCAACCACCCGTGGACGCACACAGGCCAGTAGCCCCCTGTGTGGAGAATGAGGAAAGGCCTCCAGCCACAGCTCACAGCCCTCACCAAGCACCCGTGGACGCACACAGGCCAGTAGCCCCCTGTGTGGAGAGTGAGGAAAGGCCTCCAGCCACAGCTCAGGGCCCTCACCAACCACCCGTGGACGCACACAGGCCAGTAGCCCTCTGTGTGGAGAGTGAGGAAAGGCCTCCAGCCACAGCTCAGGGCCCTCACCAAGCACCCGTGGACGCACACAGGCCAGTAGACCTCTGTGTAGAGAATGAGGAAAGGCCTCCAGCCACAGCTCAGGGCCCTCACCAACCACCCGTGGACACACACAGGCCAGTAGCCCTCTGTGTGGAGAGTGAGGGAATGCCTCCAGCCACAGATCAGGGCCCTCACCAACCACCCGTGGACACACACAGGCCAGTAGCCCTCTGTGTGGAGAGTGAGGAAAGGCCTCCAGCCACAGCTCACAGCCCTCACCAAGCACCCGTGGACGCACACAGGCCAGTAGCCCTCTGTGTGGAGAGTGAGGAAAGGCCTCCAGCCACAGCTCAGGGCCCTAACCTACCACCCGTGGACTCACACAGGCCAGCAGCCCTCTGTGTGGAGAGTGAGGGAAGGCCTCCAGCCACAGCTCAGGGCCCTCACCAACCACCCGTGGACACACACAGGCCAGTAGCCCTCTGTGTGGAGAGTGAGGAAAGGCCTCCAGCCACAGCCACAGCCCTCACCAAGCACCCGTGGACTCACACAGGCCAGTAGCCCTCTGTGTAGAGAATGAGGAAAGGCCTCCAGCCATAGCTCACAGCCCTCACCAAGCACCAGTGGACACACAGGCCAGTAGCCCCCTGTGTGGAGAGTGAGGAAAGGCCTCCAGCCACAGCTCACAGCCCTCACCAAGCACCCGTGGACGCACACAGGCCAGTAGCCCTCTGTGTAGAGAATGAGGAAATGCCTCCAGCCACAGCTCACAGCCCTCACCAAGCACCCGTGGACGCACACAGGCCAGTAGCCCTCTGTGTGGAGAGTGAGGAAAGGCCTCCAGCCACAGCTCAGGGCCCTCACCAACCACCATGGACGCACACAGGCCAGTAGCCCTCTGTGTGGAGAGTGAGGAAAGGCCTCCAGCCACAGCTCAGGGCCCTCACCAAGCAACCGTGGACGCACACAGGCCAGTAGCCCTCTGTGTAGAGAATGAGGAAAGGCCTCCAGCCACAGCTCAGGGCCCTCACCAACCACCCGTGGACACACACAGGCCAGTAGCCCTCTGTGTGGAGAGTGAGGGAAGGCCTCCAGCCACAGCTCAGGGCCCTCACCAACCACCCGTGGACACACACAGGCCAGTAGCCCGCTGTGTGGAGAGTGACGAAAGGCCTCCAGCCACAGCTCACAGCCCTCACCAAGCACCCGTGGACGCACACAGGCCAGCAGCCCTCTGTGTGGAGAGTGAGGGAAGGCCTCCAGCCCCAGCTCAGGGCCCTCACCAACCACCCGTGGACTGACACAGGCCAGTAGCCCCCTGTGTAGAGAATGAGGAAAGGCCTCCAGCCACATCTCACAGCCCTCACCAAGCACCCGTGGACGCACACAGGCCAGTAGCCCTCTGTGTGGAGAGTGAGGAAAGGCCTCCAGCCACAGCTCACAGCCCTCACCAAACACCCGTGGACACACACAGGCCAGTAGCCATCTGTGTGGAGAGTGAGGAAAGGCCTCCAGCCACAGCTCAGTGCCCTCACCAAGCACCCGTGGACACACACAGGCCAGCAGCCCTCTGTGTGGAGAGTGAGTGAAGGCCTCCAGCCAAGCTCAGGGCCCTCACCAACCACCCGTGGACACACACAGGCCAGTAGCCCTCTGTGTGGAGAGTGAGGAAAGGCCTCCAGCCACAGCTCACAGCCCTCACCAAACACCCGTGGACACACACAGGCCAGTAGCCATCTGTGTGGAGAGTGAGGAAAGGCCTCCAGCCACAGCTCAGGGCCCTCACCAAACACCCGTGGACACACACAGGCCAGTAGCCGTCTGTGTGGAGAGTGAGGAAAGGCCTCCAGCCACAGCTCAGGGCCCTCACCAAGAACCCGTGGACGCACACAGGCCAGTAGCCCTCTGTGTAGAGAATGAGGAAAGGCCTCCAGCCACAGCTCAGGGCCCTCACCAACCACCCGTGGACACACACAGGCCAGTAGCCCTCTGTGTGGAGAGTGAGGGAAGGCCTCCAGCCACAGCTCAGGGCCCTCACCAACCACCCGTGGACACACACAGGCCAGTAGCCCTCTGTGTGGAGAGTGAGGAAAGGCCTCCAGCCACAGCTCACAGCCCTCACCAAGCACCTGTGGACGCACACAGGCCAGTAGCCCTCTGTGTGGAGAGTGAGGGAAGGCCTCCAGCTCCAGCTCAGTGCCCTCACCAACCACCCGTGGACTGACACAGGCCAGTAGCCCCCTGTGTAGAGAATGAGGAAAGGCCTCCAGCCACAGCTCACAGCCCTCACCACGCACCCGTGGTCGCACACAGGCCAGTAGCCCTCTGTGTGGAGAGTGAGGAAAGGCCTCCAGCCACAGCTCACAGCCCTCACCAAACACCCGTGGACACACACAGGCCAGTAGCCATCTGTGTGGAGAGTGAGGAAAGGCCTCCAGCCACAGCTCAGGGCCCTCACCAACCACCCGTGGACACACACAGGCCAGCAGCCTTCTGTGTGGAGAGTGAGGAAAGGCCTCCAGCCACAGCTCAGGGCCCTCACCAAGCACCCGTGGACGCACACAGGCCAGTAGCCCTCTGTGTAGAGAATGAGGAAATTCCTCCAGCCACAGCTCAGGGCCCTCACCAACCACCCGTGGACGCACACAGGCCAGTAGCCCTCTGTGTAGAGAATGAGGAAATGCCTCCAGCCACAGCTCAGGGCCCTCACCAACCACCCGTGGACACACACAGGCCAGTAGCCATCTGTGTAGAGAATGAGGAAAGGCCTCCAGCCACAGCTCACAGCCGTCACCAACCACCCGTGGACACACACAGGCCAGTAGCCCTCTGTGTAGAGAGTGAGTGAAGGCCTCCAGCCACAGCTCAGGGACCTCACCAAGCACCCGTGGACGCACACAGGCCAGTAGCCCTCTGTGTGGAGAGTGAGGAAAGGCCTCCAGCCACCGCTCAGGGCCCTCACCAAGCACCCGTGGACGCACACAGGCCAGTAGCCCTCTGTGTAGAGAATGAGGAAATGCCTCCATCCACAGCTCAGGGCCCTCACCAACCACCCGTGGACACACACAAGCCAGTAGCCCTCTGTGTGGAGAGTGAGGAAAGGCCTCCAGCCACAGCTCAGGGCCCTCACCAAGCACCCGTGGACGCACACAGGCCAGTAGCTCTCTGTGTAGAGAATGAGGAAATGCCTCGAGCCACAGCTCAGGGCCCTCACCAACCACCCGTGGACACACACAGGCCAGTAGCCCTCTGTGTGGAGAGTGAGGAAAGGCCTCCAGCCACAGCTCAGGGCCCTCACCAACCACCCTTGGACACACACAGGCCAGTAGCCCTCTGTGTGGAGAGTGAGGGAAGGCCTCCAGCCACAGCTCACAGCCCTCACCAACCACCCGTGGACGCACACAGGCCAGTAGCCCCCTGTGTGGAGAGTGAGGAAAGGCCTACAGCCACAGCTCACAGCTCTCACCAAGCACCCGTGGACGCACACAGGCCAGTAGCCCTCTGTGTGGACAGTTAGGAAAGGCCTCCAGCCACAGCTCAGGGCCCTCACCAACCACCCGTGGACGCACACAGGCCAGTAGCCCTCTGTGTAGAGAATGATGAAAGGCCTCCAGCCACAGTCAGGGCCCTCACCAACCACCCGTGGACACACACAGGCCAGTAGCCCTCTGTGTGGAGAGTGAGGAAAGGCCTCCAGCCACAGTCACAGCCCTCACCAAGCACCCGTGGACTCACACAAGCTAGTAGCCCTCTGTGTAGAGAATGAGGAAAGGCCTCCAGCCACAGCTCACAGCCCTCACCAAGCACCCGTGGACACACAGGCCAGTAGATCTCTGTGTGGACAGTAAGTGAAGGCCTCCAGCCACAGCTCAGGGCCCTCACCAACCACCCGTGGACACACACAGGCCAGTAGCCATCTATGTGGAGAGTGAGGGAAGGCCTCCAGCCACAGCTCAGGGCCCTCACCAACCACACGTGGACACACACAGGCCAGTAGCCCTCTGTGTGGAGAGTGAGGAAAGGCCTCCAGCCACAGCTCACAGCCCTCACCAAGCACCCTTGGACTCACACAGGCCAGTAGCCCACTGTGTGGAGAGAGAGGAAAGGCCTCCAACCACAGCTCAGGGCCCTCACCTACCACCCGTGGACTCACACAGGCCAGCAGCCCTCTGTGTGGAGAGTGAGGGAAGGCCTCCAGCCACAGCTCACAGCCCTCAACAAGGACCCGTGGACAGACACAGGCAAGCAGCCCTCTGTGTGGAGAGTGAGGAAAGGCTTCCAGCCTCAGCTCAGGGTCCTCACCAACCACCCGTGGACTGACACAGGCCAGTAGCCCCCTGTGTAGAGAATGAGGAAAGGCCTCCAGCCACAGCTCAGTGCCCTCACCAAGCACCCGTGGACGCACACAGGCCAGTAGCCCTCTGTGTAGAGAATGATGAAAGGCCTCCAGCCACAGTCAGGGCCCTCACCAACCACCCGTGGACACACACAGGCCAGTAGCCCTCTGTGTGGAGAGTGAGGAAAGGCCTCCAGCCACAGCCACATCCCTCACCAAGCACCCGTGGACTCACACAAGCCAGTAGCCCTGTATGTAGAGAAGTAGGAAAGGCCTCCAGCCACAGCTCACAGCCTTCACCAAGCACCCGTGGACACACAGGCCAGTAGATCTCTGTGTGGACAGTGAGTGAAGGCCTCCAGCCACAGCTCAGGGCCCTCACCAACCACCCGTGGACACACACAGGCCAGTAGCCCTCTGTGTGGAGAGTGAGGGAAGGCCTCCAGCAACAGCTCACAGCCTCACCAAGCACCCTTGGACTCACACAGGCCAGTAGCCTACTGTGTGGGGAGAGAGGAAAGGCCTCCAGCCACAGCTCAGGGCCCTAACCTACCACCCGTGGACTCACACAGGCCAGCAGCCCTCTGTGTGGAGAGTGAGGGAAGGCCTCCAGCCACAGCTCAGGGCCCTCACCAACCACCCGTGGACACACACAGGCCAGTAGCCCTCTGTGTGGAGAGTGAGGAAAGGCCTCCAGCCACAGCTCAGGGCCCTCACCAAACACCCGTGTACGCACACAGGCCAGCAGCCCTCTGTGTGGAGAGTGAGTGAAGGCCTCCATCCAAGCTCAGGGCCCTCACCAACCACCCATGGACACACACAGGCCAGTAGCCCTCTGTGTGGAGAGTGAGGAAAGGCCTCCAGCCACAGCTCAGGGCCCTCACCAAGCACCCGTGGACACACACAAGCCAGTAGCCCTCTGTGTGGAGAGTGAGGGAAGGCCTCCAGCCACAGCTCACAGCCCTCACCAACCACCCGTGGACGCACACAGGCCAGTAGCCCTCTGTGTGGAGAGTGAGGAAAGGCCTCCAGCCACAGCTCAGGGCCCTCACCAACCACCCGTGTACGCACACAGGCCAGCAGCCCTCTGTGTGGAGAGTGAGTGAAGGCCTCCAGCCAAGCTCAGGGCCCTCACCAACGACCCGTGGACACACACAGGCCAGTAGCCCTCTGTGTGGAGAGTGAGGAAAGGCCTCCAGCCACAGCTCAGGGCCCTCACCAAGCACCCGTGGACGCACACAGGCCAGTAGCCCTCTGTGAAGAGAATGAGGAAAGGCCTCCAGCCACAGCTCAGGGCCCTCACCAACCACCCGTGGACACACACAGGC
Source organism: Urocitellus parryii (assembly GCF_045843805.1). Taxonomy (NCBI): domain Eukaryota; kingdom Metazoa; phylum Chordata; class Mammalia; order Rodentia; family Sciuridae; genus Urocitellus; species Urocitellus parryii. The sequence continues at coordinate 375,635 of NC_135545.1, read as the reverse complement.
CAGTAGCCCTCTGTGTGGAGAGTGAGGAAAGGCCTCCAGCCACAGCTCAGGGCCCTCACCAAGCACCCGTGGACACACACAAGCCAGTAGCCCTCTGTGTGGAGAGTGAGGGAAGGCCTCCAGACACAGCTCACAGCCCTCACCAACCACCCGTGGACGCACACAGGCCAGTAGCCCCCTGTGTGGAGAGTGAGGAAAGGCCTCCAGCCACAGCTCACAGCCCTCACCAAGCACCCGTGGACGCACACAGGCCAGTAGCCCCCTGTGTGGAGAGTGAGGAAAGGCCTCCAGCCACAGCTCAGGGCCCTCACCAACCACCCGTGGACGCACACAGGCCAGTAGCCCTCTGTGTGGAGAGTGAGGAAAGGCCTCCAGCCACAGCTCAGGGCCCTCACCAAGCACCCGTGGACGCACACAGGCCAGTAGACCTCTGTGTAGAGAATGAGGAAAGGCCTCCAGCCACAGCTCAGGGCCCTCACCAACCACCCGTGGACACACACAGGCCAGTAGCCCTCTGTGTGGAGAGTGAGGGAATGCCTCCAGCCACAGATCAGGGCCCTCACCAACCACCCGTGGACACACACAGGCCAGTAGCCCTCTGTGTGGAGAGTGAGGAAAGGCCTCCAGCCACAGCTCACAGCCCTCACCAAGCACCCGTGGACGCACACAGGCCAGCAGCCCTCTGTGTGGAGAGTGAGGGAAGGCCTCCAGCCCCAGCTCAGGGCCCTCACCAACCACCCGTGGACTGACACAGGCCAGTAGCCCCCTGTGTAGAGAATGAGGAAAGGCCTCCAGCCACAGCTCACAGCCCTCACCAAGCACCCGTGGACGCACACAGGCCAGTAGCCCTCTGTGTGGAGAGTGAGGAAAGGCCTCCAGCCACAGCTCACAGCCCTCACCAAGCACCCGTGGACGCACACAGGCCAGTAGCCATCTGTGTGGAGAGTGAGGAAAGGCCTCCAGCCACAGCTCAGGGCCCTCACCAAGCACCCGTGGACGCACACAGGCCGGTAGCCCTCTGTGTAGACAATGAGGAAAGGCCTCCAGCCACAGCTCAGGGCCCTCACCAACCACCCGTGGACACACACAGGCCAGTAGCCCTCTGTGTGGAGAGTGAGGGAAGGCCTCCAGCCACAGCTCAGGGCCCTCACCAACCACCCGTGGACACACACAGGCCAGTAGCCCTCTGTGTGGAGAGTGAGGAAAGGCCTCCAGCCACAGCTCACAGCCCTCACCAAGCACCTGTGGATGCACACAGGCCAGCAGCCCTCTGTGTGGAGAGTGAGGGAAGGCCTCCAGCCCCAGCTCAGGGCCCTCACCAACCACCCGTGGACTGACACAGGCCAGTAGCCCCCTGTGTAGAGAATGAGGAAAGGCCTCCAGCCACAGCTCACAGCCCTCACCAAGCACCCGTGGACGCACACAGGCCAGTAGCCCTCTGTGTGGAGAGTGAGGAAAGGCCTCCAGCCACAGCTCACAGCCCTCACCAAACACCCGTGGACACACACAGGCCAGTAGCCATCTGTGTGGAGAGTGAGGAAAGGCCTCCAGCCACAGCTCAGGGCCCTCACCAAGCACCCGTGGACACACACAGGCCAGCAGCCTTCTGTGTGGAGAGTGAGGAAAGGCCTCCAGCCACAGCTCAGGGCCCTCACCAAGCACCCGTGGACGCACACAGGCCAGTAGCCCTCTGTGTAGAGAATGAGGAAATTCCTCCAGCCACAGCTCAGGGCCCTCACCAACCGCCCGTGGACGCACACAGGCCAGTAGCCCTCTGTGTAGAGAATGAGGAAATGCCTCCAGCCACAGCTCAGGGCCCTCACCAACCACCCGTGGACACACACAGGCCAGTAGCCGTCTGTGTAGAGAATGAGGAAAGGCCTCCAGCCACAGCTCACAGCCGTCACCAACCACCCGTGGACACACACAGGCCAGTAGCCCTCTGTGTAGAGAGTGAGTGAAGGCCTCCAGCCACAGCTCAGGGACCTCACCAAGCACCCGTGGACGCACACAGGCCAGTAGCCCTCTGTGTGGAGAGTGAGGAAAGGCCTCCAGCCACAGCTCAGGGCCCTCACCAAGCACCTGGGGACGCACACAGGCCAGTAGCCCTCTGTGTAGAGAATGAGGAAATGCCTCCAGCCACAGCTCAGGGCCCTCACCAACCACCCGTGGACGCACACAGGCCAGTAGCCGTCTGTGTAGAGAATGAGGAAAGGCCTCCAGCCACAGCTCACAGCCGTCACCAACCACCCGTGGACACACACAGGCCAGTAGCCCTCTGTGTAGAGAGTGAGTGAAGGCCTCCAGCCACAGCTCAGGGACCTCACCAAGCACCCGTGGACGCACACAGGCCAGTAGCCCTCTGTGTGGAGAGTGAGGAAAGGCCTCCAGCCACAGCTCAGGGCCCTCACCAACCACCCGTGGACGCACACAGGCCAGTAGCCCTCTGTGTGGACAGTGAGGAAAGGCCTCCAGCCACAGCTCAGGGCCCTCACCAACCACCCGTGGACGCACACAGGCCAGTAGCCCTCTGTGTAGAGAATGATGAAAGGCCTCCAGCCACAGTCAGGGCCCTCACCAACCACCCGTGGACACACACAGGCCAGTAGCCCTCTGTGTGGAGAGTGAGGAAAGGCCTCCAGCCACAGTCACAGCCCTCACCAAGCACCCGTGGACTCACACAAGCTAGTAGCCCTCTGTGTAGAGAATGAGGAAAGGCCTCCAGCCACAGCTCACAGCCCTCACCAAGCACCCGTGGACACACAGGCCAGTAGATCTCTGTGTGGACAGTGAGTGAAGGCCTCCAGCCACAGCTCAGGGCCCTCACCAACCACCCGTGGACACACACAGGCCAGTAGCCCTCTGTGTGGAGAGTGAGGGAAGGCCTCCAGCCACAGCTCACAGCCCTCAACAAGGACCCGTGGACAGACACAGGCCAGCAGCCCTCTCTGTGGAGAGTGAGGAAAGGTTTCCAGCCTCAGCTCAGGGTCCTCACCAACCACCCGTGGACTGACACAGGCCAGTAGCCCCCTGTGTAGAGAATGAGGAAAGGCCTCCAGCCACAGCTCAGTGCCCTCACCAAGCACCCGTGGACGCACACAGGCCAGTAGCCCTCTGTGTGGAGAGTGAGGAAAGGCCTCCAGCCACAGCTCACAGCCCTCACCAAGCACCCGTGGACACACACAGGCCAGTAGCCCTCTGTGTGGAGAGTGAGGAAAGGCCTCCAGCCACAGCTAAGGGCCCGCACCAAGCACCCGTGGACACACACAGGCCAGTAGCCCTCTGTGTGGAGAGTGAGGAAAGGCCTCCAGCCACAGCTCAGGGCCCTCACCAAGCACCCGTGGACGCACACAGGCCAGTAGCCCTCTGTGTGGAGAGTGAGGAAATGCCTCCAGCCACAGCTCAGGGCCCTCACCAACCACCCGTGGACACACACAGGCCAGTAGCCCTCTGTGTAGAGAATGAGGAAAGGCCTCCAGCCACAGCTCAGGGCCCTCACCAACCACCCGTGGACACACACAGGCCAGTAGCCCTCTGTGTAGAGAATGAGGAAATGCCTCCAGCCACAGCTCAGGGCCCTCACCAACCAACCGTGGACACACACAGGCCAGTAGCCCTCTGTGTAGAGAATGAGGAAAGGCCTCCAACCACAACTCAGGGCCCTCCCCAACCACCCGTGGACGCACACAGGCCAGTAGCCCTCTGTGTGGAGAGTCAGGAAAGGCCTCCAGCCACAGCTCACAGCCCTCACCAACCACCCGTGGACACACACAGGCCAGTAGAGCTCTGTGTGGAGAGTGAGGGAAGGCCTCCAGCCACAGCTCACAGCCCTCACCAACCACCCGTGGACGCACACAGGCCTGTAGCACCCTGTGTGGAGAGTGAGCAAAGGCCTCCAGCCACAGCTCACAGCCCTCACCAACCACCCGTGGACGCACACAGGCCAGTAGCCCCCTGTGTGGAGAGTGAGGGAAGGCCTCCAGCCACAGCTCACAGCCCTCACCAAGCACCCGTGGACGCACACAGGCCAGTAGCCCTCTGTGTGGAGAGTGAGGAAAGGCCTCTAGCCACAGCTCAGGGCCCTCACCAACCACCCGTGGACGCACACAGGCCAGTAGCCCTCTGTGTAGAAAATGAGGAAAGGCCTCCAGCCAGAGCTCAGGGCCCTCACCAACCATAGTGGACACACACAGGCCAGTAGCCCTCTGTGTGGAGAGTGAGGAAAGGCCTCCAGCCACAGCCACAGCCCTCACCAAGCACCCGTGGACTCACACAGGCCAGTAGCCCTCTGTGTAGAGAATGAGGAAAGGCCTCCAGCCATAGCTCACAGCCCTCACCAAGCACCAGTGGACACACAGGCCAGTAGCCCCCTGTGTGGAGAGTGAGGAAAGGCCTCTAGCCACAGCTCAGGGCCCTCACCAAGCACCCGTGGACGCAAACAGGCCAGTAGCCCTCTGTGTAGAGAATGAGGAAATGCCTCCAGCCACAGCTCACAGCCCTCACCAACCACCCGTGGACGCACACAGGCCAGTAGCCCCCTGTGTGGAGAGTGAGGAAAGGCCTCCAGCCACAGCTCACAGCCCTCACCAAGCACCCGTGGATGCACACAGGCCAGTAACCCTCTGTGTGGAGAGTGAGGAAAGGCCTCCAGCCACAGCTCAGGGCCCTCACCAACCACCCGTGGACGCACACAGGCCAGTAGCCCTCTGTGTGGAGAGTGAGGAAAGGCCTCCAGCCACAGCTCAGGGCCCTCACCAAGCAACCGTGGACGCACACAGGCCAGTAGCCCTCTGTGTAGAGAATGAGGAAAGGCCTCCAGCCACAGCTCAGGGCCCTCACCAACCACCCGTGGACACACACAGGCCAGTAGCCCTCTGTGTGGAGAGTGTGGGAAGGCCTCCAGCCACAGCTCAGGGCCCTCACCAACCACCCGTGGACACACACAGGCCAGTAGCCCTCTGTGTGGAGAGTGAGGAAAGGCCTCCAGCCACAGCTCACAGCCATCACCAAGCACCCGTGGACGCACACAGGCCAGCAGCCCTCTGTGTGGAGAGTGAGGGAAGGCCTCCAGCCCCAGCTCAGGGCCCTCACCAACCACCCGTGGACTGACACAGGCCAGTAGCCCCCTGTGTAGAGAATGAGGAAAGGCCTCCAGCCACATCTCACAGCCCTCACCAAGCACCCGTGGACGCACACAGGCCAGTAGCCCTCTGTGTGGAGAGTGAGGAAAGGCCTCCAGCCACAGCTCACAGCCCTCACCAAACACCCGTGGACACACACAGACCAGTAGCCATCTGTGTGGAGAGTGAGGAAAGGCCTCCAGCCACAGCTCAGTGCCCTCACCAAGCACCCGTGGACACACACAGGCCAGCAGCCTTCTGTGTGGAGAGTGAGGAAAGGCCTCCAGCCACAGCTCAGGGCCCTCACCAAGCACCCGTGGACGCACACAGGCCAGTAGCCCTCTGTGTAGAGAATGAGGAAATTCCTCCAGCCACAGCTCAGGGCCCTCACCAACCACCCGTGGACGCACACAGGCCAGTAGCCCTCTGTGTAGAGAATGAGGAAATGCCTCCAGCCACAGCTCAGGGCCCTCACCAACCACCCGTGGACACACACAGGCCAGTAGCCGTCTGTGTAGAGAATGAGGAAAGGCCTCCAGCCACAGCTCACAGCCGTCACCAACCACCCGTGGACACACACAGGCCAGTAGCCCTCTGTGTAGAGAGTGAGTGAAGGCCTCCAGCCACAGCTCAGGGACCTCACCAAGCACCCGTGGACGCACACAGGCCAGTAGCCCTCTGTGTGGAGAGTGAGGAAAGGCCTCCAGCCACAGCTCAGGGCCCTCACCAAGCACACGTGGACGCACACAGGCCAGTAGCCCTCTGTGTAGAGAATGAGGAAATGCCTCCAGCCACAGCTCAGGGCCCTCACCAACCACCCGTGGACACACACAAGCCAGTAGCCCTCTGTGTGGAGAGTGAGGAAAGGCCTCCAGCCACAGCTCAGGGCCCTCACCAAGCACCCGTGGACGCACACAGGCCAGTAGCTCTCTGTGTAGAGAATGAGGAAATGCCTCGAGCCACAGCTCAGGGCCCTCACCAACCACCCGTGGACACACACAGGCCAGTAGCCCTCTGTGTAGAGAATGATGAAAGGCCTCCAGCCACAGTCAGGGCCCTCACCAACCACCCGTGGACACACACAGGCCAGTAGCCCTCTGTGTGGAGAGTGAGGAAAGGCCTCCAGCCACAGTCACAGCCCTCACCAAGCACCCGTGGACTCACACAAGCTAGTAGCCCTCTGTGTAGAGAATGAGGAAAGGCCTCCAGCCACAGCTCACAGCCCTCACCAAGCACCCGTGGACACACAGGCCAGTAGATCTCTGTGTGGACAGTGAGTGAAGGCCTCCAGCCACAGCTCAGGGCCCTCACCAAGCACCCGTGGACGCACACAGGCCAGTAGCCCTCTGTGTAGAGAATGAGGAAATGCCACCAGCCACAGCTCAGGGCCCTCACCAACCACCCGTGGACACACACAAGCCAGTAGCCCTCTGTGTGGAGAGTGAGGAAAGGCCTCCAGCCACAGCTCAGGGCCCTCACCAAGCACCCGAGGACGCACACAGGCCAGTAGCTCTCTGTGTAGAGAATGAGGAAATGCCTCGAGCCACAGCTCAGGGCCCTCACCAACCACCCGTGGACACACACAGGCCAGTAGCCCTCTGTGTAGAGAATGATGAAAGGCCTCCAGCCACAGTCAGGGCCCTCACCAACCACCCGTGGACACACACAGGCCAGTAGCCCTCTGTGTGGAGAGTGAGGAAAGGCCTCCAGCCACAGTCACAGCCCTCACCAAGCACCCGTGGACTCACACAAGCTAGTAGCCCTCTGTGTAGAGAATGAGGAAAGGCCTCCAGCCACAGCTCACAGCCCTCACCAAGCACCCGTGGACACACAGGCCAGTAGATCTCTGTGTGGACAGTGAGTGAAGGCCTCCAGCCACAGCTCAGGGCCCTCACCAACCACCCGTGGACACACACAGGTCAGTAGCCCTCTGTGTGGAGAGTGAGGAAAGGCCTCCAGCCACAGCTCACAGCCCTCACCAAGCACCCTTGGACTCACACAGGCCAGTAGCCCACTGTGTGGAGAGAGAGGAAAGGCCTCCAGCCACAGCTCAGGGCCCTCACCTACCACCCGTGGACGCACACAGGCCAGCAGCCCTCTGTGTGGAGAGTGAGGGAAGGCCTCCAGCCACAGCTCACAGCCCTCAACAAGGACCCGTGGACAGACACAGGCCAGCAGCCCTCTGTGTGGAGAGTGAGGAAAGGCTTCCAGCCTCAGCTCAGGGTCCTCACCAACCACCCGTGGACTGACACAGGCCAGTAGCCCCCTGTGTAGAGAATGAGGAAAGGCCTCCAGCCACAGCTCAGTGCCCTCACCAAGCACCCGTGGACGCACACAGGCCAGTAGCCCTCTGTGTGGAGAGTGAGGAAAGGCCTCCAGCCACAGCTCACAGCCCTCACCAAGCACCCGTGGACACACACAGGCCAGTAGCCCTCTGTGTGGAGAGTGAGGAAAGGCCTCCAGCCACAGCTAAGGGCCCGCACCAAGCACCCGTGGACACACACAGGCCAGAAGCCCTCTGTGTGGAGAGTGAGGAAAGGCCTCCAGCCACAGCTCAGGGCCCTCACCAAGCACCCGTGGACGCACACAGGCCAGTAGCCCTCTGTGTGGAGAGTGAGGAAATGCCTCCAGCCACAGCTCAGGGCCCTCAACAACCACCCGTGGACACACACAGGCCAGTAGCTCTCTGTGTAGAGAATGAGGAAATGCCTCCAGCCACAGCTCAGGGCCCTCACCAACCACCCGTGGACACACACAGGCCAGTAGCCCTCTGTGTAGAGAATGAGGAAATGCCTCCAGCAAGAGCTCAGGGCCCTCACCAACCAACCGTGGACACACACAAGCCAGTAGCCCTCTGTGTAGAGAATGAGGAAAGGCCTCCAGCCACAGCTCAGGGCCCTCACCAACCACCCGTGGACACACACAGGCCAGTAGCCCTCTGTGTAGAGAGTGAGTGAAGGCCTCCAGCCACAGCTCAGGGCCCTCACCAAGCACCCGTGAACGCACACAGGCCAGTAGCCCTCTGTGTGGAGAGTGAGGAAAGGCCTCCAGCCACAGCTCACAGCCCTCACCAAGCACCTGGGGACACACACAGGCCAGTAGCCCTCTGTGTAGAGAATGAGGAAATGCCTCCAGCCACAGCTCACAGCCCTCACCAACCACCCGTGGACACACACAGGCCAGTAGAGCTCTGTGTGGAGAGTGAGGGAAGGCCTCCAGCCACAGCTCACAGCCCTCACCAACCACCCGTGGACGCACACAGGCCAGTAGCGCCCTGTGTGGAGAGTGAGCAAAGGCCTCCAGCCACAGCTCACAGCCCTCACCAACCACCCGTGGACGCACACAGGCCAGTAGCCCCCTGTGTGGAGAGTGAGGAAAGGCCTCCAGCCACAGCTCACAGCCCTCACCAAGCACCCGTGGACGCACACAGGCCAGTAGCCCTCTGTGTGGAGAGTGAGGAAAGGCCTCTATCCACAGCTCAGGGCCCTCACCAACCACCCGTGGACGCACACAGGCCAGTAGCCCTCTGTGTAGAGAATGAGGAAAGGCCTCCAACCACAGCTCAGGGCCCTCACCAACCACCCGTGGACACACACAGGCCAGTAGCCCTCTGTGTGGAGAGTGAGGAAAGGCCTCCAGCCACAGCCACAGCCCTCACCAAGCACCCGTGGACTCACACAGGCCAGTAGCCCTCTGAGTAGAGAATGAGGAAAGGCCTCCAGCCATAGCTCACATCCCTCACCAAGCACCAGTGGACACACAGGCCAGTATATCTCTGTGTGGAGAGTGAGGAAAGGCCTCCAGCCACAGCTCAGGGCCCTCACCAAGCACCCGTGGACACACACAAGCCAGTAGCCCTCTGTGTGGAGAGTGAGGGAAGGCCTCCAGACACAGCTCACAGCCCTCACCAAACACCCGTGGACGCACACAGGCCAGTAGCCCTCTGTGTGGAGAGTGAGGAAAGGCCTCTAGCCACAGCTCAGGGCCCTCACCAACCACCCGTGTACGCACACAGGCCAGCAGCCCTCTGTGTGGAGAGTGAGTGAAGGCCTCCAGCCAAGCTCAGGGCCCTCACCAACCACCCGTGGACACACAGGCCAGTAGCCCTCTGTGTGGAGAGTGAGGAAAGGCCTCCAGCCACAGCTCAGGGCCCTCACCAAGCACCCGTGGACACACACAAGCCAGTAGCCCTCTGTGTGGAGAGTGAGGGAAGGCCTCCAGCCACAGCTCACAGCCCTCACCAACCACCCGTGGACGCACACAGGCCAGTAGCCCTCTGTGTGGAGAGTGAGGAAGGGCCTCCAGCCACAGCTCAGGGCCCTCACCAACCACCCGTGTACGCACACAGGCCAGCAGCCCTCTGTGTGGAGAGTGAGTGAAGGCCTCCAGCCAAGCTCAAGGCCCTCACCAACCACCCGTGGACACACACAGGCCAGTAGCCCTCTGTGTGGAGAGTGAGGAAAGGCCTCCAGCCACAGCTCAGGGCCCTCACCAAGCACCCGTGGACGCACACAGGCCAGTAGCCCTCTGTGAAGAGAATGAGGAAAGGCCTCCAGCCACAGCTCAGGGCCCTCAACAACCACCCGTGGACACACACAGGGGAGTAGCCCTCTGTGTAGAGAATGAGGAAATGCCTCCAGCCACAGCTCAGGGCCCTCACCAACCACCCGTGGACACACACAGGCCAGTAGCCCTCTGTGTAGAGAATGAGGAAATGCCTCCAGCAACAGCTCAGGGCCCTCACCAACCAACCGTGGACACACACAAGCCAGTAGCCCTCTGTGTAGAGAATAAGGAAAGGCCTCCAGCCACAGCTCAGGGCCCTCACCAACCACCCGTGGACACACACAGGCCAGTAGCCCTCTGTGTAGAGAGTGAGTGAAGGCCTCCAGCCACAGCTCAGGGCCCTCACCAAGCACCCGTGAACGCACACAGGCCAGTAGCCCTCTGTGTGGAGAGTGAGGAAAGGCCTCCAGCCACAGCTCACAGCCCTCACCAACCACCCGTGGACACACACAGGCCAGTAGAGCTCTGTGTGGAGAGTGAGGGAAGGCCTCCAGCCACAGCTCACAGCCCTCACCAACCACCCGTGGACGCACACAGGCCAGTAGCACCCTGTGTGGAGAGTGAGCAAAGGCCTCCAGCCACAGCTCACAGCCCTCACCAACCACCCGTGGACGCACACAGGCCAGTAGCCCCCTGTGTGGAGAGTGAGGAAAGGCCTCCAGCCACAGCTCACAGCCCTCACCAAGCACCCGTGGACGCACACAGGCCAGTAGCCCTCTGTGTGGAGAGTGAGGAAAGGCCTCTATCCACAGCTCAGGGCCCTCACCAACAACCCGTGGACGCACACAGGCCAGTAGCCCTCTGTGTAGAGAATGAGGAAAGGCCTCCAACCACAGCTCAGGGCCCTCACCAACCACCCGTGGACACACACAGGCCAGTAGCCCTCTGTGTGGAGAGTGAGGAAAGGCCTCCAGCCACAGCCACAGCCCTCACCAAGCACCCGTGGACTCACACAGGCCAGTAGCCCTCTGTGTAGAGAATGAGGAAAGGCCTCCAGCCATAGCTCACAGCCCTCACCAAGCACCCGTGGACACACACAAGCCAGTAGCCCTCTGTGTGGAGAGTGAGGGAAGGCCTCCAGCCACAGCTCACAGCCCTCACCAAACACCCGTGGACGCACACAGGCCAGTAGCCCTCTGTGTGGAGAGTGAGGAAAGGCCTCTAGCCACAGCTCAGGGCCCTCACCAACCACCCGTGTACGCACACAGGCCAGCAGCCCTCTGTGTGGAGAGTGAGTGAAGGCCTCCAGCCAAGCTCAGGGCCCTCACCAACCACCCGTGGACACACACAGGCCAGTAGCCCTCTGTGTGGAGAGTGAGGAAAGGCCTCCAGCCACAGCTCAGGGCCCTCACCAAGCACCCGTGGACACACTCAGGCCAGTAGCCCTCTGTGTGGAGAGTGAGGAAAGGCCTCCAGCCACAGCTCAGGGCCCTCACCAACCACCCGTGTACGCACACAGGCCAGCAGCCCTCTGTGTGGAGAGTGAGTGAAGGCCTCCAGCCAAGCTCAAGGCCCTCACCAACCACCCGTGGACACACACAGGCCAGTAGCCCTCTGTGTGGAGAGTGAGGAAAGGCCTCCAGCCACAGCTCAGGGCCCTCACCAAGCACCCGTGGACGCACACAGGCCAGTAGCCCTCTGTGAAGAGAATGAGGAAAGGCCTCCAGCCACAGCTCAGGGCCCTCAACAACCACCCGTGGACACACACAGGCCAGTAGCCCTCTGTGTGGAGAGTGAGGAAAGGCCTCCAGCCACAGCTCAGGGCCCTCACCAACCACCCGTGTACGCACACAGGCCAGCAGCCCTCTGTGTGGAGAGTGAGTGAAGGCCTCCAGCCACAGCTCACAGCCCTCACCAACCACCCGTGGACGCACACAGGCCAGTAGCACCCTGTGTGGAGAGTGAGGAAATGCCTCCAGCCACAGATCACAGCCCTCACCAACCACCCGTGGACGCACACAGGCCAGTAGCCCCCTGTGTGGAGAGTGAGGAAAGGCCTCCAGCCACAGCTCACAGCCCTCACCAAGCACCCGTGGACGCACACAGGCCAGTAGCCCTCTGTGTGGAGAGTGAGGAAAGGCCTCCAGCCACAGATCAGGGCCCTCACCAACCACCCGTGGACGCACACAGGCCAGTAGCCCTCTGTGTGGAGAGTGAGGAAAGGCCTCCAGCCACAGCTCAGGGCCCTCACCAAGCACCCGTGGACGCACACAGGCCAGTAGCCCTCTGTGTAGAGAATGAGGAAAGGCCTCCAGCCACAGCTCAGGGCCGTCACCAACCACCCGTGGACACACACAGGCCAGTAGCCCTCTGTGTGGAGAGTGAGGGAAGGCCTCCAGCCACAGCTCAGGGCCCTCACCAACCACCCGTGGACACACACAGGCCAGTAGCCCTCTGTGTGGAGAGTGAGGAAAGGCCTCCAGCCACAGCTCACAGCCCTCACCAAGCACCCGTGGACGCACACAGGCCAGCAGCCCTCTGTGTGGAGAGTGAGGGAAGGCCTCCAGCCCCAGCTCAGGGCCCTCACCAACCACCCGTGGACTGACACAGGCCAGTAGCCCCCTGTGTAGAGAATGAGGAAAGGCCTCCAGCCACAGCTCAAGGCCCTCACCAACCACCCGTGGACGCACACAGGCCAGTAGCCCTCTGTGTGGAGAGTGAGGAAAGGCCTCCAGCCACAGCTCACAGCCCTCACCAAACACCCGTGGACACACACAGGCCAGTAGCCATCTGTGTGGAGAGTGAGGAAAGGCCTCCAGCCACAGCTCAGTGCCCTCACCAAGCACCCGTGGACACACACAGGCCAGCAGCCTTCTGTGTGGAGAGTGAGGAAAGGCCTCCAGCCACAGCTCAGGGCCCTCACCAAGCAGCCGTGGACGCACACAGGCCAGTAGCCCTCTGTGTAGAGAATGAGGAAATTCCTCCAGCCACAGCTCAGGGCCCTCACCAACCACCCGTGGACGCACACAGGCCAGTAGCCCTCTGTGTAGAGAATGAGGAAATGCCTCCAGCCACAGCTCAGGGCCCTCACCAACCACCCGTGGACACACACAGGCCAGTAGCCGTCTGTGTAGAGAATGAGGAAAGGCCTCCAGCCACAGCTCACAGCCGTCACCAACCACCCGTGGACACACACAGGCCAGTAGCCCTCTGTGTAGAGAGTGAGTGAAGGCCTCCAGCCACAGCTCAGGGCCCTCACCAGGCACCCGTGGACGCACACAGGCCAGTAGCCCTCTGTGTGGAGAGTGAGGAAAGGCCTCCAGCCACAGCTCAGGGCCCTCACCAAGCACCCGTGGACGCACACAGGCCAGTAGCCCTCTGTGTAGAGAATGAGGAAATGCCTCCAGCCACAGCTCAGGGCCCTCACCAACCACCCGTGGACACACACAAGCCAGTAGCCCTCTGTGTGGAGAGTGAGGAAAGGCCTCCAGCCACAGCTCAGGGCCCTCACCAAGCACCCGTGGACGCACACAGGCCAGTATCTCTCTGTGTAGAGAATGAGGAAATGCCTCGAGCCACAGCTCAGGGCCCTCACCAACCACCCGTGGACACACACAGGCCAGTAGCCCTCTGTGTGGAGAGTGAGGAAAGGCCTCCAGCCACAGCTCAGGGCCCTCACCAACCACCCGTGGACACACACAGGCCAGTAGCCCTCTGTGTGGAGAGTGAGGGAAGGCCTCCAGCCACAGCTCACAGCCCTCACCAACCACCCGTGGACACACACAGGCCAGTAGCCCCCTGTGTGGAGAGTGAGGAAAGGCCTTCAGCCACAGCTCACAGCCCTCACCAAGCACCCGTGGACGCACACAGGCCAGTAGCCCTCTGTGTGGACAGTGAGGAAAGGCCTCCAGCCACAGCTCAGGGCCCTCACCAACCACCCGTGGACGCACACAGGCCAGTAGCCCTCAGTGTAGAGAATGAGGAAAGGCCTCCAGCCACAGTCAGGGCCTTCACCAACCACCCGTGGACACACACAGGCCAGTAGCCCTCTGTGTGGAGAGTGAGGAAAGGCCTCCAGCCACAGTCACAGCCCTCACCAAGCACCCTTGGACTCACACAAGCTAGTAGCCCTCTGTGTAGAGAATGAGGAAAGGCCTCCAGCCACAGCTCACAGCCCTCACCAAGCACCCGTGGACACACAGGCCAGTAGATCTCTGTGTGGACAGTGAGTGAAGGCCTCCAGCCACAGCTCAGGGCCCTCACCAACCACCCGTGGACACACACAGGCCAGTAGCCCTCTGTGTGGAGAGTGAGGGAAGGCCTCCAGCCACAGCTCAGGGCCCTCACCAACCACACGTGGACACACACAGGCCAGTAGCCCTCTGGGTGGAGAGTGAGGAAAGGCCTCCAGCCACAGCTCACAGCCCTCACCAAGCACCCTTGGACTCACACAGGCCAGTAGCCCACTGTGTGGAGAGAGAGGAAAGGCCTCCAACCACAGCTCAGGGCCCTCACCTACCACCCGTGGACTCACACAGGCCAGCAGCCCTCTGTGTGGAGAGTGAGGGAAGGCCTCCAGCCACAGCTCACAGCCCTCAACAAGGACCCGTGGACAGACACAGGCCAGCAGCCCTCTGTGTGGAGAGTGAGGAAAGGCTTCCAGCCTCAGCTCAGGGTCCTCACCAACCACCCGTTGACTGACACAGGCCAGTAGCCCCCTGTGTAGAGAATGAGGAAAGGCCTCCAGCCACAGCTCAGTGCCCTCACCAAGCACCCGTGGACGCACACAGGCCAGTAGCCCTCTGTGTGGAGAGTGAGGAAAGGCCTCCAGCCACAGCTCACAGCCCTCACCAAGCACCCGTGGACACACACAGGCCAGTAGCCCTCTGTGTGGAGATTGAGGAAAGGCCTCCAGCCACAGCTAAGGGCCCGCACCAAGCACCCGTGGACACACACAGGCCAGTAGCCCTCTGTGTGGAGAGTGAGGAAAGGCCTCCAGCCACAGCTCAGGGCCCTCACCAAGCACCCGTGGACGCACACAGGCCAGTAGCCCTCTGTGTGGAGAGTGAGGAAATGCCTCCAGCCACAGCTCAGGGCCCTCACCAACCACCCGTGGACACACACAGGCCAGGAGCCCTCTGTGTAGAGAATGAGGAAATGCCTCCAGCCACAGCTCAGGGCCCTCACCAACCACCCGTGGACACACACAGGCCAGTAGCCCTCTGTGTAGAGAATGAGGAAATGCCTCCAGCCACAGCTCAGGGCCCTCACCAAGCACCCGTGGACACACACAGGCCAGTAGCCCTCTGTGTAGAGAGTGAGTGAAGGCCTCCAGCCACAGCTCACGGCCCTCACCAACCACACGTGGACACACACAGGCCAGTAGCCCTCTGTGTGGAGAGTGAGGAAAGGCCTCCAGCCACAGCTCACAGCCCTCACCAAGCACCCGTGGACACACACAGGCCAGTAGCCCTCTGTGTGGTGAGTGAGGAAAGGCCTCCAGCCACAGCTCACAGCCCTCACCCAGCACCCGTGGACACACACAGGCCAGTAGCCCTCTGTGTGGAGAGTGAGGAAAGGCCTCCAGCCACAGCTCACAGCCCTCACCAACCACCCGTGGACGCACACACGCCAGTAGCCCCCTGTGTGGAGAGTGAGGAAAGGCCTCCAGCCACAGCTCACAGACCTCACCAAGCACCCGTGGACGCACACATGCCAGTAGCCCTGTGTGTGGAGAGTGAGGAAAGGCCTCTAGCCACAGCTCAGGGCCCTCACCAACCACCCGTGGACGCACACAGGCCAGTAGCCCTCTGTGTAGAGAATGAGGAAAGGCCTCTAGCCACAGCTCAGGGCCCTCACCAACCACCCGTGGACACACACAGGCCAGTAGCCCTCTGTGTGGAGAGTGAGGAAAGGCCTCCAGCCACAGCCACAGCCCTCACCAAGCACCCGTGGACACACACAGGCCAGTAGCCCTCTGTGTAGAGAATGAGGAAAGGCCTCTAGCCACAGCTCAGGGCCCTCACCAACCACCCGTGGACTCACACAGGCCAGTAGCCCTCTGTGTAGAGAATGAGGAAAGGCCTCTAGCCACAGCTCAGGGCCCTCACCAAGCACCCGTGGACACA
Organism: Urocitellus parryii; assembly: GCF_045843805.1. Lineage (NCBI taxonomy): Eukaryota > Metazoa > Chordata > Mammalia > Rodentia > Sciuridae > Urocitellus > Urocitellus parryii. The sequence goes on along the minus strand of NC_135545.1, from coordinate 359,881 downwards.
CAGGCCAGTAGATCTCTGTTTGGAGAGTGAGGAAAGGCCTCCAGCCACAGCTCAGGGCCCTCACCAACCACCCGTGGACTCACACAGGCCAGTAGCCCCCTGTGTGGAGAGTGAGGGAAGGCCTCCAGCCACAGCTAACAGCCCTCACCAACCACCCGTGGACACACACAGGCCAGTAGCCCCCTGTGTGGAGAGTGAGGGAAGGCCTCCAGCCACAGCTCACAGCCCTCACCAACCACCCGTGGACGCACACAGGCCAGCAGCCCTCTGTGTGGAGAGTGAGGAAAGGACTCCAGCCACAGCTCAGGGCCCTCACCAAGCACCTGTGAAGACACACAGGCCAGTAGTCCTCTGTGTGGAGAGTGAGGAAAGGCCTCCAGCCACAGCTCACAGCCCTCACCAAGCACCCGTGGACGCACACAGGCCAGTCGCCCTCTGTGTCGAGAGTGAGGAAAGGCCTCCAGCCACAGCTCAGGGCCCTCACCAACCACCCGTGGACGCACACAGGCCAGTAGCCCTCTGTGTGGAGAGTGAGGAAAGGCCTCCAGCCACAGCTCAGGGCCCTCACCAAGCACCCGTGGACACACACAGGCCAGTAGCCCTCTGTGTGGAGAGTCAGGAAAGGCCTCCAGCCACAGCTCAGGGCCCTCACCAACCACCCGTGGACGCACACAGGCCAGTAGCCCTCTGTGTAGAGAATGAGGAAAGGCCTCCAGCCACAGCTCAGGGCCCTCACCAACCACCCGTGGACGCACACAGGCCAGCAGCCCTCTGTGTGGAGAGTGAGGAAAGGCCTCCAGCCACAGCTCAGGGCCCTCACCAACCACCCGTGGACGCACACAGGCCACTAGCCCTCTGTGTAGAGAATGAGGAAAGGCCTCCAGCCACAGCTCAGGGCCCTCACCAACCACCCGTGGACACACACAGGCCAGTAGCCCTCTGAGTAGAGAGTGAGTGAAGGCCTCCAGCCACAGCTCAGGGCCCTCACCAAGCACCCGTGGACGCACACAGGCCAGTAGCCCTCTGTGTGGAGAGTGAGGAAAGGCCTCCAGCCACAGCTCAGGGCCCTCACCAAGCACCCGTGGACGCACACAGGCCAGTAGCCCTCTGTGTAGAGAATGAGGAAATGCCTCCAGCCACAGCTCAGGGCCCTCAGCAACCACCCGTGGACGCACACAGGCCAGTAGCCCTCTGTGTAGAGAATGAGGAAAGGCCTACAGCCACAGCTCACAGCCCTCACCAAGCACCCGTGGACACACAGGCCAGTAGATCTCTGTGTGGAGAGTGAGTGAAGGCCTCCAGCCACAGCTCAGGGCCCTCACCAACCACCCGTGGACTGACACAGGCCAGTAGCCCTCTGTGTGGAGAATGAGGAAAGGCCTCCAGCCACAGCTCAGGGCCTTCACCAAGCACCCGTGGACGCACACAGGCCAGTAGCCCCCTGTGTGGAGAGTGAGGGAAGGCCTCCAGCCACAGCTCACAGCCCTCACCAACCACCCGTGGACACACACAGGCCAGTAGCCCCCTGTGTGGAGAGTGAGTGAAGGCCTCCTGCCACAGCTCAGGGCCCTCACCAACCACCCGTGGACACACACAGGCCAGCAGCCCTCTGTGTGGAGAGTGAGGAAAGGCCTCCAGCCACAGCTCAGGGCCCTCACCAACCACCCGTGGACGCACACAGGCCAGTAGCCCTCTGTGTGGAGAGTGAGGAAAGGCCTCCATCCACAGCTCACAGCCCTCACCAACCACTCGTGGACACACACAGTCCAGTAGCCCTCTGTGTGGAGAGTGAGGAAAGGCCTCCATCCACAGCTCACAGTCCTCACCAACCACTCGTGGACGCACACAGGCCAGTAGCACCCTGTGTGGAGAGTGAGGAAAGGCCTCCAGCCACAGCTCACAGCCCTCACCAACCACCCGTGGACGCACACACGCCAGTAGCCCCCTGTGTGGAGAGTGAGGAAAGGCCTCCAGCCACAGCTCACAGCCCTCACCAAGCACCCGTGGACGCACACAGGCCTGTAGCCCTCTGTGTGGAGAGTGAGGAAAGGCCTCTAGCCACAGCTCAGGGCCCTCACCAACCACCCGTGGACGCACACAGGCCAGTAGCCCTCTGTGTAGAGAATGAGGAAAGGCCTCCAGCCACAGATCAGGGCCCTCACCAACCACCCGTGGACTCACACAGGCCAGTAGCCCTCTGTGTGGAGAGTGAGGAAAGGCCTCCAGCCACAGCTCACAGCCCTCACCAACCACCCGTGGACACACACAGGCCAGTAGCCCTCTGTGTGGAGAGTGAGGGAAGGCCTCCAGCCACAGCTCACAGCCCTCACCAACCACCCGTGGACGCACACAAGCCAGTAGCCCCCTGTGTGGAGAGTGAGGAAAGGCCTCCAGCCACAGCTCACAGCCCTCACCAAGCACCCGTGGACGCACACAGGCCAGTAGCCCTCTGTGTGTAGAGTGAGGAAAGGCCTCCAGCCACAGCTCAGGGCCCTCACCAACCACCCGTGGACGCACACAGGCCAGTAGCCCTCTGTGTGGAGAGTGAGGAAAGGCCTCCAGCCACAGCTCAGGGCCCTCACCAAGCACCCGTGGACGCACACAGGCCAGTAGCCCTCTGTGTAGAGAATGAGGAAAGGCCTCCAGCCACAGCTCAGGGCCCTCACCAACCACCCGTGGACACACACAGGCCAGTAGCCCTCTGTGTGGAGAGTGAGGGAAGGCCTCCAGCCACAGCTCAGGGCCCTCACCAACCACCCGTGGACACACACAGGCCAGTAGCCCTCTGTGTGGAGAGTGCGGAAAGGCCTCCAGCCACAGCTCACAGCCCTCACCAAGCACCCGTGGACGCACACAGGCCAGCAGCCCTCTGTGTGGAGAGTGAGGGAAGGCCTCCAGCCACAGCTCAGGGCCCTCACCAACCACCCGTGGACTGACACAGGCCAGTAGCCCCCTGTGTAGAGAATGAGGAAAGGCCTCCAGCCACAGCTCAGTGCCCTCACCAAGCACCCGTGGACGCACACAGGCCAGTAGCCCTCTGTGTGGAGAGTGAGGAAAGGCCTCCAGCCACAGCTCACAGCCCTCACCAAACACCCGTGGACACACACAGGCCAGTAGCCCTCTGTGTGGAGAGTGAGGAAAGGCCTCTAGCCACAGCTCAGGGCCCTCACCAACCACCCGTGGACGCACACAGGCCAGTAGCCCTCTGTGTAGAGAATGAGGAAAGGCCTCCAGCCACAGCTCAGGGCCCTCACCAACCACCCGTGGACGCACACAGGCCAGTAGCCCTCTGTGTGGAGAGTGAGGAAAGGCCTCCAGCCACAGATCAGTTCCCTCACCAACCACCCGTGGACGCACACAGGCCAGTAGCCCTCTGTGTGGAGAGTGAGGAAAGGCCTCCAGCCACAGCTCAGCGCCCTCACCAAGCACCCGTGGACGCACACAGGCCAGTAGCCCTCTGTGTGGAGAGTGAGGAAAGGCCTCCAGCCACAGCTCAGGGCCCTCACCAACCACCCGTGGACGCACACAGGCCAGTAGCCCTCTGTGTAGAGAATGAGGAAAGGCCTCCAGCCACAGCTCAGGGCCCTCACCAACCACCCGTGGACACACACAGGCCAGTAGCCCTCTGTGTGGAGAGTGAGGAAAGGCCTCCAGCCACAGCCACAGCCCTCACCAAGCACCCGTGGACTCACACAGGCCAGTAGCCCTCTGTGTAGAGAATGAGGAAAGGCCTCCAGCCACAGCTCAGGGCCCTCACCAAGCACCCGTGGACACACAGACCAGTAGATCTCTGTGTGGAGAGTGAGGAAAGGCCTCCAGCCACAGCTCAGGGCCCTCACCAACCACCCGTGGACTCAAACAGGCCAGTAGCCCCCTGTGCGGAGAGTGAGGGGAGGCCTCCAGCTACAGCTCACAGCCCTCACCAACCACCCGTGGACACACACAGGCCAGCAGCCCTCTGTGTGGAGAGTGAGAGAAGGCCTCCAGCCGCAGCTCCAAGTGACCCAGCCCCTCAAGGTCCTCAGTGGTGAGAAGCCTCACTGTGCAGCAAGTACAGGAAGCCATTTAGTAACTTGTCGGCTCTGCTCCTACAGCAGCAGGTACACACACGTGAGCATCCTTATGGGTGTGGAAAATGCAGCAAGACCTTTAGCCAGAGCATGTTCCCCACCAAGCATGAGGGGTACACTCTGGGGAGAAGCCCTTTGTGGGAACTGCAGGTGAGCCCTCCTACAAAGCCCACTGCTCGACCTCCGGAGGACACACACTGGGGAGAATCTGCCTCCAGGTGTCACACCTCACTGCTCATTGCCGTGCACACTGGGAGTGGCCCTACACACTCAACTCGTGTGTCAGAACCTTTAGCCCCCGCACACTCCTAACCCTGCCCCAGAGCAGCCACTTCCGAGAAAAGCCCTTTCCCTCTTGTGAGCAGATCCTAGAGCAGATTCTAGGCCCAAGTGAGAATTATTCCCCAGAGAGACCATGTGAATACATGTATCAGAAAACCCTCGGCTGCTCTCTGGTTACTGGGTGTTGGTGTGCCTCACACAGGACACCCACGGCAGAGGCCCTCCTGTCCCCCTCACTGCGTTGTCTTCCATCCTGGGAAGACCCTGTGACCGTGAGCCACTCAGGATGGTGAAAGGCAGCCTGCCTGGGGCAGCACACCATCCATCCTCCCCTGAGAGGGCCCCCGGTCAGGAAGGAAAGCTGGGAGTGGCCTGGGGTCCATTGTCTTCAAGGCAGCCAGTGGCCACTCCCAGTTCTTCATCTTTAGGCTCCTATGGATGGCAAGAAGCCCATCAGCGTGACTCGGCTTCCTCTCAGCAGGCTCTGAACGCACTGATTCAAAGCGTTTGCCAATGCAAAAATGAAGTTTAAAAAACAAACTCCTTTAGCCTGGCACAGTGGGGCACCCTGTAATCCCAGCCACTTGCTTAGGAGACTCAGGCAGGAAGATCACAATTAGAGGCCAACACAGGCAGAGAACCTTGTAAGACCCTTTCTCAAAAAGATTTTTTTTATGGCACTGGGATTGAACCCAGGGGCATGTTACCACTGAGCTACATCCTCAGTCCTTATATTTATTTATTCATTTTAAAATTTTGAGACAGGGTCTTGCTAAATTGCTGAGGCTGGTCTTGAACTTGTGATTCTTCTGCCTCGGACTCCCAGGTTGCTAGGATTGTAGGTGTGTATCACCACACCTAGTTCAAAATAAAAATTTTAAAGGGCTGAAAATATAAGTCAGAGGTAGAACACTTCTGAGTTCGCTCTCCAGTATGGGGGGGGGTGCTATTTTAGAACAATGTTTTTGCAATTGTTTGTTCCTTAAGACCAATAGGGTTTGGGGGTTTTGATCCCCCAAAATAAGCTTTATATGTGGAAATGGTGTGTGTTACAAAGTCCAGGATCTTGAAAAGGAAAACCATGTGTGGCTCCTGAGCTTCAACAGGACAGGTGTGGGCGTGGATCCCACTGGCACTCAAGCACTTCACATGGATCATCCCTGGCATGCAGGTTCTTTTGTTCCACTCCACAGATGTGGGAGCTGAGACGCAGCCTTAGATCACCTGCCGAAGGCCCCGGATAGAAGCCACTCATTTTTCAGGATGATTAGGTTAGTCGACAGGGTCAGGATGGCAGAAGCGCCTCCTTCCCTGGGCACATTCATTCATTCTCTGTGCCCAGAGATATCTACTATAAAGAGGCAGTTCTGCAATTGCCAAAATCAGAATGGAGTTGCTTCTGTCCCTTTAACAGAAATCAAGCCAGGAGATTAGGAAGTCAGGGCGGTGACGCATGACTGCCTGAGGGTACCTCTCAGGAGCTTGCATTGAGGCCACAGCAACCTTACACAAAACTTCTTCTGCCAGGATGTCTGCCCAGCAATGTCATCCCACCTCTGTCTCATGTCACCTGTGTCATTAATCATTGTGAGGAAAGATTATTGTTTCAAAATATCTGATGAAATCCTCTTAATTTTTGCCTTTAAAAACTTGCCCTTGACTTTATGTGTCATATGAATTGTAATGCATTCCACTGTCATAAGTAAATAAAAAAAGAAAAAATGTGTTTTATAAAAAAAAAAAGACTTGCCCTTGGGGCTGGAGTTGCAGTTCATAAAGGTATCACGTTCATCTACCGATATCTATCTATAGACACACTATGGATACGTCAACCTATCGATAGATTTCGTAGACCTATCGGTAGATATACACACACACACATTTATATGTGTATATATATTTATTTTTTAATCCATTTTTTTAAATCTTAAAAAAAAAACACACAAAAAAAACTTGCCTTTGGCCAGGCATGGTGGCTCACAGCTATAATCCCAGCACCTTGGAAGGATCACACGTTCCAAGCCAGCCTCAGCAACTTGTGAGACCCTGTCTCAAAAAATAAAAAGGGCTGGGGATGTGGCTCAGTAGTTAAGCACTGCTGGTTTCAATCCCTGATACCAAAAAGAAAAAGAAAAAACCTTGCTCTTGCTTCTACAGCACATGAAATGCCATCCCAACACAATTCCCACACAGAATCTGGCTTTGCTTCAGTTTTGACCTCTGGGTTTCTCTGGACTGACAACTCCTCCTGAGCCTGGGAGACCGGGAGTGAGGTGTCAAGGCTCAGGCAAAAGCAGAGCAGCAGCTGGGAGCAGTGGCTCAATCTGACGTTGACCAACTGTCGACTTGTTTGTTCCCACTCTTCCATGTAACATTGCTCAGGGGTCTCTGGCTCTCAGGATGACATCTAGCCTCCAGCTGGGCCTCAAAGACCCCTGAATTCAGTGCCATCTTTCCAGGCTCGACTTGCACTCTCCCACAGGCAGCCTGCGAATGCCAAACACAACTATTTCCTCTTCATTGAACAGCCCAGCTCAGTCTGTTCTCTGTCCTCCTCAGCTCCAGGGTAACTCCTCCCTGACTGCGTCAGCACCCTCCTCCTGTGCCCCCGAGAGCAGCACCATTATGTTCTGATCAGAACCACCCTGGTCTGGAAGCCCCATCAGTACACACCTGAGGCTCAGTTGTTTGTGCACCCCCATCACCTGGCACAGAGCAGAGCCAACGTAGGCAGGGAAAGAGTGAACCTGCTGAGTGCAGACAGCTACGATGGAGTCCCTCGACCAGCCTCCCTAGAAAACCCACAGCACTCAGAAAAACAGACACTGACACTTATGGTTTGTGACGGTGAAAGGATACAGAGTAAAACAGGTAAAAGGTTCACAGACCAGAGTCCTGGAGAGATTCTCCCAGTAGCAAGTGACAGAACACACAATATTGCCAATCAGAACTTAACTTTTTTTTTTTTATCCTGGTACTGGGGATTGAACCCAGGGACACTTTACCACTGAGCTACATCCCCAGCCCTTCTTAGTTTTTATTTTGAAACAGGCTCTCGCTAAGTTACTGACTCTGGTCTCAAACTTGTGGTCCTCCTGCCTCAGCCTCCTGAGTTGCTGGGATTACCAGCCTTTCCTTTCCTTTATGAAATCCATCATAAATAACATTTTTTGACATTCATTTTCTATCCATTTTCTGAATATTTCAGAAAATTGCCCTCAGGGGCCGTGTAGAAATGTGTGGGGTGTGTTTGTGTCATGATGACTAGGGGAGGAAGCTTGCTGTATTCTGGGATGGGAGCAGGTGTGTTAAAGTCCTGCATGTGAAGAACAGGCCCCCAAAGGAAGTGCTGTCCCTCTACAAATGTCAGTAGCCCCCCATCTACAAGTGGGGCTGGATTCTGAGAAGAAGGGTTAATACTGAGCCAGAGGCATGACCACTCAAAGCTCTTGTGACATGATTGCCCCCAGGAGTAGGGCATGGCTTCCCACTGGCGGGCTCCCACCAGCATTCACTGCTCCCGGTTCTCTAGAGTCGGGACGGTTGTGAGGAGAAGCCCATGTGGAGGAGGGACAGCAGATGCCTGTGTTCTGCCCAGCTCTGTACCTGCTGACCAAGTGACCCGAGGAGCTCCCTTCCCCAGCTTTTCAAATGCACGCAGTACTGGGGCTCACAGAGAGGTGAGGGGTGACTAACAGGCAGGCCTGGACCTGAAATCTGTCCTCTCCTCGTACGCCTGTCACCTGTACCTGTGTCTGTCCCAGTGATCATCTTGTGTGTCTGTCTCTGTCCCTCCAGGGAAGACATTGAGCACAGGACCCAGGTCTCCCTCATCTTCGCACCCTTAACACAGACTGGGTACAGAGCAGTTACTTTCCTGGGGACATGTTGACAAAACTGGTGTTGATGTCTGTGCTGGGCACTGCTGTGGGCCATGAGCCAGAACCCCTTCCTCCGCCTCAGCCTCCCACGTTGAGCTCTACAGGGCTGCACCGCCACACCCAGAGGGCGCTCCGTGTTCTTATTATGGGGTTGTTCTAGACAAATGACTCATGACTATTTTCTCCTATTCAGTCAGTTCACTTTTTTAAAAAATATTTTTTTAGTTGTCGGTGGACCTGTATCTTTATTTATTCATATGCAGTGCTGAGCACCGGACCCAGTGCCTCCCGCATGCTAGGCAAGTGCTCGTCCACTGGGCCCAGCCTTGTCATTTCACTTTTGTGTGGGGGAGGGGTAGGCATCAAATCCAGTGTCTCAGGCTGGTGCTCCACCACCCAGCTACACCCCGGCCTTTGTGTGTGTGTGAGATTGTAGCTAAATTGCCCAGGCTGACCTTGAACTTGGAATCCTCCTGCCTCAGCCTCCTAGGGTAGCTGTGATTGCAGGTGAGCACCTCTGTGCCCAGCTGCCTGTTCACTTTATTCATATCCTTTGAATCACAAAAGTTTTTTTTTAACTTTTTTTCCTAAATATTTATTTTTTAGTTTTTAGGTAGACACAATATCTTTATTTTACATTTATGTGGTGCTGAGGATCGAACCCAGTGCCTGGCGCATGCTAGCTGAGCACTTTACCACTGAGCCACAACCCCAGCCCCCACAAAAGTTGTTAATTTGATAAATCCCAGTTTTATCTTTTGTCACTTACGTTTTTGGTTTCACATCTAAGAAGATTTTTGTTATATTTATTTATATTTCTTCCTTTGGAACATTAGTGAAAATTAACCATATACTGAGTCACAAACCAAGTATCAGCAAATTTCAAAGGACTGAGATCCATCATAGCATATTTTCTGACCACAGCAGACTTGATCTAGAAATCAATAATAAAAAGACAACTAGAAAACCTCCAGTTGTAGCCAGGGAGGCTACAGGAAGGAGAATCACAAGTTCAAGGCTAGCCTCAGTAGCTTAGCCACCTTAGGAGATCTTATCTCAAAATAAAATTAAAAAGGGTTTTGGACGTAGCTCATTGGTAGAGCACCCCTGGGTTAAATCCCTAGTACTAGGGGAAAAAATCATTTAGAAAAAAGCCGCAGAGTTTTAAATAATCCATAGGTCAGGAAGAAACCACAACAGAAATTAGGAAATATATTGAAATAAATGATAATGGAGCTAGCACATGTTAATCTTGTAGTGTACAACTCTAGCTATGTTTAGAGGGAAATGTGTAGCCTTACATACATGCAGTAGGAAAGAGGAGCGGCAGCAGCAGGCACGGTGCCTACCTGTGATCCCAGGTACTTGGGAGGCTGAGGCAAGGCCAACCTGGGTGCTCAGTGAGACCCTATCTCAAAATAAAGTATTTGAAAAGAGTAGGGGACTGGGGACCTGGCTCAGTGGTAAAGCACATGCAAGGCCTTGGGTTTGTTCCCAGTACCACCAAAACCAAGAGGAGAGGTGTTACTATTAGACACTACAAAATAAGTAGTAAATACAGGGAGGAAACGACCAAGGAGCTGCCCAGAGGTCTGGGAGGGGACTAGGGAGGGGAGATCTGCTGGGGGTTGCCTGTGTCTGCAGCTCAGCTCCTCACAGCCCTTCCCTTGCCAGGAGACAGGGAGCAAATTCTTTCCCTCTCTTAGTCTGAAATTGGAAGGAAGCTTCTGCCTCCTGAGCTTGTTTTAGATGCAGCCTTTAGAACAGTGTTCAGGGCTGGGGATACAGCTCAGTTGGTAGAGTGCTTGCCTTGCATGCACAAGGCCCTGGTTCGATCCCTAGCACCAAACACACAGTGTGTAGCACTGTGTGGCTGCCACCTGATGGTTATGGTCATCTGTCTGTGGGGGTGGGTCGCCTCTCCCAGGCCACCTCTGCCCTTCTCTGCAGGCACCAGGCAGCGCCCGGTTCCTGGTGATGATGAAGTGCTGACATTCCTGCAGACCCAGTTGTGAGGCTTCCACCATCTCGTCTCACCGAGTGCTTCTCCCCATGGCCATCCCCAAGTGTTCTCTGAACCCTGTGCCCTGGGGACAGGGTGGCCCCCTCCAGGTGAAGGTGGAGGAAGAAGAGCTGACCTCTGCCTGGGCGAGGAAGCCAGCCTGAGCCCCAGTGCCCACCCCGAGGCCGCTCGCCTGCGCTTTAGGCACTTCTGCTACGAGGAGGCACCGAGCCCATGTGCAGCCTTGGTCCAGCTTCGAGAGCTGTGTCACCAGTGGCTGAGGCCAGAGTCCTGCTCCAAGGAGCAGATGCTGGAGCTGCTGGTGCTGGAGCAGTTACTGGACACACTGCCCCCCGACATCCAGGCCTGGGTGGGCAACCAGTGCCCCAAGAGTGGGGAGGAGGCTGCAGTGCTGGTGGAGGGCTTGACCCTGGGGCTGGACAAGAGAGGTAAGGGGGAGTGGCCGGCACACGTTGAAGTGTGCTGGACACGGGGCGTGGGCTGGGCCCCTCACACACCTGGTCCCGTGTTTGAACCTTAGGCAGGCTCTCCACCGACTACAGGTCTGTCTTGGTTACAAGTGACCAAGATCCCAGCTCAAACGGGCTGGGGCACAGAAGGCTCAGGTGTGGCTGTGTCCAGAGCAGACTACTTTCCAGCACCGGGACCCTGCATGCGCTCTCCCTCGTCTCTTTCCCTGCTTCTCCTCCCCTAAGTCCCTCTGTCACTCACACTTTCTCTCATTCTATTTCTTCCTTGAGTTTTTCTATGTTAACTTCTTTCTTACGTCAGACTCTCTCCCAGGGACAAAGGTGGCCAGCAGCCCAGTCTTTGTCTCACCCTGTGGAAAGCCCAGGACAGAACAGTGAAGGTCTCTGGTCTGAGCGCAGCTGAACTGCTCAGGGTCTGTATTCATCTCTGGCCTGTCAAACCCCAGGGAACAGCAGTGAGCACAGGGCAGCTCAACAGAGGAACCCCTGGCTGCTGAACAGACAAAGGGCATGGGCTCCTGGAGAGGGAAGTGGGGGGGATCGCCAAGTGTCCTGGTCACCTGGCTCCACCCGCCATGTGCTGACTTCCAAGACCTGGGCGGGTCAGACCTTCCCAGGTTGGTGTGGACCCTGTTACTCAGGGGGTCTGGTGGGCACTGAGGATACTCAGCCATGGACAGTCCAGAGCAGGGAGCAGAGGTTCCTCCCAGCAGGGTGGGCCTGGCCTGTTGGTAGCAGGTGGCAGGGTGTGCGCCAGCCTCCAAGAGGTAGAGTTTGGGCACAGGTGACACCTTAAGGCTCACAGATCCCAGTGCTGCTGGGGTCCTCCTGGCTGGCCATGTGACTCAGGGGTAAAAGGCAGATTGTAAACTGAAACACATGGAGGAATGTCCGCAAGGCAGCTGGACTAGAGCCTGCACTGACATGGGGTGAGTCCTGTCAGGACGACTCCCCCAGCCCTTCAAGACACAGACCTCTCTGGGAGAGGCTGGTCGGGTCCCTCCCTTGGCCCTGTCAGCTGTGCCCAGGCAGAGGGAAGGTGGGGGCAGCTGGGGCTGGCCAGGTGGGCACTGTGCACTCTGGAAGGAGCGGGATAGGAAGGGACAGGGCCCGGCAGGTGGCTAGGGAGGAGCTGCTCAAATTCCTCAGCCCCTGCAAACTAATCTTGGGGCATTGTAACAGGTACTCCAGGCCTCCCCAGCTGGGCCTCCGTTTCCCCACCTGCAGTGGGAGAACCGTTTCCAAAGTGAAGGTCACACACTGCACCAACCAAGAGCACAATAGTGGCCAGCAGCACTGCAGCAAGTGAGTTGCACCTTGCAGCAAGGGAGACAGGTCCAGGCAAGGGCCAGCCAACACAGAGACTGAGGCCAGGGCCTGGTTCCTGGGCCACTGAGCTTGACTGGACTAGAGCAGCGGTCACTTCACCCTCGACCTGCCTCCTCCCCCGGAGCATCCTGTGAACCTGGCCAGATGAAGCCCCTCAGGCGCCCTTTGCACCCATGAAGGGCAGGTCAGTGCAGGCATCCTTTCCCTCACACGTCCTGCTCTCTAGCTGCCCCTCAGCCACAGTCTTCCTTCATGAAGGGTGGGTCTTGGGCCTCCAGGGAGCTTGAGTGGCCAGGTGGGCACTCCCAGCAGCAGGCATCCACTGGGCTTCTGTGGGAACTGTCATGGTCATAGGCATCCGGATGGACCCCTTGTCCAGCCAGTGCTCGCTGAGCACTGTGACTCCCCCAGGCCAGAGCAGTGCTTGGTGTGAGGGGTGCAGCCATCCCCGGAGCTGGGGTCCTCCCTGGGGAAGCAAGTGTGGCAGCCCAGATGAGCACAGTCACTCCCTCTCTCTTGCAGTTGCTTTGTGTGTGTGCAGTCACACACTGAAGATTGAGTCCAGTGGTGCTTTACCACTAAGCTACATCCCTCAGCCCTTTTTATTTTTGGGGACAGGGTTTCAGTATGTTGCTAAGACTGACCTCGAACTTGTGATCCTCCTGCCTCAGCCTCCTGAGTTGCTGGGATAGCACCCCTGCCTGGCCTCTCTTGCCTCTTTCAACTCAGTTCCTCCTGAGGTTTTTCTTCAGGACCCCTGAAGGATGGAGAGTTGGTAGGGGTAGGGAAAATGAGAACCCATGATGCAGTTTGGGAGGTGTGGGAGGGCAGCCTTTTGTCATCCAAGACACCAAGTGAGATGCTTCCTTTTGGAAATGGGCCCAAGGGCTGGGAGTGTAGCCCAGTGGTAGAGCGCTTGCCCGGCATGCTGAGTCACCAACACTGCCTACCAGGGCTCCCCCGGGGAGAGGGGTGGTCTGTTGGCTGGTGGTGGGGCAGCACCGCCATTCACACACTCAGGGAAGAAGTCCAGGTGTGCTGGATGTAGGAGAACATTCCAGGTACCCCAGCCCTCGAGGCTCACCAGAAGGGCCATCCCAGAAGACGCCGCATGCCTGCAGTGAGTGTGGAAGGCCTTCAGCTGCGTCACCCACCTGGCCCAGCACACACGGGCAAAGCCCCACAAATGCAGTGAGTGCAGAGGGCCTTCAGCTGTGTCACCCACCTGGCCCACACTGGGGTCCACAGAGGGTCCACACTGGGGAGAAGCCCTACAGGTGTGGGAAGTGCAGCAAGGCCTTCAGCCGCAGCACCCACCTCACCCAGCACCATCGGGTGCGCACTGGCAAGCAGCCCTAGGAGTGCACCAAGTGTGGCAAGGCCTTCAGCCAGAGCATGGGATCTGTGCAGGGCCTGAGGGCTCAGTGCTTCAGTGCACATGATGCAACAGGCCCTGACTGATGTCACCATCATGGCTGGTGCTTTCCCTGGGCAGCCACAGACTCCACATTGTCCTGACACATACAGCTCCCAGATCTGCACCCTGCAGGGCAAGAGCCCTTGTGCCCAGGCCAGCTGGCAGGCAGTGACTCAACATGTGTCTGAATCCACGGCACCAGGGGCCCGAGGGCCCTTGGAAGGGCAGACTCAGTGCAGTGATTGCCGCCCTTCACCAACTCTGCAGCCTTGCCCCTCTTCCAAGGTCCAGCGTGTAACTGATGTCCAGGTTCTGTACCTTGTTGTCAGGGTACCTTCATGCCTCTGCTTTGATGACCCCCTCCTGTGTGAGGCACTTAATCTGCCACATCATGCACTGGTCTCTGTCACCCTCGGCATCTCCATCACATGGTCCCTCTGTCACGAACACACAGACCACAAAGACTGAAGAGGTTCAGAGCAGGAGGGTGAGACCCAGGGAGAGACCTCGGTGTCTCGGAGAGCCCTGGCACAGGCAGAGCTGGCCACACGCGGCAGAAACTGAGGGCTCCAGTGACGTGGTAGCACAGGTTCCCACACGCTGGGAGGAACAAGATTGGCATGAGCCTGACGTCCAGCTGCAGAGCCTGCTCCCAGGGTGACTTCCTGAACCTCCGTGGCCTCCTCCATAAAGCAGAGGCAAGATCACTGTACCACACCTGACCCCTCTTCTGGCTCTGACTGAGGCACCCAGCTCCACTTTGCTGTCCCCCATGTGCCCGGCCTCCATCTACCAAGGCTCCAGGCTTCTCTGCCACTTTACCGTGGGATGCCCATGTCCGTCTGAAGGGCAGGCAGGGGAAAGAGGACTCTATTGAGGGACTGTGCTTGCTGGTCAATCTGCCAAGTAATTTGTATACAGTGTCATTTACTCCTCACAGCACACAGAGGACAGGAGTATCCCTGTGTGCCAGGGGCTGGGGATATAACTGACTGGCTGAGGTCACATGGCAGGCACTGGCAGCTCTGGACTTGAGAACACCAGGTACTTCAGCAGACACCGTGTCCTAATCTTGTGAATACACTAAAGCCACCAAATTGGGCACTTTGGAAAGTGAACTTTAACTGGGTGCAGCAGTGCACACCTGTAATCCCAGCTTCACAGGAGGCTGAGGCAAGAGGATCACAAGTTTTAGGCCAGCCTCAGCAACATGGACCCTGTCTCAAAAAAGCAAAAGTGCTGTGGGTGCAGCTCAGTGGTAGAAGACCCCTGAGTTCAATCCCCAGCACCACACAAGACAGAACTAAGAGCGACACACCTTCAGCCAGTGTGATATTTTAAGAGTGAGAAGGAACAAATTACAGGTTGAGCATCCCTAATCCAGAGATCTGAAATGTTCCAAAATCCAAAACCTTCTGGCTGCCAATATGATGCCACAGATGAAAAATTCCACTCCTGACTTCGTTCAGTGGGTTGCAGTCACATGCAGGTGCACTAAAAGTACTGTATAAAGGTACCTTCAGACTGCTATAGAAAGTGTAAGTAAAAGAACGGAGTCTCATTTAGATTTGGATCCTGTCCCTCAAAGATCTCATTATATATGCAAATATTCCAAAATCTGAAATTCAGCATGACATCTGTTCCCGTGCATTTTGGTTAAGAGATACTTAACCAGTACTAACATCAAGAATGACACAGGCTATAGCACAGATATTAAAAGCACAATAAAGGAACATATCAAATACCTCTGTACACTTATATCAAAAAACTTAGATGAAATTGCTGCCTTGAAAGTCAGAAGCTACTAAAATTAACCAAAGAATGTCCTATATTAAATTGAATTTATAAAACATTCTGGAAAGTGAAACTCCAGGCCCAGAAAAATTAAGTCAGAAATAGAAGAAAGGGAATGACACAAAAAACAGACAATAGAAAAATTAACAAAGCCAAAGTTCTTTGAAAATGTTTTTAAAATTGAGCGAGGGGTAGTGGTGCATGCCTGTGATCCCAGCAGCAGAGGATGCTAAGGCAGGAGGATGGTGAGTTCAAAGCCTGCCTCAGCAACTTATCCAGACTCTGACTTTAAGTAAAATAGTTTAGTTTTTACTTGAGGCTAGGATGTAGCTCAATGGTTAAGCACTCCAGGGTTCCATCTCGCTCTCTCTCTCTCTCTCTCTCTCTCTCTCTCTCTCTCTCTCTCTCTCTCTCTCTTATATATATATATATAAATTAAGGCCCCAGCTAGAGAAAGAGCTCACATCATTCATGGAAGACATAGTCATTTGTAGGCATCACGGAACACTTTATCATTACTTAATGATGCTAACGCACCTACTGTGTGCCAGGACCTCACCAACCAGCTCTAGGCAGGGACAAGCAGTGGTCCACGGGGTTGTCAGAGCTGTGGGAGAGCGGAAGACCAAAATCCAGCGGCTTACACAGCTCTGCCACCATCCAGGACCACCATCAGACTTGGAGGAGGAGACCACAGAATGCAGCCTGGTGTGGGGACTGCCCCTGTCAAAGCAGGGTTGGGAGGTCTGGAGACAGGCTACCTGCCAGGCGGAGCAGAGGTGCCTGGGGAATAGGAGGCAGCTTGGTGGAGGAGGCAGAAGAAAGGCATTTAGGGGGGTCCTGGGTTGTGGCTCAGCGGTAGAGCGCTTGCCTAGCATGCGCGAGGCCCTGGGTTCGATCTTCAGCACCACATAAAAATAAACAAATAAAGATATGGTATGCAACTACAACTAAAAATAAATATTAGAAAAAAGAAAGGGACTTTGGGATCCAATCCAGAGCCCATCCACTTTTCAGAACACGGATCTCAATTCTGAAAGAACAGCTCCCTGAACCTATTGACAAAGACACGTTTTAAACATTGTTGACATTTATTAACTTCTAGGAGAAATGAGGGACAGGCTGCCAGCCTCCCAGGGTGTGGCCTCCAGCTGCAGCAGGAGGGTTGCGGAATCAGCGTCCTAGGCAGTAAGACCCCAGAAGTGAGACAGGAGCCAGGCCTGGGCCCCCTGCCCGGGACACCCCTTGGGAAGGGAGGGCGTGGTAGGTGGCCCGCCTCGCCCCCTCGGGTGCCCCGCGGGCCTCATGCCCGGTGCTTACCCGCCACCAGGAGCTCCACCGGGTCGCTGAGCCCCGACGGGAAGGAGCCGGCCCCCCAGGGGTGGTAGCGGCAGCTGTAGTTGCCCGCGTGCTGGGGCCCCACGAATTCCAGCACCAGGTCGGCCGAGTGGCCCTCCGTGCGGAGCCTAACCGAGGGCTCCTCCTCGCCCGCGCGCAGCAGTTCGAAGGCGACGTCTGGCACGTGACTCTCGCAGCGCAGGACGGCGTCGCGGCCCGCGGGCACCCGCCCGCTCCACAGGGCTCGGAGCCGCGGCCGGGGAAGCGGCCCTGCGCGCAGGGAGCAGTGAGGCCTGGCCGCTCCCGAGACCCTGGTGCCCGAGGCGGGCTGCCTCTCTACTCCCTGCCCCCGACCCAGCCGTCGCGCTGTCACGTCTGTATCTCGCCTCTGCGTCACGTCCGCCAGGACGACGGGAGCCCCAGGCCCGGCCTCCCCGAGGTTCCGTGGGGACCCCCAGCGTCATGGAAGGGAAGAAGCCATCCAGGAAATGGCGTTCCCCGCGGTGTCCGGCCCAAGGGTCAGGCGGCAGGGCGCGGTCTCGGGCCCGCCTCCTCCCGAGGAGACCTCAATGAGGGGTGCGGGGGTGGAACCCCGGAGCTCGGGAGAATCACCCCTGGACCCCGCCTGCGGAGGCGCGGCCCCGAAAAGGGCTTTGAATGGCACACCTGGCTCTGGCCCCCGGGCCCCGGTCAAGCACCGCCTGGAGCCCACGGCTCGCACTCGAGGGAATCAGGCCAGAACTGGAGGCGCTGCGGGACCCCCGGGGAGGGAGGCTGAGCGTCACGCAGACGCCCTGCCCGCGCCAGGCTCACCGTCTACGCGCAGTTCCAGAGGCGCGCTGGGTGCCGAGCCCGCGAAGGGCGGCGTCGGGTCCACGTAGATGCAGCTATAGTTGGCCGTGTCCGCGGCTGACACCTCCCGCAGCTCGAAGACGGCCTCTGGCCCCGCGGGGCTCAGCAGGCCACTCAGGCGCTGCCCGCCCGCGCCCTCGCGATTCAGCGCGAAGCGCAGCCCAGCCCGGGGCCCGCGGCACCGCAGCCGCACGAGCGAGCCCGTGGCAGGGCTGGTGCCCTCCGGCTCCACCACGAGCACCGGCGCGGGCAGCGTCTCTGTGGAAGAGAAGGAGGCTGACCTGGCCGAGGGCGGCTGGGCCTCCAGCTGTCCCTGCCTTTGCCGGGACCCAGCTCCCGCTATAGACATCCCGCCGCGCGAAGGACCGCCTGCCTCCAAGCGCACAGCGCTTCCCAGGCCAGGAACACCGGCTCCCGGGAGGCGGCTTGGCGCCGGGGGCCCGACGGCCCTCGGTCCGGGGCTGGCACCGCGGGGTCTGCGGCGCCCACGAACTCGCTCACGCGGGGCTCGCGGTCCAGTGCCCACGGTGTGAGCCTCAGCGAGCCTGGACTTGCGGCCCCGGGGCTCGTTGCCCGCCGCCCGCCGCCCGCCGCCCTCCCTGGCCCCGGGACAGATGGCTCGTGCCACACCCGCCGCCTGACCCAGTCATTCCAAGCGGGGCCTGGATGTCGCCGCGTGGACCCTTCTGCAAGGCGCTTCCGCAGGTCCCACCTCTCCCTCGGCCTCCCGGAGGGCCACGTGCGCCCGCCGCCCACGCCCCTGCCGGTCGCCTGACTCACGGTCGCTCCACACCAGCTCCGTGGGCGCGCTGTCCGCGGACCAGGCGGCTTCCTCGGAGCGCAGCCGGTAGCTGCAGGTGTAGGGACCGCTGTCCCCTGTGTCCGCCGGGTTCAGGTGGAAGAAGACGCGGTCCGGGCTGGTGCTGCTCCTGGGGACCAGCAACTCCTCTCCGCGCCGCCGCAGCTGGAAGTGAACGCCGCCCAGGGGCGCCACGCAGATGAGGGTCGCGCGGTCGCCGGGGCGCAGGACCTCGGCGAACTGTGCATTTAAACTTGGCGGCGGCGGCGTGGCTGCGAGGCAGAGAGGTGGCTGCGGTGGCGCCAGTCTGCCCAGCAGCCTCAGGAGCAACCTTCCTTCTCTGAATTCCCACGCCCCGCGCGGGGTCTCAGTGTTGGGGGGTCAACACTCACTCATCTCCTCGATGCTCACAGTGGCGCTGGGCTCAGAGGGGTCACCTGCGGTGTGGGTCCGGTAGCTGCAGCTGTAATTGCCGGCCCGATGGACTGAGAAAGTGACCTCTCTGCCCTTCCCGGCCTCAGCCAACTCCAAAAATTCATCGTCGCCTTCCCGCCTCAGCAGGAAGGTGACACCCAACAGCCCCCCGTGACACAGCAGAGTGGTGTTCAGGCCGGGTGTGATCCAGGGCACCGGGTCCGTGGAGAGCCTAGGTGGGGGCAAGGGCTCTGTGGAAGAGGCAGGGTGGGTAAGTGGTTCTGCATGACTTGACCAGGGTGGCTCACCTGTACCTGGACCCCATACTCTGAAAATGGGAGGGACACAGTAGGTGGAGCATATTTTTAAGGGAGGCAAAAGCAAGCCTGGAGGGACTCACTGTGGGCCCTGCGCACTCTCTGGGGATTCAGCCATTTATTCTGAGCCCTCTGGGGAGGGTACAAACGTCCTCCCCGCTGGACAGATGGGAAGCAGGCTCAGAAGCCAGGTGACTTGCAGGGAGACTGCCCATCAGCTTCCGCCCCACTGCCTCCTGGACTCCATCCTCAGCCCTGCACACCTGTCCCTGTCACTTCCAGGAGGTTGCTCAGTGCGGTCCATCGTCCATCGCTAAAACTTGAGCGGCAGCGGTAGAGGCCCTGGTTGTCACTGGTCACTGCTCCCAGCAGGAACTGGTGCTCCATGGTGGGTGTACTCAGGTGCACAAGCTCCTGGATCACCCCATCCTTGAGCAGCTGGAAGTCCAGGGTCGCCAGGCGGGCCTGGCACCTCAGGGTCACGTTGGCCCAGGGTTCCAGCAGCGATTCTGGCTCTGCCCACAGGCTGGGTTTGGTCTCAAATACTGGGGCAGGGACGTTAGGTCAACTTGGTGCTGGGGAACAGGGGCTCCCCACAGTTCGTGGGCCCACTGTCCCCCAGGCCCCAGCCCTGCACTTACCCACGGCTGCCTTGGTTGCTGGGTCCAGGGTGAAACCTGTAGAGACAGCACCCATGATGCTCCATTCACATAGCCCTGTCCCAGGGTACCCCAGACCCCAACACCTTACCCCAGAGCAGCAGGAAGGCCACCAGCACAGACATGGTGGTGACCCCGCACTCCACTGCCTACGAGTGTTGGTGTTGTATAGAGTGGCAGGTGGCTTGGGACACTGACCTCTTCCCTTGTTTGTCTTTCCCAAAAGGCAGGGACAGAGGCTTTGGGACTGGGGACCAGGATGAACCTTATAGGAAGCCACCATGGCTTGAGCAATAGTACTATTAATGGATAACTGGTGATCGATGTGCACAGCACTAGGGTCCTTTTCTGAGAAGAAATGTGGAGTTCTCTCCTGCCCTCATGAGCCACACCCCACGGTGACCCAGAGGTGGGGGACCCTGTGAGTTACTTGGGTTCTCTGTAACCTGGGGGCTGCAACTTCTCCATCAAGTCCCACCTGTTACCCAGGACACTCAGCTCAAACCTGTGTCTCCAGCCTCTGCTGGTGACACAGCTGTGGACACTACCTAGGCTGCCCAAGTTCCCCAGTAACTAGCCGACTGTCACGTAGGCCACCCATGGTAGGTGCCTTGTGAGGGCCCCATGACCTACAGCCAGCCTTCCCCAACCCCTAGACCTCTGCTGAGCCTGTTGCTCTGGGTAGATGAGTGTAAAAGCTGATTCTGGAGGACCCCAATCACACCTCAGTAGAGCTGCAAAGCCTCACTCCTGTAATTAGCATAAACTGGGGGATAAATGTGACATCTAAGGGTATTTACCAAAGAAGACAGGATACAACATGGGCCCGTTAATCAGCTTGTCATTAGGCTGCCGCTCTCATAATTTGTCACTTTGCTTCTGAGTATTCCTGCACAGGGAATTCCTGCACAGAGGCTTTTGGGGGATGCCTCATATCCAAGCCATAAGAGCCAGGATCAACTATTATTTCCCTCCCAGTTCTGGGGAGTGAACTTAGGACCTTGAACATGCTAGGCAAGCACTACCATTGGGATACACTCCCCCACCCCCAGCTGCTTTTATTTTGAGACCAAGTCTTGCTAGGTTGCTGAGGCTGGCCTTGAACTTGTGACTTTTCCACCTCAGCTCCCATGTAGCTGGAGTTGCAGGTGTGCATCACAGTTTCCATCCCTGGATCCTCTTGATTCATATGGGATAACTTACAAGTCGAGACATAGTTATTAGCTCTTGCAGCTTGAAGATCAAGTGTGTTTAGTAGTCTGGCTGATAACTGGACTCCATGTTGGCCCAAATTCAATGAGACAACTTCCAGAGCTGCTGTGGGGTAATGAGGAGGATCCAAAGGCTTTAGGACACGGGAAGAGCTGGAGTGCACTTATCCTGTGCAACACCATGCACACACGCACCCCCACCACTCTCCTCCTGAGCCCAGGCGGGCTCCCCCTCTCCTTGTCCTGAAGGCCTTTGCCACCCACTTGCCTGGCTTGCTCTCTGCCCCTGAGGCTATTAGATCTTCAGACAAAACCTGAAAATAGGAGGGGGAGAAGATTGTTCTCCTATCTCTGTACCCACTCCAGCAGTTATTCCTAATCCCACCAGGAAAGGAATTAGTTGTATAGCCTGCTTAGCTCTAATGGATGATGTGAAAGGCGTGATTAGAGACTTATTACTAGGGGCTATGCTAGATAGACTAGTGTACACGTTCCTGTCCAGTGAGCTGGTAGGCACAAGTAGGAATTTGTTCAACAAAGAAACTAGTTTCAATAGTGAACATGTAAGTTAGTTTTTTTTTTATTTTCAAATCCCCATGTGAATAGGGTTCCAGTTAATGTAGCCCCTGTCAGAGGCTGGAAGGGACCATGGGACTGGTCTAGGGTTGCCCCTAGGGTCTTTTTTTTCCTGGTGATGAGGATCAAACCCTTGGCCTTGTACATGCAAGGAAAGCACTCTACCAACTGAGCTAAATCCCCAGCCCAAGAAATTTCTTTTTATGTCAATGAGACTCCACAGCCAAGTTTTCATATCCGAGGATTAGCAAGCATTCTGCAGGGATAGGGTTGGAACAAGTCTCCCAAGGGAAGATGCTGTGCAAGCAGAAAGTCTGTCCTGGCTGTAGCCTAAGTTTCTGTTTAATAATTAATACTTTTCGAGGTTGGTTTTCAGAAGACTGTACTGTTTGTTTAAAGGGGGTATATTGGGCCTCTGCATAATTAGCGTGGTTGTTTGAGGGGGGTAATTATTAAGGTGTGGTTGCAAAAATGGTCGTCTAATTTCCCCTGGTTGTGCCCTCTGCTCCCTCCAGATAGAGGGGCGCCTGGAACTTGAGCCTCATTTGGGTTGTAATAAGCCCCTATATTGGCAGGCAAGATGAAGTCTTAGTACTGAAGGAGTTGAATTGCCCTTGCAGTCATTGTGTTTAGTAGTACCTGTGATTTTAAATTAGTATAAATCATCAAAAGTTATTAGCTGGAATGGATGACCACCTTGATATTTAGGATGGATACACATGGCCTGGAATGGCAATATTATCTGTGGAGCTGCAGACAGGTAAATCCAGCAGTCCTTGGCCAACCCTGAGTTAGACAAATTTAAAAGACAGTGGGTAAGGTGTAAAGTTTTTCTTTTTTGCTTTACTTTTTACTTTAATAAATCATCTGTATCTTCTATAATAAGCATAAAAGATATCTACCTCTTTGGTCATATTTATTTAGTAACTAAAGCATTAAATGACAATTTTTACTTTTAATATTATGTTCATTATACTTGAGATTGTTTAGCTTTCATGGAGAGAAAAAGAGACCCAGGCATGTGCACCTGCTAGGACTGCAACATGATTTTAATAGTTACTGGTATGTGGGCAATTTCTATGAAGTGGACAGAAAGAAATCAATAAGAGTGACTGTAAAGTGGCCAATCAAGTGCTATTATCTCTAACCCACTGCTCAATCCATTTCAAGATGTAATCTATATTATTCTAGTTCTAGTTTATTGCTGGACAGTTGATGCACAATTTCTTCTGTAGGATGCTATGGCTTCTTCACAGAGAACTTGAAAAATCTCACACTGAATGTTATCTTTTAATTTCTCCTCACCACATAAACCCTTGTTTCAAGTCTTTTGTACAATAAACTGTTATCTGTTCTCAGCACAAAAACTATGTGAAACCAGTGTCCAAGGAAGAAATCACAACTATGGTAATCAACAATAGTTTTAAAGTGGCACCCCCTTTCTCCACAGAAAAGTCTTGTCTTCTCCAGAAATCTTCACCATGGCTGATTTTAGGACTGTCAGCAAAAGAGTCTCTGCAAAAGAGGCCAATGTAGATAAACTTCCTATTTGCATGTCGCCCTGTTTACTTGGCCACTGGCCGAGAAGATACCAGCACTCCAGGTTCTGGACACCCCTTACTAGTTTTTCAAACGTATCCAGTATAGTACTTTGTAGAAATGTGCATGCCGCAAACTGCCCGGCCCCGGGCCGGCTGAGTCCCGCTCCTGCTGCCGAGCACTGCCTGCGGCACCCCTGCTGAGCGATCCCCTGCTGAGCTGTCAGTGCACACGGGCTTGCAATCTTGCAACCCGGTTGGGCACAAAAACACAAGCCAGTCAAACTGAGACAAAGTTTTATTTAGAGAGAGGCCGTGTGCGTCCCCTAACAGGTGGGTCCGCCACGTGTGTGTTCTACCTGAGCCGGGGGGGTTTCCTCTTCCCCCGGAACACCCTCCTACCATCCTTTCCCAACCAATGGGAACTCTCCCATTACAAG
This sequence comes from Urocitellus parryii, assembly GCF_045843805.1. Classification (NCBI taxonomy): domain Eukaryota; kingdom Metazoa; phylum Chordata; class Mammalia; order Rodentia; family Sciuridae; genus Urocitellus; species Urocitellus parryii. The sequence continues at coordinate 336,471 of NC_135545.1, read as the reverse complement.
AGTGACATGAGTAACCTGAGTTTTGAAATGGGCCCAGCTGAACAGCATGAGTCCAATTACCATATGAATGTGAATTGCTGGCTGGCAGTCAATAAAATCCAAAGGTGCCTGTATCAATATTTTTGCTGTGGCTCCTAACATCTGCCCCCTACTGTTTAAATAAACAACAGGCAAATGTGGCTAGGGACCGTGCCTGTTAGGTATGTCCAATTCACATATGGTTCTTACCCGTCATGGGAAAACTGACCTTATTGCGTCAGTCTCCTGGCTTAGGTTGATACCACTGTAACCGAATCATACCCGTCACTGACTACCGGTCCAGTATATAGCCATACCTGTGTAATAGGCCTATGCACCAGTGGGGGGGTGAGGTTCTTGCCTCACCTCTGTTGGCCCCCAAATTTAACCTTGGTGCCAGTGGGGGGGTGAGGTTCTTGCCTCACCTCTGTTGGCCCCCAAAATCAGACCATCACTAGCAGAAGGGAGAAAGACGCAGAATTGCCACGACACCAAGCCAATTGACGGCTCCTTTGGAAACACTGGTGACACATCGGCTAAGATATTTAGCACTACCAGTTCGCTGTATCAACAAATAGAACACAATGTATATAGGTGATACATAGTCCAGACAAGTTGTGTAAGCAGTTCAAAGTGGAGGAGTCTATCAATATGTCCATTTCCTCCCAAGGTAAATTAAGTCCTTGATTGAGCAGTTCAAATTGGAGGAGTCTATCAATATGTCCATTTCCTCCCAAAGTAAATTAAGTCCTTGATTGAGCAGTCTTATTGAGTTATTTTGATTGATGTATCAATTTATACAGTTTATAGTGATAGCTATCATAAAAGTTGTAGTTTGGTCTTAGTCTTCACCGGCACTGGGATGGAGATGGGAATTATGGCCATGTTGCTAAAGAGACATTATCCTGAACAGAATTATGAAATATAATGAAAAGGAAAGGTGAAAGTAAACAAACATATCTGTTAACCACCTTTAAAAACAAAACTTAATAACAGCTGTTTACCTAAAATAAATTAAACCATATAAGTCACGTGACTAAATTTTTTTTTTGAATACTTGTATCTATATATACATGAGCGCTCCTTATAAATGAAATATGGACATACACACATACAGACATACAACACAAAACAGCATACATAACATAGAACATATAAGACAATAGTAAATAAAGGCCTTGTAGCTATAGCTAGGTGAAATCTCCATTGCAATGTTTAAAAACTTTACAGTTAAAAAATAAATAAATAAATAAATAAAACACAGTCAAAAAAAATAAAACTGATCAGAAAAACATTAACCTAGGTTTGTATGAGCTTAAAAAATAAGGTAAAATAAAATAAAATAAAATAGAACTTTATGATGTGGGAAAAATGCAAATAATAAAATAGATATTGAAAAAGGCACCGTGGTAAATCACTGTCGCAGATGCAAGAATAGCCAGGCTGGAACTCTGGATATCAGCTGTTATGGATTTGAGTCAAATCATCTTCTTTTTCTGTAGAAATTGTTTTAGTTAATCTCTCTGGAATCCAAATTGGTTGCTGTTCCTCCTGTGGAAAAACACAGACGGAGCCCCGACTCCAGACTATTACTGGGTCCGGACCTTTCCATTGTCCTGTTAGAATATCTTTCCAAAGTACCTTAGGCTTATGTACATTTTTCGGATACATATGTCTTTCCGCAGCACTAAGTCCTGATGAATCCAAATTTAGAAAGTTTAGAGTAAAAAGGGTTATTTTAAGTTTATCTTTGGGGGATATATACCCCTTACTAATTCCCTCCCTTTGCTTTAATAAGTACATTTTTATAGTTTGATGAGCTCTTTCAACTATGCCTTGTCCCTGTGGGTTGTATGGGATTCCTGTTATATGAGTAATGCCAAATGATGAGCAAAATTGTTTAAAAGAGTTAGAAGTGTAACCAGGACCATTATCAGTTTTTAACTGTTTAGGAACACCCACAGTGGCAAAATTTTGTAAGCAATGAGCTATAACATCTTTAGTTTTTTCTCCGGGATGAAGGGAGCCCATCAAAAATCCAGAAGAAGTATCAACTGTAACATGTAAATATTTTAATTTTCCAAATTCTGGCAAGTGTGTGACGTCCATCTGCCAAATATGGTTAGGTATCAGTCCTCTAGGATTGACTCCAAGATTAACTTGTGGCAAAAATGTCACACAATTTTGACATTGTTTTATTATATGTCTGGCTTGTTCTTTAGTTATTTTAAAACGTTTTTGTAAAGTATTAGCATTGACATGGAACCTTTTATGAAAATTTATAGCTTCTTCTATTGTGGAGAAAATATGTATGTCATGTGTAGATTTATCTGCTAGTTCATTACCCAAACTAAGGGCTCCAGGCAATCCTGTATGTGCTCTGATATGTCCTATAAAGAATGGATCCTTTCTATCCCAGATTAGACTCTGTATAGCAGAAAACAAAGAGAAAACAGTAGAGGAAGGAGAAATCCTACCAGCATCTTCAAGAGATACGATAGCATTAACTACATACTGACTATCAGAAAATAAATTAAATGTAGAATCTTTGAACATCATAAAAGCTTGCAATACTGCATTGAGCTCTACCTTTTGAGCTGATTGTTTGGGTACTAAAAATGTAAAAGTTTGATCAGGAGTAACTACTGCTGCTGTACCATTATTTGACCCATCAGTGAATATATTTGGAGCATTTATGATAGGGGTTTTTCTTGTCATTTTTGGAAAAACTACAGGATGCTTAGACCAAAAGGACAACAAAGGATTAGATGGCAAGTGATTATCAAATGCAACACTAGATTTACACATGATTATTGCCCAAGTATTTAACTCATTAGCTAACTCATCAATTTGATCCATAGTATATGGAGTAATAATTTTATTGGGAGAAATCCCAAACACTCCTTTTGCTGCCTTTATTCCTTTGAGTATTAATTGCCCTACAGCCTCAGGATATCTAGTAAGAATAGTATTAGGAGAATAAGACAAATGTATCCATAATAATGGACCTTCTTGCCAAAATACCCCTGTAGGAATATTTTTTGTCGGTAGTACAATAAATAATAAAGGCAAACTTATATCAATTCTATCCAAATGCATATTTTCCATATATGTTTCAATGATTTTTAATGCCTTTCTAGCTTCAGGCGTTAACATGCGGGGTGAATTTGGATCTGATGGACCTTTTAAAATATCAAATAAAGGTCCTAATTCTCCTGTTGGTATGCCTAGATAAGGCCTTATCCAATTTATATCTCCCAATAACTTTTGAAAGTCATTAAGTGATTTGAGTTGATCTACTCGTATTTGAATTTTTGGTGGACGGACCATGGTTGAGGATAATAGAACTCCTAAATAATTAATTGGAAGATTTAATTGTACTTTATCTATTGCTATCTCTAGATTATAATTTTTTAATAAGTTTGTAAGCGTGGCATAACATTCTAGCAATGTGTTTTTATCTTTATGTGCCATTAACACATCATCCATATAGTGAAATATCTGTAGTTCAGGGTTTTGAATTCTAAGTGGCTGGATTGCTTTATCAACATAAATTTGGCACAAAGTTGGGCTGTTAGCCATCCCTTGAGGGAGTACTTTCCATTCATATCTCTGATCAGGACCTTCATGATTCAGTGCAGGGATAGTAAATGCAAAATGTGGACTATCCTCGGGGTGAATTGGAATTGAGAAGAAACAATCTTTAATATCTATAGCTAGAACATGCCACGTTTTTGGTAAAGCAGACAGTTGGGGAATCCCTGATTGAGCAGGTCCCATAATAACCATCTCATTATTAATGGCTCTTAAATCTTGTAATAATCTCCATTTACCAGATTTCTTTTTAATAACAAAAATGGGAGTATTATGGGGAGATACGGAAGGTTGTATATGTCCTTCCGCTAATTGCTGTTTGACCAGATCATGGGCTACTTGTATCTTTTCTTTAGTTAGGGGCCACTGAGGAACCCACACTGGTCTTTCTGATTTCCAAGTAATTTTGATTGTCTCAGTGGCCCTTTTTGAAAACCCAATCCATGTTTATCTATCTCTTGATCTACTTGAATTGGTGCTGTTATATCTTGTTCTTGATCTCTTAATCTCTTTTCTTTTCTAAAGCCTTGTTTTGCCCTAGTAGTGGGCGCGTTAGGATTGACGTTATTTGTTAATGTCAATCCTAATTGATCTAGGACGTCTCGTCCCCATAAATTTATGGGGAGATGGTCCAATACATAGGGCTGTATAGTTCCTTCACATCCTTCAGGATCCCTCCAATCTAATACCATTGCACTTCTATGGGGATTAGTTGCCACTCCTAGGCCTCTAAGCGTTTGGGTCGCTTGCTGTAATGGCCAATGTTTAGGCCATTCCTGGCGAGATATGATGCTGAGGTCAGCGCCTGTGTCCAGCAGTCCATTAAAATCATGCCCTTGAATATTTAATTTTAGCATAGGGCGAGAATCTAAATTTAAAGATAGCATAGCCCAATCTACACCTGTGGAGCCTAATCCCTTGGAACCTCTTTCTACATTACAACTGGAAAATTTATCATGTAGGCTTGGTATTATTAATAACTGTGCTATTCTATCTCCTGATGAAATTACTGATATACCTCTTGGAGAACTAGCTATGATTTTTATTTCACCCTCATAATCGGGATCAATTACCCCAGGACTTATCATAAGCCCTTTAAGTGTAGAAGAACTGCGTCCTAATAATAAGCCTACTGTTCCCTGGGGGAAGAGGTCCTTTTACTCCTGTGGGAATGATTTGAACTCCCATCTCTGGAGTTAATACTGCTCTGGCAGAGGCACAGATGTCCAACCCTGCGCTCCCTCTAGTCTGTCTGATGAGGGATCTGATGGATAATGCGTCCTGGGCACCACCTTGATGGTACTGCTGGGTTCCTCCATTGCCCCGTATATTTGTGGTTTTGGGCCCCGGGGCATTGGGCCCTCCAATTCGTTTTTTGACAGCGGGGCCTGATGCCTTTCTCCACGATATCGTGGGTAGACACTTGGTCTTTGTCCATTTTTTGATAACGGAATACCCTCTATGGTGGTTTGAGAATGGCATTCATTAGCCCAATGTCTCCCTCTATGGCATCGTGGGCAAATACCCGGGATTCTACTCTTTTGATATCTAGCTTTGTTAAACTCTCCTCCTATGGGGCAATTTCTTTTAAAATGCCCTTCTTGATTGCAATTATAGCATGTTTTTGGCTTGGTACTTAAAGCCTGTTTTACTTCAGCTGCCATGACTTGTCCTTGTTCATTAATGTCTCTACATAATTTAATATATGTGTTTAAATCTTCCTGTTTCCACGGTCTAATGACCTCTTTGCAGCAACGATTTGCTTGATCGTAAGCCAGCTGTTTTATAAATGGCATTGCCTGTTCTGTATTTTCAAATGTCTCAGAGGCTGCTTCAATAAGTCTAGCTACAAAGTCAGCGTAGGGCTCATTAACTCCTTGTATTATCTTAGATAGTTGACCTTGAAAATCCCCTTGTCCCTTTAAAGTTTTCCATGCCTTAATTGCATTTATAGCGACTTGAGCGTATACGCCAGGATCATATCTGAGCTGTTGCATCTGTTCTTGAAACTCCTCTTTTCCCAGTAACATTTTCAGGCCTCGTTCAGGGTAACCTGCTTCTGCATTTTGCCTTGCTGTCTCCTTGCAAAATTCCTCATTGGCAATTTTCCATAATAAATACTGTCCTCTATTTAGCACAGAATTACACACGTTAGCCCAATCTGCTGGTGTTAAGTTCCAGCCGGTAATAGATTCGACCATACTGACTGTGAAGGGAGCGGCCAGGCCGTAGGCTGCTACAGCTTCCTTTAATTGTTTTATTATTTTGAAATCTAAGGCACGGTAAACTCGTTCTTTTTCTTCTCCCTGCTCAATTACAGGGCATGCTAGTTTTTGGGGTCCCGCCTCAGGATTCCGTTCATCATCTATGGAGGCAGGTAAAGCTGTTGGTTGAACTATGCCCTCTGGTGGTGGAACGGAGTTAGTAGCAGCCTCCCTATCTGACGACCGTTTTTTCCCTGAGCTTGCCTTGTTCAAATTTTCTTCTATCTGACTAGCTTGAGAGACCTTTTGTTTTGCTTGACCTAATATGTTTTCTGCCATGGCTTGGACCTCTAACAATTTACTTAACAGTTTTTCGGTTTGTTTTTTACTAGATTCTAATCTACTATAAAGGTAACGTAACCCAATAAGATAGAAGAAAGCCAAAACAGAATGAAACAGAAACGGAGAGGAGGAAAATGATTATGTCAATTTTCTCTCTCTCAGGGCCGAATAACTTCAAACCTTGAGTTCAGCCATTTATCCCAACTCGTCTGGAAAAATTGTAAGGCTAGAGAGCCTGAAATAAGAGCAGAATAAATCAAAACAGAAATACCCATTCTGTCGCCTTTCCTTAGGGGCGAGTGATATTACTCACCTTTAAGTTTTGGGCGTTCCCAGTACAGGGCCACCAAAATGCCGCAAACTGCCCGGCCCCGGGCCGGCTGAGTCCCGCTCCTGCTGCCGAGCACTGCCTGCGGCACCCCTGCTGAGCGATCCCCTGCTGAGCTGTCAGTGCACGCGGGCTTGCAATCTTGCAACCCGGTTGGGCACAAAAACACAAGCCAGTCAAACTGAGACAAAGTTTTATTTAGAGAGAGGCCGTGTGCGTCCCCTAACAGGTGGGTCCGCCACGTGTGTGTTCTACCTGAGCGGGGGGGGGGGGGGGGGGGGGGGTTCCCCTTCCCCCGGAACACCCTCCTACCATCCTTTCCCAACCAATGGGAACTCTCCCATTACAAGAGTGACATGAGTAACCTGAGTTTTGAAATGGGCCCAGCTGAACAGCATGAGTCCAATTACCATATGAATGTGAATTGCTGGCTGGCAGTCAATAAAATCCAAAGGTGCCTGTATCAATATTTTTGCTGTGGCTCCTAACATGTGCAAACAAGGCCTCTGGCCTTGAGCTGTACTTCACAGATATGTCTACATTTTTAAGATAAGAGAAGTTGCCAGTTGGGCTCCATGGTAATAGCTGGCAGGGGGAGGAAAGAGAGGGGAGAAGAAGCTCTCCTATTCTCAAGTGTTGTCCTTGAAGGGTTAACTTGCCCAAAACAGTGAAAGAAAAAGCTGCTTTTATGGGGACTTCTGCAGACTGTGAACTTCTGAACCCCTCCCCTTACATGCTGGGTGTAAAACTCTGAACTACATGAACTCAGGGTTCAGGGGATTAACTGATTACAGCAAAAGCTGTGCCCTCTGAACATGGCTGCAGCCAAATAAAACTGTTTCCTGCTATCTTTGGTGCCTTGCCTCATCTATCCCTACAACAGTTTCACCTTCTCTCATTTGGTTTTCTAACACATCAACTATTCTCTCTTCATCTAAAATGGGACAATCATATTCTTCATCAGTCATTATATAACTACCCTTCTCAAGCTAAATCACCCACATTAATGCATTTCAGTCCTAATATTGATGCAAGTCCTTTGCCTAGTGTAGTTTTTCCAACCCCTGGAGTACCTGGCCTTTTATGACACATTTCCATCGCATGATCACATCCAGAGGCACAACTCTGGTCTGCATTTCGGGTCAGGCATTATATGGGATCAATTGTAAAGTTTTTAATATTTATTTTTTAGTTCTCGGACACAACATCTTTGTTGGTATGTGGTGCTGAGGATCGAACCCGGGCCGCACGCATGCATGCCAGGCGAGCGCGCTACCGCTTGAGCCACACCCCCAGCCCCATCAATTGTAAAGTTTTAACAAATGTTAGATCTAAAGATCTCTTAGAGGCTGACTTGAGCCAATTACTGACCAAAGGGTGAGGTTCAGTCCTCGGAAGGAGATCCCTACACCTTGGTTGGAAGGTTTTATGGTCAGCATTGCAGAGACAATGAGTAAGTTTGGTTATAGATAAAACAAAATAGTTATTACCTTATTAAAATACTCAGCTAATCCTTAAGTGATTGTACTAAAGAGTAGCTTGAGGTCCTCAATTGGCTCACTGAAGGGGGTCTGCAAATCCAGTCCTGACTCAGGAGAAGCAGGAGCTATCTTCACTCTTTGAGTGGTGTATGCGGCTGCTGATTTATGTGACCTTAACAACTGTGGAGGTGGCCAGGATTACTAGGCAGGGTCCCTTCCATTTAGGTTTTTGTTGTTGGTGGTGTTTTGGTACTGGGGATTGAACCCAGGGGTGCTTAAGCATTGAGCCACATCTCCAGACCTTTTTATTTTTTTATTTTGAGACAAGGCCACGTTAAGTTGCTGAGGCTGGCCTGAAACTTGCAATGCTCCTGCTTCAGCCTCCTGGGCAGCTGGGATTAGAGCTGCGTGGGCCACCGCCCCGGCCGTTTAGGTTTTGGCTGGTTTTCCAGAGACCCTCCTCTTTCAAGTTTTTAGGACACGGTGTTCGCGACGCACGCTGATCACTTCCAGGGCTTAACTGGGCAGGGGGCTTTCGCCTGGGGCTGCAGGTGCACAGGGGACAGGCTTTACAATTTTTTTCACCGTAGCCGTTGTTTTGTCACCCTGGAGAGTCGAGTGGGTTCACGACTTCTCTTCCCATAGAGTCGTGTGGGGTCCAGGGCTTCCCTGCGGGGGACACAAGGCGGGCACAGCCGCCAGCCCTTCCGCCAGCCCTTCCCGGGAGAGAACCTCCAGGCCCGGGTGGGCCCTGGGGTTCCCACTGGCCACTCCCCCTAACTGGGACACCCCCCTCCCCTTCGGGTTCCCGCAGGCCGGTCCTCCGCGGCCACCCACGCCTGGGCCGAAGGGACAGCGCGGCTGGCACTGCCCAGGCGCCGACGGGCAGGCGAGCGAGCCAGGAGTGAGGCGCGGCCAGGGACAGGGAGGGCCCGGAGCCGGGGAGTGGGGACGCGAGAGCCAACTAACGCACGAAGAGAAGGGGCGCAGAGAGGACCCGCCAGGCCCGGCGCTTCCGCCGGAGCCCCACTTCCGGGCCGCTCTGGGCGCCGTGGCGGCCTGGTTCTCGGTGGTCTCGGAGAGGCTCCCGGGGCTGAGTGACGGCACAGGGTCTCTGAGGAGACCTGCGCCCGCTCGGAGCTGAGACGGCGCGGGACCCCGGCCAGCGCCACACCCGCACGTCTCGGCCGCTAGCGGCTGCTTCCCACCGCGCGCTGGTCCACCGGGGGGACCACGCGTCCTAGCGAGTCCGTCTACTCGCCTCTTTAGCTTTGTTCCCGCGGGCAGTCCCCACTCCCAGTCCTGGTGGCCCAGGGCCCAGCCATACATCGCTCAGCGAAAGACGTGGACCTGTGAGCACCCTGGGGCCAAGAATTGTGTGGGCGCCTCCATTTCCTGTAGAACTTGAAGCTCTGAGCACATCAGCTGGAACAGCTGCAGCCTTCTTCAGCTCAAGAGGGGAGAACCTACTAAGGGTTGGATGGAGTCCACATCGGGGAGAGAAACGTTTCCTGTGCTGTAGCAAATTCCCACGAACTAATGACTTAAGACAACCGTAATGTCGGGCCTTGATGATGCATGTCTGTAACCCCAGACACTCGAGAGGCTTAAAGTAAAGGATTGCAAATTGAGGCCAGCCTCAGCAATTTACTGATACCCTGTGCTCAGTGGTAAGGTTCCTGGGTTCCATCCCGAGTACCAAAAACAATGTATTTCCCCCCCACACACACAGTTCTGGGGCCAGAAGCCTGACATGAACATCACTAGGCTGAAATCAAGATATCCTCAGACCCTGGGTTTAATCCCCACACCCGCCCCCCCACACACACACACACAGTTGATTTCAGCTGAGCTCCCACTAAGGCTCTGGGGAGAACCACTTTTCTTGCCTTTTCCAATGGGTTCAGCTGCTTTTCTTGTATTCTTTGGCTTGTGGTCCCTTCAGACATCTTACTATTTCTCTAGTCAATAAGTAAAAATCCACCAGGTTGGTGGCATACACCTATTATCCCAGCTAATGGAGAGGCTGAGGCAGGAGGATTTCATATTCAAGGACAGCATTGTCAACTTAGTGAGACCCTGTCTCAAAATGAGTACTGGAGATGTAGGTCAGTGGTAATGCACCCCTGAGTCCAACCCCCAGAACCAACCAACCAACAAATAAAAAACCAAGGAAGTAAAAATCCTTAACACGTTTGTTTTGTCTCACTTTGCACAAGTAATGATTTTAGCTTTAATTTTTTAAAAAGTCTTCAGCAGCAGGCAACACTGCCATAACAATTACAGGAGCTCAGTGCCATACGACACTTTTCCCCTGGGACAGTCTGAAGTGGGTCAATGGGCCCTTCAAGGAAGGCTGTGTCCCCAGTGACTCAGGGGCCCAGGTTCCTTCTAACGTCTAACCAACCTCCTTGAATCTTCAGCTGCGTGTTTTCGCTCTGGCTATGAAGCAGGTGAGGAAGATGGTGTACTCCGCCATCCTCCCCTCTACCCTGAGGCTCATCATTAAAGCACCCAGCATCAGACAGAGCCCGTCACCCTCACTCTCACCCTCCAGCTTTTCCTGGCAGTCTGAGTGCCCATAGGTGGCCTACTGTACCCACTTAAGTTGAGGGAAGTCATACAGGGAAGGAGTTCCCTGGGTTCGATCCCGAGTACCAGGGGTTCTGCCCACAAGGAATCCCTGGTCTTTACTGGCTCTAGCTCCCAAAAGGACCTTCAGATGAATGCAGCTTCGACCCCGGCACAGATGTCCAGTGAGTGCTGAAACTTGCTGTCCCGGAGGGCCGGCCCGAAAGGAGGGCAGCACAGTGGGGAGACCCTGAGTCAGAATCACCCTGCCAAACTCCTCCTACTTCTTCACCCTAAGAAAATATACAAGATGAGGGCTGGGGATGTGGCTCAAGTGGTAGGGCGCTCGCCTGGCATGCATGTGGCCCGGGTTCGATCCTCAGCACCACATACAAAGATGTTGTGTCTGCCGAAAACTAAATAATAAATATTAAAATTCTCTCTCTCTCTCTCTTTAAAAAAAAAAAAGAAAATATACAAGATGATAAGTGTCCGTTATCTTAAAAACACACACCTGCTGGTTTGATGGTACACCCCTGTAATCCTAGCAACTCAGGAGGCTGAGGCAAGAGTACTGGAAGTTCAAGGCCAGTATCAGCAACTTAGCAAGGCCCTGAGCAACTTAGACCTGTCTCAAAATACTCAAAACCGGGGGTGGAGAGGGCTCACTGGATATGTAGCTCATTGGTAAAACACCTCTGGGTTCAATCCCCAGGACCAAAAAACAAACAAAACACCACACACATATGCACACATGGGAAATTTTAAGCATGGACAATTAGTACTCTGGTACAGACCCAGAGTGCTCAAAGAAGGTCTAGGCCTGATGGCTGTTGCCACTGTCACCGAGCCAATCTCCAGACAGGGCATTTCCCTGGAATGACCTTGCTGAGGTCATGAGCGTATAAGGAAGCTAAAAAGGGGCCCTGGAATACTGCAACTAGAACCAGAGGGCATGAGAAGCAGGGAACACCAGCTTGGAGACCTTTAGCCTCATTCACAGGATGGAAGGTGAAAATATGAGAATATTTTTATTCTCTGTACCTTACGGTTTCTTTCACTCAAAAGTCTTTCTGAGCTGGGAGGTTGGCACACACTGGTGGTCCTAGCACTGAGGCTGAGGCAGGAGGATCACGTTAGTCCAGCCTGGGCAACAAACAGACCCGGTCTCAAGAGCAGCCCCCCCTGGGGCCAGCCAGCAGCAAGTCTTTGATATGCAGACGACCAGTTTGGGCCCTGTGCCTCTGGAGGCAATATTCCTGTTTCAGTCATCCAGGGCAGGTGCCAAACAACTAGGAAATAGTCCTCGGTTTAAAGCTTGCTGGAATCATTCCAGCTAGACTCTAGTAAACTGTTTTCTCTGCCCTGCCCTGCCTTTCTGGCAGGCCTTCCCCTTGTCCTGCCCCTACTGCCTCTTGACAGACCTGAGCATTCCCACATGGCCTACATGGCTCAGTGGTCCAGTGCCCCTGAATTCAATTCCCGCGGCCTGGGAAGTCCTGTGAGCCCAAGAGGATCTACAGGGCAGGTCTGAGGTGTGGAGAGGTGTCCCCCTCAAAAATAAAAAAGACTGGGAATATAGCTCAATGATAAGAGTGTCCTTGGGTTCAACCCCCAATACTGTTGGGGGGGAACGGGGGAAGGGCAAACCAACAAACAAAAAAACCCTGCCTCCCACAACCCAACCCAGGCCTTTCGGCCCCCGCTTCCTTCCAGCTTGCACCATCCAACTACCCCACCTGAAACTGCAAATCCTTTCTAAGTGTCCCCAGGGCTGCTGGTGTTGAGAGCAGGATGCAGAATCACCACCTCAGGGCACAGGGGAGCTGAGAGACCAAGTGTTCAAGACTAAGCCCTGCAGAACCAAAGGGCGAAGAGAAACCCAGGAAGTTAGTGAGGTTCAACCCCCCCAGGGGGTTGGTACGCGGCCCAGGAAGTCCGGTTGAAAGACCCCAGCCCAACAACCTCAGGCCTAGTTGCAAAACCACCGAGGCATGTCACAAACCTATGCAGGCACCAGAGGTATTTTTCAGATAATTAGTTAGGTGTAACCGGTTGGGAAAGGACAAAGGACCAGGTCCCTAGGCATGCCTGAATGAGCAGGAACAGGAGGACCAGAGTGCAAATATGTAGCTTTTATGTGGTTCTTTTTTAGTAACATACAGTGAAAAACAACTTTGCCCTTTAGGTAATCTATATGCTGGGTTTAAAATTAACCAATAAGAAACCTATTGTGTCCCCCCCCCCCCCCCCCCCCCCCCCGCGCGCGAAAACTGCCCCTTTACCCTATAAAAATCTCTGTATCCCCAAGCCCGGTGTGCCAGCTCACCAAAGCTCCGGCTGAGGTTCTGCTGGGCACCCGCAGGCGCCTGTGTCCCCCAATAAATCCCTCTTGCTTTTTGCAGCCAGTGTTTTGTGTGATTCTCCTTGGACAGGGAAACGGGGGTCTTTTCACGGTGAGCCCAAGAGGCTCTACAGGGCAGGTCTGAGGTGTGGAGAGGTGCCCAGTCCACCGCAGCAGCACCTCCCTGGGTCACAGCCAACCTCCCCGACAATCCTACAGGACAGTAACCCTAGCCGTGGGTCCTGCACGTACACGCGGCGGGAGGAAGGTGGGCACAGCCGGGAAGAAGCAGGCCCCTGCGTGCCGGCACGACTCTTCTGCACCTGTCCCCTCTTCTCCCCACTGTGCCGCCCTCCTTCCGGGCCGGCCCTCAGGGACAGCAAGTCTCAGCACTCACTGGACATCTGTGCCGGGGTCGGAGTGAAGTGGGGGAGTGAAGGCAAACCACGTGCTAGGCGTCAACTTAGAAGAACGAGCCGTCGGGGGCGTCCAGCAGGCAAGTGCCGCTGCAATGTGGGGAGGGGCGTTGGCGCTGGGTCCGACCGCGGGAGAGGAGCCGCCGGGCTCGGCGACGCGGAGGGGAAGCGAAGTGCAAAGGCCAGGAGGCGCCACCGGAGGGACCTGGAGCTGCCCCGGCAGTCCTGGGCCTGCCCTCGTGGGGCGCGACCTCCCACGCGGCCTGGGGGAAGGCGAACTACAGACTGCGGACCTGCCCGGAACTGAAGGCGCGGACCCCGAGAAGACGGACCGGAAGTACGAGGCTTCCCCGCCTCGGAGGCCAGGGTCCCAGGTCCGCGCAGAATGCCATTTACTCGCCCGGGGCGGTCTCATGGTCACCGCCCCGCACGCCACGCGGAGCCCTCCTCCCGGATCCTGCGGGCCGAGCGGCACTGAGGGTTTCGGGACCCACTAGAGTAATGGCGGACGACGCTTGCGCTGGGGCTGCTGGGAAACGTAGTTCCGCTGCGCCCCAGGTAGCGGGAAACCTCGTTTGTCACGGCCACCAGGGAGTGCGCCCCCTTGGAAGGAGAGCTCAAACCTGCGTCGTCGCCAAGGAGACAGCGCCCGGGTAAAGAACGCCTTCGCGCCGGTCCCGCCGGGCCAAGCGGGGGATTGGCCGGCAGGATGTTGGCTAGCCCTGCGCCCGGTCACGTTTTCGAGGGGTCGGGACCCAGAAATGGGCTTCCACTTCCAGCCTCGATGCAATAAGTGTTGGGTGGGGACGCAAAACACCTGGAGAGTTCTGAAATGTCCCAAGGAGCGCGCGCTCTCCAGAATGACAAAATCAGAATCTCAGAGTGAAGGCATCATCTGGACGCCAGGTGACTACAGCCTCGGCGGAGAATCACGGCCTCCCAGCCACAAAAGTGGTGAGACCGTACTTGTCTCCTTGGTCCTGGATAGGATGAGCTGGTCAGACATCCTACCTATTTGTCACTCTCATCTTGTCCCCATCTATCTCGTGGCCCCCTCCATAGCCTTTTTTTTTTTTTTTTTGGCATTGGGGATTGAACCCAGGGCCTTGTGCTTGCGAAGCAAGCATCCATAGGCTAATTTTGTTAGCCAATCAGGCACAGGCAGAGTGCCACCGATTTGCTAACCCTCAGATTACTCCATTCCCTTTCTCAATCCTGTGGCAATCTGAACATGGAGCCCCCTGCCAAGGGGTCTGTTTTCCCTGTCCAGCAAGGTTAGTCCTTAGTTTGTTACTCTGCCTAGGACTTGTCAGTGCTTCTCCAGGTTGGAGTGATGACTGGAGGGCACTTGGAGGACCGCTAGCCCCCCTGTGTCATCTGGTGGCTCCCAAGACCTTAACTCCAAAAACCTTAAGGGGGGGGTGGTGGTTTAATGAATGGAGCAGGTTCTGCCACTGGCTGAAAGCCTGGGTTGCTGCCCTCCAAAAACACACAGGACTTAGGCACTCAGGCATAAAGAGGAGTTCTGAGTTACTGAGACCTCCGGCTCTGGTGCACAGAAAGGGCCTCCCTCTGGAGTAACTACCTGGTGCATGATCCCATACCAGCCCCACCCGCAGACCCCTGTTGCTGTGCTTAACTGGAGCCACTATTCTGGGTCCAGTTCCCAATAGGGGCCCTGGTTGTAGGATCTGGAAGTGCAGAGGTGAATTGAAGATTGGTAGTTCCCAGGAGGGGAGAAAAACACCAGGAGCCAAGAAAGCAAAACACAGTGGCTTGGCCAAATTTCCTCAGGAGGGGAAAAAAAAAAATTTTGTTGGTTTGCAGTGTTGGGGATTAATCCTAGGAAAGCAGTCTATCACTGAGCCACACACTTAGACCTAAATCACAAATCTTGAAAACTGTAACAAAGTTAGAAAAAGTAAGGAATTTCAGCAGGAGTTGAAGGCATCTAGGTCAGTGGGGAAGGCAAAGGTTACCTTCTTGCCTGTCCTCCCCAACTGTATCAACCTCAGTGCAGCACTCATTTTGGAATTCTGACCTCCTGTGTGCTGTATTATGAAACTAAGTTTGTGTTAATTTGTTACAACAGCAAACAGGAAACCAATACAGTCTCCATGAGGTACTAGAAGGTCTGACAATTTAAAAAATCTCTGACATATGTCCCTTTTGAGCAGAGTAAGGGAATGCCTCAGGCCCAGAGCCTCTGCCTTCAACCTCATCAAGCACAATTCAACCACAGTAGTACCTCTATGTACTTATGCCTGTGTTTCCAGCACCTGATGCTCCCTCCCCACCCACCCCCAGTACTAGGGATTCAACCCAGCGGCACTCTATCACTGAACTATGTTACCAGCCCTTTTCATTTTTTATTTTGAGACAGGATCAAAGTTGCCCAAGCTGCCCTGTAACTTGCAGGTCTCAGCAGCTAAGAATACAGGGGTGGGGCTGGGGTTGTGGCTCAGTGGTACAGAGCTCGCCTAGCATGGGTGAGGCCATGAGTTTGATCCTCAGTACCACATAAAAACAAATTAATTAAAGATATTGGAATCAACTACAACTAAAAAATAAATATTTTTTAAAAAACACAATACAGGTGTGCTCCACTATACCTGGCCAGCCTCCCATTTTCTCTACTAGATAACCCTAAGTATGGGGATTGAACTGGATCCATTCTTATCAACACCCCAGCACATGCACTCTCCCTGTATCTCTCCAGAGCTACAGTCATCCTGACAACACAGGGTCTCAATCTGCAGCTTGCAGACTGAACCTAGAAGAGGCTTAAGCCAGGTCACCCAGCAGGTGGACTGGCACAGGCAACTGTCCCTAGAAGCCTGTGTTTGGACACACTCCATAGGCATGGCACTGTGGCAGGGAGAGACAGGGCAGTCCTGCAAGAATTGGAGAGTCAGTATGCCTGTTCATTCCTTTGCACCTTTATTTCAGCAGGCCTGGAGGGAGGACAAACCCTTCTATAACTACAGCCCATAATCACATGGTTACTGGGCAAGCAGCATTTCCTTTGAAGAGGGAGAGGGTTTAGGGATAGAGTCCCTGTCTGGATTATGCCATACTAGGGGAAAGGACCACTTGTTGTTCACAGAACAAATATGTCATAGGCATTGTGTATGTGCAGGGACCCCCAAAATTGTGGGAGACACAATGCAGGGACATGGGAAAGACAGCTGAAGTAGGAGAGATCACACCATGGGGCAGCCATCGGAGATTCCCAGCCTCACCACCTTCTGCTCTTTTATCTGGAGAATGTTACTTCATCTCTCTGAGCCTCCCTGACTGTAAAATGGGTATGTTCACCTCATAAGATTGTTTTGAAAGGTAAGTAATCTGGTTCCTAGATTCTTAATTGTCCCTATGGGATCAGGGAGCTGCTTACCCAGAGTAATTCCTAACTATAGGAGGCAAGAGAATGAGGTAGGAAGGATGGCATCTCAGGTGTCACCATGAAGTTATCATGGTGACACGGAAGTAAAGGCCAAACATGGCAAAGGGAGCTTTTCAGTATCTGGGGTATATTAGTGTGGATGACTGCAGTAATAAATTGCCACAAACTTAGTGGCTTAAAACCACAATTTACTGAGTTCCGAAGATCATAAGTTCATAAGGTGGTGCAAGGGCACATTCTCTGTGGAGGACCCTTCCTTGTTTTTTCAAGCTTCTGGTGGCTCCATGTTCCATGGCTTATGGGTGCATCACTTCAATCTAGGTCTCTATGGTCACATGGGTGTCTCCCCCAACTTTGCCTCTTCTTTCCCTTGTAGTTTTGGGCACTGAACCCCTTTTGCACTGAGCTACATCCCTAACCCATCTTTATAAGGACACTGTCAGCCCCTCCCCAGGTGACCTGTTCAGAGATCCTTCTGGGAGCAGCTGGCAGAAGCAATAGCTGGGGAGATAGAGGCCTGTATGGGGACCGGATAGGGGAACAGTCCCATCCCTCATTGCAGCCTTTGGTCTCAAAAGCAGAAGTCAGGGGCTGGGATTGTGGCTCAGCGGTAGATCGCTCGTCTAGCACGTGCAAGACTCTGGGTTCGATCCTCAGCAACACATAAGAATAAGATAAAAACAATAAAGATATTTAAAAAAAACTTTAAAGTAGAAGTCAGCCTAATTCAAAACAGCAGCCCAAGAGCCGGGGCCGCGGACACGGTTATGAGCACCAGGATAAAGAACGCCCCCGAGGGGACCCAGTTGCCAGCCCTGCCCGGCTCCAATTCCCCCACCTCCAGATGGGTAGCACTGCTCCAGCATGTGGGTCTGGCTCTCACCGCCGCGAACCCGACCCCAGGACGCGAAACTGGGGTACCAAAGGCAGGACGGCGGGGAAATCCCCGCGGCAGGTAACCGGAGGAATGACCGCCGCGGCCGGGGACCCGCAGACCCAGTCAGTGGGGAGGGGCCGCGCGTGGACGGCCCATACTCGTGGCACTGCGGAGGGCGGTGGCAGACTCACTCCACCAATGCGGAGACGCGATGCGTGTGTCCTGAGGAAGCAGTCCTGAGGGCGGCAAAGAACGATAGGGTACCGAGCCGAACGCCGGGCCGAAATGATCGCGTCCCGGACTTCTGCCCTCATTTGAAATGGCGGCGTGGGTCTTGGACGTCTATGCACTTGTGCACAGGCCCCGTGTCCTGGCAACTACGTCTTACTGCACTTCCGCCAGGCAAGTTGTGGTCCCGCTTCTGAGAGTGCGCGTGCGCGGCGGATAGGCGCGTTCGTCTGATTGGGAGGCTGCCTTTCATCCTCACTCGGGATTGGTCTGTGAGCGCTCAGTGCCACTGTGCTCTCCCGTAGCCTCTGCTGACCCGGAAGTTTTCCCTCCACTTAAAAGCGTCGGTCTGCGCTGCGCGGCCTCTTCCTGTCTGTACGAGTGTGGCGCGTGGTGCACGCGGAGCGACCGAGACTCCCAGCTGTGCTCTCAGGTTAGGCTGTAGGGGGGGTCGGGTCCCGAAGGGGCGGCCCAGGGTCTTCAAGAGATCGGCGGTGGGGCCCGGGGGCCTGCGCCTTCCGTGCTCGGCTCTCCCCTCTTCTGGAAAACGGGTACTCGGAAGCGCGCGCGGCCAAAGCCACTTGGTGCCACGCCATGGTCCTCCACCGCCGAGGCAGCGCTCCCGGGCCCTGATGTGGGATTTTCGGCTGCACTTTGAGACCGGAAGTTCCCGTTTTCTTAGCTCCTTGGTAACTATTTGTTAGTGTCTGCCTAGTATCAAGCCGGAATGGAAACTTTTTCATGGGTTCTGTCGCAGCATTTGTGCGGCTTTCCTTATGTCAGATAGTGTTACCACCTCAAGGATGGGGGTGGGGTGCCTAGATGTTCACAATTTACTTAGGTCCCTTCTAATTCCCCCAGGATGGGGTCAGCCTCCCAGTTGATCCCACCGGAGTTGGAGCCTGTGCTCCAGGCTGGTGGACTCTGTTTATTTCTGCTCTCACCCCTGTCCCCAGGATGACGGAGTGGGAGACAGCCGCACCTGCAGTTGCAGAGACCCCGGACATCAAGCTCTTCGGGAAGTGGAGCACTGATGATGTGCAGATCAATGACATTTCCCTGCAGGTGAGGGGGACTTGACACTGGCCTTCCCTACTAGGCGTTGGAAGGAGATGTGGATTCTTCCAGGAGGAGACCTTTGAAACTTGGGGATTGTTCCACTAAGTCAACATTTAAAGTCAGGACAGTTAAAAAGATCCCTGGGGTTGTGGCTCAGCATTAGAACCCTTCCCTAGCATGTGTGAAGCCTTGGGTTCAGTCCTCAGCACCACATATAAATAATAAAGGTATTATGTCCACCTACAAGTAAAATATGTTTAAAAAAGATCGCTGAATCACCACATCCACTCTTTCTTATATCTTGCCTAAAGGTTAGTACAGTTTTATATGGGGTTCCTTTTTCAGAAGTATCACATATACTGTTCCATGCATTTTGTTGTTTTTGTAGTGAATACACATAACTGTTTACCATTTAGTCTAGGGTCTATAGCTCAGTGGTAGAGTGCTTGCCTAATGTGTTCAAGGCCCTGCATTCAACAGCTAGGACTATATACACACAAAAATATTTTTCTATTGTTTTAAAGTGGAAGCATCTGGGTGGTTTTTTGGGGGGTGGGGGTTGCTCAAAATGTCTTGTTGGTGCTAAGGATCTAATTGAACCCAGTGCCTCACACATGCCAGGCAAGTGCTCTGCCATTGAGCTATAGCCCTAACCCAGCATCTCGGGTTTTTTTTAACATGGTCTGGTTATCCAACATCATCTGTTAAGACTGTTTTTTAACCAGTTGAATGGTGAACTTGTTGAAAATCAGTTGGCTGTGAATAAATGGGTTTATTTCTGGATTCTGAATTATGTTGTTGGTTTGTATATCTTATGTTTATGCCAGTACTATGTACCTGATTACTGTAGCTTTGTAACATGTTGAAATCAAGAATTGTGAGTGCTTGTACTTCTGTCTTATTCTCATACTGTTTTACAGAGTTTCTGCCACTCCTGCCCCTTGATGCAGAGGTGTGCACTTTGCTGAGCATGCCCCCAGCCCTCAAATAGCTTCCTGTTTCAGGAGTTTCATGGACCTTAGGAACTTGTATTTTTGAGGGCTCTTCCTGTGTTTTAAAAAAATTAATATTAAAGGTTATATTTTGCAAGCCTGTAGTTCCTAGCACCTTGGGAGGCTGTGGCAGGAGGATTACAAGTTCAAGGCCAGACTCGGCAACAAACTGAGACCCTAAGGAACTTAGTTAGACCCTGTCTCAAAGAAGAAAAGAAATTTAAAAAAGAGCCAAGAATGTAATTCAGTGGTTAAGTGCCGCTGGGTTCAATCTCTAGCACCATAAAACAGTAGTAGTAATAATAATGATATTTTGTGTGTTTGTATAAAGATAAATGTGAGTTGTGTTTACTTTTTTTCCTTTTTGTTTGAAAAGAAATTAAAGCATTTTTGTTCCCTCTGAAGATGCCATAGCACTTATGTACTGTGCCTAAAGGACACAGGATTATTTTCATTCTGGATGTCTGGGAGAGCTTCAATTCACTCCTCCATGGGTTTGCTTAGGCAGCTTTGTATATTGTGGTGCAAGGGATGGAATCTAGGGCTTCTTGCATGATAGGCGAGTGCTGTACCATAGCACCCCACAGGCCCAAACTTCTTCATTAGGAACCAGATGGTATGTTTATGCCTCACAGTCACATTGGATTTCAGTTACTTTTTTTCTTTTTGTACAATGCTTTAGAAAGGTAAAAACTACAGGGTTGAGGTTGTAGCTCAGTGGTAGAGCACTTGCCTAGCACCTGTGAGGCACTGGGTTCTGTCCTCAGTAACACATATAAAAATAAAGGTATTAAAAAATGTAAAAACTGGGGATGGGGTTGGGGTTGTGGCTCAGCAGTAGAGGGCTCGAATTTATGTTCTCACGTGGAAATAATAAGAGTGGCCTTGGACACATTTTGTAATGGAAGTATCAACTGCAGTCCACTTTGCATACTCCTCTAATTTCCTTCTGCCATCCTTATGTGTGCAAGGCTACCATTTTGGCTTTTAACAGTGCTTCTGACTCCGATGACACTCAGCAACATCTAGATACATTTTTAGTTATCAAAATTACAGTGGTGCATACCTGCAATTCCAATAACTCGGGAGGCTGAGGCAGGAGGATTGCAAGTTTGAGGCCAGTCTCAGTAACTGGAGAGGCCCTGTCTAAATAAAGAGGAATAGTAGAGCACCTGCCTAGTATGCCCTGGGTTCAATCCCAGCACTGCCAAAACAAACAAAAACTTTGAGTGGGTTGCTGCTAATGTACTGGGTACTGCTGAACATCCTGTGGTAGTTTCAGCAGAGAATTGTCTGCCCTACAGCGTCCGTGTTCAGGGAGCACTGTTGCAAAAAAAAACAAACAGTGGACTTCACTCCGTTGTGAATGGAGTGCTCTTGAAGTGTTACATGGAAGGAAATCCACTTGTGTAGTTTTCCCTCTTTCAGGGCAAGCTGGATTCACATCCATATCCCCTGGGGCGGGGGCAGACTGGGATTGCAGTGTTGGGTACTGGGTATCCTCTGGTCCTGGGCTGTGTCCATCCTGTTCCTGACTGTTCCTCATCCCCTGTTGCCTCAGGATTACATTGCGGTGAAGGAGAAGTATGCCAAGTACCTGCCCCACAGTGCAGGACGCTATGCTGCCAAGCGCTTCCGCAAAGCACAGTGCCCCATCGTGGAGCGCCTCACTAACTCCATGATGATGCACGGCCGCAACAACGGCAAGAAGCTCATGACTGTGCGCATTGTCAAGCATGCCTTTGAGATCATCCACCTGCTCACTGGTGAGGTAGGACTCTGACAAGCAAGGCAGGCTCTGCCTGTACCACATGCTGAAGCGCCCTGGTATGCATGCCACGCTTGTCAACCTATGTGGCTGTCACCCTGTTTTAGGATTGGTCGGGGAGGGGGAGCACTTGGGGCTTGACATTGAGCTCATAGCCCCCCTTGTCTACTAGAACCCTCTGCAGGTCCTGGTGAATGCCATCATCAACAGTGGCCCCCGGGAGGATTCAACACGCATTGGGCGAGCTGGCACAGTGAGAAGGCAGGCTGTGGACGTGTCCCCACTGCGCCGTGTGAATCAGGTGGGGTTGGGCCCTTGGCCTTGTGCAGGTGGAATGGGAAGAGCTGCCAGGAGTGGGTGGAGTCCTACCTGGGGCACAAAGGTTGTCCCTGTTTGCATGTTTTACCTGGAGCCTCACTTCCTCCAGGAAAGCTTCCTGAATCACACCCTGTTCAGAGCACATCCTGGCTCCCGGAGCCCTTCAAAGTCTGGTTTCATCTTGTTTCTGATGTACAGTGTGTAAAATGTACTATAATTGTAGTGTATGCTACAGATGCACTGTGTGGGGTGGTTTCTTTTTGTTTCCTCTTAGACCTGGTAAGAGGCAGTTGTAGTAATTCTAACAGTTTTCCCTAAGCATTTGAGCAGGTGTCTTATGAGCAAGGCTTATCTGTTCCCATCATTCCATTCCTGAGGAATTTAATAGCAATACAATATCTGTCATTTATTCATCTGTCCCAGTGTGCCCTTTACCTTGTCAATCAAAGGTCCAGGTCAAGAGCGTGCATCACATTGTTATGGCAGGTCTAAAGTCCTATCATTGGCTGTGTATGTCTGTGGACACTTGTTTTTTCCAGCCGATGTCACCTCCCCCTGTATCTTGTCTGAATTGGCCCAGTTACTGGAGGGCCACGGTCCTATAGGCCTGATTTGACCCCTATGCTCTAGGCCATCTGGCTGCTGTGCACAGGGGCCCGTGAGGCGGCCTTCCGGAACATCAAGACAATTGCTGAGTGCCTGGCAGATGAGCTCATTAATGCTGCCAAGGTGGGTTGGAATGTGGGTCTCAGGGCAGGGGTTGGGCGCTCCCAACATCTAGAGCTAATTTGATGTCTCCTCACAGGGCTCTTCTAACTCCTACGCCATCAAAAAGAAAGACGAGCTGGAGCGTGTGGCCAAGTCCAACCGTTAATTTCCCGGCTGCTGACCAATAAACTGTCTTCCCTTGGGGACAGCAGTACCCATCTGTTGCCTGTGTTTGTGGGGGTGGCCTTGTGTGATGCTGATGCTCATGGCGCTGGCATGACTTGTCAGCCTGTGGAAACCTGAGTCACAGGGCACCGGCCAGATGCCCTAGAGTGTTCCAACAGGTATTGGGAATGAGGAGAGGATGTCCATGACAGGAGACCTGGGTACCTGTGGATCATCCTGAGGTCAGGCTCCCCAAAAGCATGCCCAGGTAGAGGTAAAGAAGGTCTGTTGTCTGGGCCACAGTCATCCCAACCTCCTCTTAGATGTGTATGCTGGCTTTGGGTTGTGGCCTGTAGGTCAGGCCCTGTACTCACAGGGTGCTAGGAGAAGCAGGAGCCTGCCCAGGCAGCTCATCTGGTGGTTCCATAGTGGAATGTTTGGTTTCACAGTGGGTTGAACCTGTGTCCTTGCACGGGAAGCTATGTCCCCAGCCCCCTGAAACTCTCAGGCCAACACGGGACTTGGGATCCTTGTCTTACAAACTCCAGTTGCTAAGGTTACAGGGGCACCAAGGTAGGTTTTGAAAAAGGGTGGTCGCATCCCTGCCTGCCCAGTATCATCAGCATTCAACCACCCCAACATCCGCCCAAGTCAGGCTTGCTGTTCCTGGCAGGCCTGGTCTTGGGGGTGGGGTAGCCAGCCAGACAAGTTCAGCAGGTGCGTGGGACCTGTGGAGGGTGGCCCCAGGTCTGAACCCTCCCCTAGGGAGGGGCACTCAGATACCCAACAGCAGGCAGACCAGAGACTGGGCAGAACAGGAGGGACACCCCCAGCAGGCAGAGGAGAAGGCATCACAAGGTAGGGAGGGTTCCTGCTGTCCCTTCACCCGTGTCCTGTGGCTCAGGATACTTCACTGATCTGAACACATCTCAGGAGTTGACTCTGGTGGGTCCTCCCTGGCATCTTGGGTGCCAGGTTTGCTTCCCAGGTCTGGGAGTCCCACTTAACCTTGGCCCCCTGCACCTATTCCTTCCTGGAGACACTGAGTCCACACGATCTACAAGTGGCTTCAGTCTCTGCCTGGACCTTCTGAGGGCCCATCCCTGACGCCTTGGCGCCTGTTAACCTGACAAGCCCCCCCTCCCCCCCCCCGTTCTGGGTAACCCCCTCGGAGCAGCCCCTTTTCTGGAAGTCCTCCCTCTGGCATCCTGCACGCTGCTGCCCTTCCCCGCCTGACCACCTCTCCTCGTAGGTTGGGTCCAGATGCCCTGCCCGCGGCCTCCCTGGCTCCGCCGCCTGCGGACTCAGAGTGCAGGCCCCAGCTCCCCAGGTGCGCCCTCTGCGCCCCGCTTCCCAGGTAGAGATGAGGAAGAGGACGCAGAGGAGGATGAGGGCGATGGGAGCCCCAGCTCGGGCCCCATCCTGCCCCCCGCGTCTCCCATGGAGTGCCTCATCTGTGTGTCGCCCTTCGACGGCGTGTTCAAGCTGCCCAAGCGCCTGGACTGCGGCCACATCTTCTGCCTGGAGTGCCTGGCGCGCCTGTCGCTGGCCACGGCGGGCGGCGGCGACGCAGTGGCCTGTCCCGTGTGCCGCGCGCCCACGCGCCTGGCGCCGCGCGGAGGGCTGCCCGCCTTGCCCACGCAGCCTGGCTTGCTGCCCCGCGACGCGCGCGCGCCGCCACCGCACCAGGGCTCCGTGCGCTTCGACCGCCGCCGCGGGCTGCTCTACCTGCGGCCGCCGCCCGGACCGCGCAAGAGCCGCGCCGCGCGCGCTCCCCCGCCGCCGCCTCTGCGCCTCGGCCGCCCGCTGTCGCGCCGCCTGACGCTGAGCAGCCCGGCCTGGGTCTTCAACGCGGCCGTTGCGCTGGCCGTGCTGGTGGCCGCGGGCCTCGTGGTCTCCGGCGTCTACATCTTCTTCCTCATCCCTCACGCTGCCTCCGCCGGTCCCGTGCGGCCGCAGCTGGTGGCTCTGGCCCCTGAGCCGGGCTTCTCCTGGTTTCCGCCGCGACCCACGCTGGGGCCACCCTGGACGCCGCGCCCCACCAGCTCTGACCTGGACAACACCCTACCAGGGACTGCAGTGGGTGCGCTGGAGCGCGAGCGCGTCCCTAAGGACCCAGCCCAGCCAGAGGGCACGCTGGACGACCCATCAGACCGCACGTGGCAAGCAGGGGAGGGCCCCGGCTGGACCCCACGACTACGGGGCATGAGGAGGGTGTGGGGACCTCGATGAGTGCCTCCGCGCTGCGCCTGGGATCCCCTGGGCATCCCCTGGGGCCTTAGCGTGTGCATTCCCAGCACCTATCTCTTCAGACTGGGCAGGGCACTTAGGTAGTACCACCACGGACAGCAGCAACCACCGCAGCGGGTCCACATGGATCCTCTGGGAACACACCTGACCCTCATGGGAGGCCACCTGGAGATGTCTCTTGCTCATTCCCATTGCTGTCCAGCTGAGGGTGCCCTGGCCTGACGTTTGTAAGGGTTTTCCTGGAGGTCATTGGTGAACCTCACCCCTGTGAGATCCAGTTGGGAGTCTAGTGGAGTCCAGCTGGGCGCTACCCCACTGACATCCATACAGGGGCTCTGAACTCGAAAGAGGGCCGCGGAAGAATCCCCAGCCGGCACCAGGGTTGAAGGTTCTGATCCACTCTTCCTTGGGGTGCACTGTAGGTCAAGGGGTCTTGGAGAGAAAAGTTGCTGTCAATATCTTGTGGTCATGTCCCTCCACTGTTCCTGGCAGGGACAACTATCCCACGCGGAGCTTTTCTTTTCACTCTACTGCCTGCAGGATGCACATAGGAAGACAAGCATGCCCCTGGCTGGAACTCAGGCTCAGAGGGCAGGGGTGACCTGACCAGGGATGATTAGGGCCCTGTCTCTGTCTTTGTCTCTCTTTAGTACCAGAAATTGAACCCAGAGGCCCTTAACTGCTGAGCCACATCCCCAGTCCTTTTTACTTTATTTTTTTTTTGGGGGGGGGGGGGGCAGGGGTGTCTTGGGGACTGAATTCAAGGGCACTCGGCCACTGAGCCACATCCCCAGCCCTATTTTGTATTTTATTTAGAGACAGGGTCTCACTGAGTTGCTTCGCACCTGCAATTGCTGAGGCTGACTTTGAACTTGAGATCCTCCTGTCTCAGCCTCCCCAGCCACTGGGATTACTGGTATGCTCCACTGTCCCTGAACCATTTACTATTTTTTTTTTTTAAAGAGAGAGAGAGAGAATTTTAATATTTACTTTTTAGTTTTCCGTGGACACAACATCTTTGTTTGTATGTGGTGCTGAGGGTCGAACCCCGCCACACACAGGCCAGGCAAGCGCACTACCGCTTGAGCCACATCCCCAGCCCCCTGAACTATTTACTTTTTGAGACACCTCTCTCTTAGTTGCTTTGGGCCTTGCTAAATTGCTGAGGCCCAGCGAGGCCATCTCATGAAGACTGGCTGCTACCCTGTTTCTAAGTCCCAGCTTGCCTTCACCTCTGGATCATGACCCTGCAAACCTCCCAACATGCTGTGGGGCAGCTGTGGTCATCATGGCTTACGGAAGCCAAGGTGGCCCAAGTCAGACCCAAGATGTGACTAGAGGAGTCCTGGACCTCCCTGGTTAGCCTGAGTGATTCTGGCCCCTTTTCCTGCCCGAGTCCCTTCACCCTGATTAATTTCCAAGGGTCAATTTTTTTGTTATATATGTAGTTATATATGATGGTAGAATGTATTTTGACATGACATACATACTTGTGGGAGTACATGATGAAGAGTTTCACTGGTTGTGTATTCATGGTGAACATAGGAAGTTACCTCTGATTAATTCTACTGTCTTTCCCATCCCCATCTTCACTCTCTCCCCCCCCACCACCACCACTCTGCCCTGTCTAATCCATCACAATACCCTCCCACCCCCAGGGCACCTAGCAGCCACATATCAGAGAAACCTTTTGGCCTTTGTTTTGCGGGGATTGGCTTATTTCATTTACCAGGAAAGTCCCTAGTTCCATCCATTCACCAGCTCATGCCATAATCTCATTCTTCTTTGTGGCTAATATTCCATTGTGTATATGTACTACATTTTCTTGACCCATTGAAGGGCACCTATGTTGGTTTCATAACTTAGCTATTGTTAATTGAGCTGTTACTGTAGTATGCTGATATTTAGTATTGCCTCCCCTACCAAGCTCACAAACCAGGGAGTGGGATAGCTGGGTCAAATGGTGGTTGCATTCCAAGTTTTCTGAGGAATTTCCATACTGCTTTCCAGAGTGGTTGCACCAATATGCAGTCACAACAGCAATGTACAAATTCATCATTTTCCCCACATCCTCACCGATATTTATGGTTATTTGTATTCTTGATAATTGCCATTCTGACTGGAGTGAGATGAAATCTCATTGTAGTTTTAATTTGCATTTCTCTAATTGCTAGAGATATCGAACATTTTTTCATATATTTATTGACCATTCATATTTCTTCTTTTGTGAAGTGTTTGGTTCCTTTGTTCATTTTTGATTGGGTTATTTTTTTTTTGACGTTCAGTTTTTTGAGTTCTTGATATATCCTAGAGATTAATGCTCTGAGGTGCACCTGGCCAAGATTTTCTCCCATTCCGTAGGCTCTCCTCACATTCTTGGCTGCTTCCTTGATGTGGAGAAGCAGGGGCCAGTTTCCTTCTCCATGGCTCCATCAGCTCCGCGGAGCCTCTCCTCCAGCTCCCGTGGAAGTTGGAGTCTCCCAGTTCACAGCAGTCTTCAGGGAAGGTGGCATGGGCTCCCAGGAGAGGCCGATGGTAGCTACCTTCTGCACAGACTGACCACAGGCCTTGAAACCCCACTTGGTGTTGGGGGGTTCACCAAGGGATGGGGAGGCTCATGTGTGATGGGAAGCTCCTGTGTGATGTTCACCTGTCTGTCGCCAGCACTGGAAATGCAGTGGGTGCCAAGAGGTTACTGGGGGAATGGCTACTGGAAATTGGTGGCATCACAGATCACCGAGATGCAGCCTGGGAATGCTTGCGGGTACCCCAGGCTCGCCAGGGCCCCAACACCCTGGCTCAGGCATGTCTTCAGATGTAGTTCAGGTGGCAAGCCAGAGGAGGAACACCAGGGAGTCCAGGGTGTGTCTTCCCAGACCAGTTCTTGCCCCACACCACTGTGAACATCATCCCTGGGAGCCGGGGTGAGCACACTGGGTCACTGGGAAGCCACACCCCTGCCTCAGGAAGGAAACCAGCCCGGCAGGAGCAGGGCCGGTGGTCCCTTCTCTGGCTACTGTAACAAACTATCCCCAACTCAATGCCTTAGGACAATACATTTATTATCTTACAGTTCTGCAGTCCAGAAGCCCAAGATCATTTCACTGGACTAACACCAGATTCAAACAGTTCTAGTTCTTTTTGGAGGCTATGCAAAAATCTGTGTCCTTAGTTTTCCCAGCTTCTACAATTGTCTTCCTTGGCTTGGCATAGTTTCTTCAAAGCCATCAGCATAATATCTACAAACCTCTCTGACCCTTCTCTTTCACTTAAAAAGACTGTGAGAGTACCCTGGGTCTGTACAGATCATCCAAGATAACTCCCATCCCCAGACTCTTAATCTAATCAATCTACAAGGTCCATTTTTCTAGGTAAGGTAGCAGACTCACAGGTTCTAGGGATCACCACCTGGACATCTTTGGGATTCTGAGATCTCCTTCCTCATTGACTCTCCTCCACCCCAACCTGGGGGAGTGAGGGTGGGCAGACCTGGCCAGAAAGGGATCCTTGGCTGGCAGTGAAGAGAAGCCAGAGAGTTTGCCGTCTGAGGAGGACCCTGCAGGATCCTGGAGGGGGGAACCTCAGGGCTGTATCCTTAAGTGCATTCAAGAGCTGGCATCGAGGTAGGTGCATATCCTGCAGAAAGGTAAATCAATCTGGGGAGGACAGGTGGAGGCCAGGGGTGTGGGCAGGGCTATCCCCTCCCTGTCCTAACTAGCTGCCTTGGAAGAACTACTGTGGCTTCTGCACCATTCCAGTCTGGGAGCCTGGGCCTTATCCTCTCCTTCCCTAAAAGGAGGCTGATGACAGAGCCCAGGTGTTGCTGACATCCATCTGTAGATTACTACTTTGGTTCCTCCTTGCCCACTGCCCACAAAGGGGCTGCCCTAAACCACCCAGCACAGGACCAAGGGGTACTTTTTCACCCCAGCCCATTTCCCTCTCATCTTGGGCTCGGGAGTTGCACCCTCCCTTTGCCCACCCCATGCCCACTGGACACCACCACTGGTCCCATGGCCTTGTCACTTAGCCCCAGTTTTGCTGTGCCTTGATGCCCAGAAAGTGGAGACAGCTTCAGACTCTGGCACAGGTGCCCAAGAGGCCTGTGTGGGCCAGGCCTTGGTTCTCTCTTCTCTAATATGGGCGACAACAAACCCTCAATTTGAGGAAATTTGTTTATCCACAAGCATTTATTGAGTGACTTTTACATACCAGGGTTAGGGGACTCAGGAACAAGGAGTGACCTCACACTGCAGATGAAGGGCTGAGCAGACTGACCCCTTCTTCTGGCCACCACACTGCCTCCTCTGCTCATTTTCCCAACCTTCCCTGGTCCTGTCTCCCAGCTCTCTTCCCCACAAGCCAGGAGGGATGTCAGGGGCTCCACTGTTTGTGATCTATAATGGTTAATTTAAATCGTCAACTTGATTGGATTAAAATGCTGAGGATTAACAGGCTTCTGGGGGCTGGGGTTGTGGCTCAGTAGTAGAGCGCTTGCCTACCATGCAGGAGGCACTGGGTTCGATCCTCAGCACCACATAAATGTAAAATAAAGATACTGTGTCCACCTAAAACTAAAAATATAATATGTCAAAAAAGAGGCTTCTGGGTGTGTCGGTGAGGATACATCTAGGAATGACTGGCATGTGGGATAGCTAACCAAAGTGGAGACCCTCTATATGTGGGCAGCCCAGTCCAATAGACTGGAGGCTTGGATGGAATAACAGCTGAAGAACCAGGGAGTGGCAGCAGATGCAAGCTAGATTCTTCTTGAGTGCATTCTTGATTGCTGCTGGGATGGTAGGAGGGCATCAGACTCTTGCTCCTCCACTTTTCCCAAGTGGACTCTGCCAGTGATTCTCCAGGGAGTTTTCAGAAGCCTTCATCTTGGATGGGGGCAGCACCACTGACCTCTCTTGTTCTGAGGCTTCAGCATCTTGGACCACGCTGCTGCTGGTTCCTCCAGCTCTCCAGCCTGCCATGGCCACTGTGGACTATCCAGCTTCTGGCTGTAGAAGCCAAGCTAATAAACCCCCTTTTCATAATCATACCTCCTCTTGGTTCTGTTCCTCTAGAGGGCCCTGACCAATACAGAATCCTGCCAGGGTCCAAGAGGCCCCTGCCCAGAACCGACAAGTCCGTGGCCAAGAGGGGCCGTCGCCGGACACTGGGGGGTGCAACGTCCAGACTGAAGATGGTAAAACAGGCTGCCCAGCAGGGCAGGAGGGCTGCGGGAGCTTTCTTCAAAATCCCTGCTCACCTCCGCCAGGGCAGCCTGTTTTCCCTCCCTCCTCAGTTCGCCTACACACTGAGCCACAATCTTACCTCCTCCCTCGCCCCCTCCCAGGTCACCCGGGAAAGCGGACTTTTATTGCTATAGCAACAGGTCCTGTTGCAGTAATTCACTTGCAGGTCAGCATGGGAAAAGAAAGAAGAAGAAGAAGCAGAGCAAGCAAAGCAGCAGCAGAAAAAAAGTCCTTTATTGTGTACAAGCAATCTTTTTATAGTATTGTGAACAAAGAAGGCAGCCTTCCAACATCAAGAAATCAGGTCTTTCAGCTAATTAAACATAGCATACAGAAGTTTTACTTTCTAATCAGAAGTGACCCACTTCTCATGGTTAATTTATTCTCGGCCCAGAGTATGTTGAGCTCTGCTCTTTGTTAAGAACAGATAATAAAATTTTTCTCAGCGCCCTCCTAGCCCACTTGGCAGAACATCCCATTTGCAGGCAAGTTCTCCCAAGGACAGCAGACACCTCGTTTTCAAGCATGTCCGCTGTTACTTATCTATACCTTGACAGAATATCCCGTTTGCAGGCAGACTCCATCAAGAACAGTAATAGTAACGCAGTTACATCTGATTCTCTACAAGGTCCCGCCCTCCCCGCCGGGCCAGGAGCCCCCCAGCCTGGTGGAAGCAAAGGCAAGCATCTGAACGGCCAATCAGAGGCGAGAGGCCCTGCGGTGAGGAGCACTCCTAGGCACATACCCACCCTGCTGAGTTGTTTGTCTGTAAATAACAGGAGAGATCTGTGGCTTTGACTCGGTCAGGCTAGGTGAGGACCCATAGCAACCTCCTAGCAACCATCAATCAGCATGAGACAGGGAGAATACCTGGGATGTCAGATGACCCCCCAGTAGTTTACAGTGATTGATAACATGTTGGGAAACCATGTAGTTTAGTAAGTACACCCTTCGAGGGTTAAACCAATCAGTTCAAAGGAACCCCCCTCTTGTACTAACCAATCACCTTTACCCAACTTGTTCCCGCCAGTGAATGTGCTAATCAATGTTAAGAGTTGTTGTTTGGTTTTCCTGAGGTATGGAATGATTTGCTGTGTGATGCTGTGACGCATAGAGTATCCCCCAAAACCTATAAAATCTCACTGGACAAAGGACTGGGACGACTGTGTTGGGAACGGTTGTTGTGAGTCCAGGCTCGAGCTTGCAATAAAGACTCTTGTGTGATTGCATCAGATTCGGCTCCTGGAGGTCTACTGGGGTCCCACGAATCTGGCATTACAGTTGATGGACCTTTATTTTATTCATTTATTTATATGTGGTGCTGAGAATCGAACTCACACATGCCAGGCAAGTGCACTACCGCTGAACCACAACCCCAGCCCCTGCCATATTTTTTAATCACTCTGGTTCAACCCATGGGCTACCAATGAACTACACCCCAAACCATTTTGAAAATTTATTTTGAGACAGGGTCTTGCTGAATTGCCCAAGCTGTCCTGAAATTTGGGATCCTTCCTGCCTAAGCCTCCTGGGAAGGTGGGATTACTAAAGGCATGCGCCATCGCCCTGGGCACCTACTTTTTTATTTTTTAAATATAGCTTTATTGAAGCTTTTTTTTTTTTTTTTTTTTTTTTGCAATTTGCCTATCCATGCAATTCATGGACAGCAGAGCTGTGGGACAAAGTATCAAACAACATTTTTTTAAAAACTCTTTAGCAGTCAAATCTCATTCCTGCCTGCCCTCATCCGGGTAAGCCATTCATCTATTTTGCCTCTAAGGACTAGCTTGTGAGGCTGGGCCTTCTGCATTGTCGAGCCTCAGGGTGTCATGGGACCCAGATTTCTGGGTAATGTAGTTTGCGTGGTGCTGCAAGCCTGCTCCCTGCAGGGCCAGACATTCTGGTTGTGTCCTGCATTTGGTGCGTGCTCTCTGACACTGTTTCTGGAAAGGGTGGGGTAACCACTGACACTGAGAGCCCAGTCCCTGTTTCAGGAGGAAGGTCCAGGCTTGGGTTTGTGCCCAGTATTGCGAGATGTCCCAGAGGCTGCTGGGTGGCGGCTCTGCGTGGGCAGAAGCTCTCAGCTCTCCTGGGTGGAGACTTCTGAGTAGTCAGAACTGCTGTGTGGACCAGAACGCACCTAGGTGTTGGATTGGGGGGGGGCAATAAGTGCCCCAAGGGTCTGGACGGTGAGAACAGCTGTCTAGTTCTTAAACCAGGAAGGTGCAGGTGTCACAGTGCCTTCTGTGGAGGGCGCCTGTGTCAGGAGGGGAATGCAGAGAGGGGGTGGGAGCCAACTCTCCTGAAGGGCGAGTGACTAGCCCGTGGCATGGCGATGAGGTAGGTCAGAGTGTCGGCGGGGCCTGGGCCTGGGTTGACTCTCCTTCTGTGGGCTTGTGTGTCTGCTGTCCCTGGAGCCTCGGGCTTTCCTTTTTTCTCCTTTTATTCTTTTCCTGCCTCTTCCTTCCTTCCTATTGGGGCCTGAACACAGAACCTCCTGCATGCTAGGCCAGCCTCTGACTACAACTGCGTCCCTTTTTATTTTATAAATTTTTATTTATTTATTTTTTTAATATTTATTTTTTAGTTCTCGGCGGACACAACATCTTTGTTTGTACGTGGTACTGAGGATCGAACCCAGGCCGCACGCATGCCAGGCGAGCACGCTACCACTTGAGCTACATCCCCAGCCCCTTTATTTTTTTAAAAAAATTTTTTTAGTTGTAGTTGGACACAATACTTTTATTTATATTTAATTATTTTTACATGGTGCTGAGGATCGAACCCAGCGCCTTGCACATGCTAGGCAAGCACTCTACCACTGAGCTACAGCCCCAGCCCCCCCTTTTTATATTTTACTTTGAGACAGGGTCTCACTAAGTTCTGCAAGCTGGCTTTGAACTTGCCGTCCTCCTGCTTCAGCCTCCCCAGCTGATGGGAGGCTGGTCACTTGCCTATTGTTGCTGCAGACTGGACACAGTGTCTAATAGTAAAGTAAGAGGCAAGCAGACCCTCAGAGGTAGAGGCTGTCATGGTTGAGATATGAGGGGCCCCCAAAGCTCAGCTGTGAGACAATACAAGATGGTTCAGAAGTGAAGTGACTGGGTTATGAAAGCCTTAACCTAATTGGTGCATTAATCCACTTGAGGGGTAACTGTAGGGTGTGGTAGAGGAGGTGGGTCACTGGGAGCGGCCTTTGGGGCCTATATTGTGTCTTTGTGGAATGGAGCTTTCTGCTTCCAGGCTACCCTGAGCTGCTTTCCTCTGCCACACCCTCTGCCATGAGGTCCTTGCTCACTTCAAGCCCACAGCAATGGAGTAGCCATCTGTGAAGGAGAACCCCCCAAATAACTTTTCCTTCTCTACTTCTTCTTGTCAGGTCTTTGGGTCACAGCAGTGAAAAGGTGACTGAAACAGGTCTGAAGGAAGGTGGAGTCAGGATATGTGCACTGTGCTACGGCCCTGGGGAAGTCTGATGCAGTGGAAGTGTGGCAGGACCCCTCCTGGTCAAGGGCCTGGCAGGGTCCATCTGTCCATACTTCTGCCCCCAGGATTGGCTGAGCCCATCCATTGCAGGGTTCGGTGACACTTGAGGATGTGGCCACGCATTTTTCCCGGGAGGAGGAGAGGTTCACAGTGTGCTCAGAGACCTGTGCCACGGGGTGATGCTGGAGAGCCTTGAGCTCTCAAGCTCACTGAGTCCGTCCCTCCTGCCCTCCTCAGCACGCTGCCTCACCCCTGGGAACTTGGGAAGGCCAGTGCACCCCAACACTGGACCACTCGCTGCTACCCTGGCTGGAGCCGTGGGTGCTGGGGCTGTGCACACGCAGTCCTTGGCTCCCCTCGAGTGCCCCTGAAAGCAGCCCCAGCAGCTGTCACCTCAGGTTTTATAGGGTAAGGTCTGGGGGCTGGGCTTTCAGTGGGCCCAGCGGATCCCACTTACCTGTCCCTGGCTTGGTGGGTGTTATGGCCCCTTTCTGCTATAAATGTACCCTCTCTTCTTCCTCAATCAAGTCTTTTTTTTCTTCTCAGTACAGGATTTGAACCCAGGGAGCTGCCCATGCTGGACAAATGCTCTGCCACTGAGCCCTCCACAAGTCTTGAGGCAGGGCCTGCTGAGTCGCAGGCCGAGCTTGATCTCTAAGAGACCATTTCACAAAACAGCAGATTGTTGCATGTGCCCAGCTGACTCAGGGCTACAAGGGTCCGACAATACCCAGCTCATGATGGCATTAAGGCCACATGGTTGCCTGATGGCTCATAGGCATTCGTTTGCTACTAAAGGTGCAGTAGCAAGCTAGAAAGTCTCTCCAAGGTAGAGAAGGTACAGACTTGCTCCTAAATCCTCTTGTGCTTTGCTGCTTGCTGGAGGCTCCATACTAGTTTGTTTGTTTGTTTGTATATTTATTTATTTAATTTGTAACAGGGGATTGAACCCAGAGGTGCTTAACCACTGAATCACAGGCCCAACCCTTTTTTTGTATTTTTTTTTAAGAGACAGGATCTCACCCAGTTAGGTAGGGCTAAATTGCTGAGGCTGGCTTTGAACCTGCAATCCTCCTGCCTCAGCGGCCTGAGCTTCTGCAATCCATACAGTATTCTCACTTGCCACAAACATTTCAAATGTTGAATCTGCTGAATCACAAGCCAGGTAGTAGAGTAGGCTGCCCTGCAGCCTGAAGCTGTTCAGAGCCTTCTTTCTTTCTGGTTCCCACCCCAAACAGGAAGCTTGACCACTCTGTGGATAGTCAAAGAAGTAGAGTCAGACATGACAGGCTTACAAGTGCTTTGCCTCTGGTCTGTTGTGGTAGATAGAATCAGACACCACCGCACCCAGCTTCCAGTACATCTCTGGATGAACTCCTCTGGTTCACTGGCCCACCCTGGTTACTTCCCCAGCCACTGAGTACATAATTGGTATAGGCATACCAATACCTGGCACAACCCACATCACCACGCTGACCCCAAAGTGAGTCACTATGCGAGAAGGTTAAACGGAAGCCTCTGTATATCTATGCCCCGCCTAGATAGCAAACTGGAAAGAGCAGCACATCCCTGGAAGAAATGCAGATTAGATCCACAGTCAGACTTCAGCAGGGCTTCAGAGAGGTAGCAGTCCCTGAATTTGCATAGGTTTTCTCTCCTACTCTGTTTGCCTGTGTCTTATTAAGTATCTAATGTACTTGCTACTTCTTATCAGATGCACATAGTATAATGTCATCAACAAAGTGATTGATGTGGCACCTTTGGAGTGTCCAGATGATCAAGAGCTCTGTGGGCTGTATGATGGCAGAGAGCAGACTGACAGGTCCTGAGGCACCAGTGTGGAGGTGCACCGTTGGTCTGGCCAGGCAAAAGCAAATGGTTTCTGGTGGTCCTTTCAAACTATGTGGAGAAAAAGACACCCACTTTTCCGGGGCTGCATGCCCAGCGCTGGGGGCTTGTTGCATGTTGCAGTAAGGGCACTACCTCTGGAACAGCAGGGATAATTGGTGTCACCACTGGATTAAATCTACTGTGGTTCGGCTGGGGGTAGAGCTCAGTAGAGTGGTAGAGTGCTTGTCTCACATGCATAAGGCCCTGGGTTCAATCTCTAGCACCACCACACATGCACAAAAAAAATTACTGTGGTTCACATTCATCAAAATATGCTAACTTCTGGGCTGGGGTTGTGGCTAAGTGGTAGAGCACTTGATTAGAATGTGTGAGGCACTGGCTTTAATTCTCAGCACCATATATAAATAAATAAAGGTTCATGACAAAATATTTTTTAAAAATGAAAACTGCTGCACAGGCAGAACTCATGAGTTAAATGGGAATGTGATGTGCACACCCACCTCTGCTGTTCTAAAGTCTGACTGTGGATCCAATCTGCATTTCTTCCAGGGATGTGCTGCTCTTTAGTTTGCTATCTAGGCAGGGCATAGATGTACAGAGGCTTCCATTTAACCCTCTTGCAAAGTGACTCACTTTGGGGGTCAGTGTGGTGATGTGGGTTGTGCCAGGTATTGGTATGCCTATACCAATTATGTACTCAGTGGCTGGGGAAGTAACCAGGGTGGGCCAGTGAACCAGAGGAGTTCATCCAGAGTTGTACTTGAAGCTGGTGCCGTGATGCAAGTGTAATCCAGTGACTCAGGAGGCTGAGGCAGGAGGATTGCAAGTTTGAGGCCAGCCTCAGCAACTTAGGCCCTGTTTCAAGATAAAAAGACCTGAGGATGTAGTGCAGTGGTAGAGTTCATCTGTGTTAGATCCCCAGTGCACCCCCCCCCCACAGAGAGTGTGTTGTACCTGAGTTAAGACCATCTATCAATGGACCAGTATGGGCTCCACTTTAACTAAAAGACAATCATGGTGTTTGGGGTTTGAGGAACTGTCAATGTACACACAGTGTTCAGGAAACCCCAGAAGGGCTGGGCATATCCTTTTCCCCAGTGTAGTCACCCTAACAACTAGCCGCAAGTCCCTCTGGAAAGGTGTGGAAGAAGACTGAGATTGTGCACTGTGTGTGCGCGGGGGATGGAACTCAGGCCTGGCACAGGTGGGCAGGCAATCTGCCCTGAGCTGCACCCAGTCCAGTGGTGCCTGCTGTTGACAGTGATGCCAGGTCCTTTCTCAGGAAAACCTGGTCTCGTCTTCAAGCAAAGTGTCTGCCAGGCTGTGAGCTGACCTGTCTGAAAACCGAGGGGCTGTGATTCTCTCCCGGCAAATGAAGTCAGGTCTTTGGCACCAGAACTAGAGCTTATCTAATAGTCCACACAATACTCATTTATTTATCTTACCACTGACTTTGGCCCTGCCTTTCCAAATGAACACTATTTTTGTTTGTTCTAGTTAGTTATACATAACAGTAGAATGCACTTTGACACATCATACATACATGGAGTATAACTTACCATTTTTCCGGTTGTACATGATGTAGCATCACACCAGTCATGTAGTCATATATGCACATGGGATAATAATACACTATTTTTTTAAACAAGTTTATTTCCACAAAGTTTGATCATTCAACCAGAGATGTTTTTGTGGCCCCCACTTTATGAATCTTTATGTCAAGAAGACCCCTTTTCCTGAGGGAAACTTGGGATACATTTTCTTCCTTTTGTCTGAAAGAGCTAGGAGTGGGGTTGCAAGGAGCAGAAGTTTGGAGGTTTTTTTTTTTTTTAATATTTTTTTTTTAGTTATTGGCAGACACAACATCTTTGTCTGTATGTGGTGCTGAGGATCGAACCCGGGCGGCAGGCATGCCAGGCGAGTGCACTACCGCTTGAGCCACATCCCCAGCCCCAATAATACACTATTTAAAAAAAATTTTTTGGAGTTGTAGAGGGACAGAATGCCTTTATTTTTATTTTTATGTGGTGCTAGGGATTGAACCCAGTGCCTGGTGTGTGCTAGGCAAGCACTCTGCTACAGAGCTACAGCCCCAGCCCCACTATTTTCTTTTTCACTTTTTAAAATATGTTCTTTTTAGTTACGCATGACAATAGGTTGTATTTTAACATATCATACATACGTGGAGAATAACTTCCCATTATTGTGGTTCTCATTTATTTTTGAGAACTGTAATCAGTCAGTCAAGGCATTCCCCTGGCAGGCACGCCCACCTGTGCTGGACAGTTAAGAACCACACCAGTGGCAGCATCTCTGGTGATAACTGGCCTGCAGAGATCCTCATGGCCGCAGTTCTCTCAGTGTCTCAATCACAGTAGTGGAAGAGACCTCCCTCCTCTTCTGGAAGAGCATGGTTGGGAATGGTGATGTTTCCTACGGCTGCCACAACGAATCAGCACAAATCTCACAGCTTAAGACAAAACACAGATGTGTGCCTTAGAGTTCCATTTCTGAGGTCAGAAGTCCCACACGGGGCTCACTGGACCTAAACTGAGGTGTCAGCGGGCTGCACTCCCTCTGAGGCTCTGAAAGACATCTTGCTCATTGGGATTCAGAGTTCAGCTTCCGGTGGTTGTCAACAGGTCTTGATGTCCTTGCTGGACACCAGCCCGAGGATCATTCTCACCGTTTTTTTTCACCTCAAATATTTTTTGATTAAAATAGTCCTAAAGACAAACAGTTGAAACAAAGCACACAAGAAAACATTTAACCACCACATTCCTCAAAGAGGAAGTGGTGAACATGGATGGATTTGCTTTGCTGCTCTTGGTCATACCACTCAGTGGTTCTCAGCATCAAAGAATCTCTCCCACAACAAACGCACACCACACACGTTTTGCACAGAATTTCACAGGTTCGTGGCCCTCTGAAGCCTATTTATGGACTTCATTTTCCAAAGTGGTGATTTCTAGAAGTTGACTCATCTTCTTACATACATCCTAGAAATGCCACCTTCTCACATCTTCAACTTATTTTATAAGGAATCAATGTTACCAGTTAAAAACTACCCAAGTGGCACATGTAATCCCAGCAGATCAGGAGGCTGAGGCAAGAGGACTGCAAATTCAAAGCCAGCTTCAGCAACTTGAGTGAGGCCCTAAGCAACTCATCAAGACCCTGTCTCTAAATAAAACACAAAAAGTGCTGGGATGTGGCTCCGTGGTTGAGTGCCCCTGGGTCCAATCCCAGGACCAAAAAACAAACTATCTGGAATAATAATGAGCAAAAACATCTAGTTTGAAGACCTTTATTAAATGATTGTGGGTGTTGCTGCCTATCTTTTAAAAATGAAAAATTCATTTCAATAAAACAAACAGACACTGAAGCTGTTTTCCTTTATATTAAAATAAATGTGTTCTCATTTATTTTTAATATTAATTATCATTAATATGTAAGAACACAGTATGTCACCACCAAGCTTCAGATATCTTAGGATATTCTAGACACACTTAAGATCACCAAGCTCTGCCAGTACCCTTGGGAATGGGGATCAGCCTGTCCATGTTTGTTTCCTGAGCTTCTGTCTTAGAGCTTTTTATCATTTTCCAGGGTTTGCTGAATGGTGTATGGTATGAGAAGAACGTGAGGCTGTTTCTGTCTCAATTCCAGCTTATCTCCAGTGCTTTCTTGAGTCTGTGAAAGGTGTGCTGATTCTTTCCTCAGAGCCTCCAGTTCCTTTAGTGTCTTGTGCCTGTCTGGATGATGCTGGATCTTTTTTGCCAAAGCATCATGCTCTGGGCAATTTTTTTTTTGTATTCGTTTGGCTTGAAGATTCTGCTTTTTGTGCCCAGCATTTTTCATGTGCTCCAGCAATGCTGCCTTCTGTTTCTTTGTAAAAATTGTTTCCTAATTTTCCATTTCTCTGAGATTCGTGTCGGACACCTGCAGGGTTCTACCCATTGAAAGTCCACATTGAGATGGTTGGTTCTGGCTGTGTGCTCCTTCTTGGGGTCTAGAATTGCTTGCAGACTCACTGTCCGGTCATCTCCAGCACTATCTGCATCACGCAGGAGACGATTCCATAGACCTCTGCTGTCAGTCATGGCACCCACGGTGCACCCCGTTCTCCCCTTCCACAGGCCTCTGCCTTCTCTGGCTTGTGGTCCCCTTCCTCCGTCTTGAGTCAGTCATGGCCGTTCGGTTTCCTCTCATGCTTTCAATCGCTCCTCAGTTTTGTTTTGGTTTTTTTCTTTAATTGTTGTCTCTCTCACTTTTCCACTTGTGTTCTTTTTTCGAGATGGTGTCTCACAGTGTTGCCCAGGTATGAACTCCTGGGCTGAGCCATCCTGTCGCCTACATCCTTGAGCAGCTGGGTCTAGAGGCACATACTACCAAGTCTGCTCCTCTTCTGCTTTCCAAGGTCCACAGGAATAATCCAGGATACAATCCCCGTTTTAAGGGCAGCTGATTAGCAACCTTAAACCCATCTGCAAATTAATTTTGCCATGTAAAATAACATAGTCACAGGTTCTGGGGATTACAGCAGAGATGTTAGTATTTAGCTAATGACTGGAGCACAAGACAATTCACGGGATGAATCCAGTCCAGCAAGCCTGTCCTTCTAAGCCTCTGGCCTCCCCTCCACTTCACACCAGGGAAGATCTGGCGTCTCTGTCTCACTGACTCCAGGCCACCAGTGAGTCCAGTTCTTAAGCCTTCCGTAACTGAGCAAGAACATCAAATTGGAAATTTTAGTAAATCGCAACAATGTCAGCCCTGTTATTAAATTCCACCCTCCTTGACCTTAGAATCCATCTCACACATTATCCAGTTTCCCACCGATGCATTAATGGCAGTCTTGAAGTTTCTCCATGTGAAGTCATTTTTCTCTCCCCGAGAAGCTGAGATGTAACCTAGTTATGGGTCTAGCAGCCTTAGGTAGAGGTCATGTGGCTCTTGCTGAGAATGGGCATGTGCCCCAGGTGAGTTTCTTGCGGGTTTTCAAGCAGAGCAGGGACAGTTTTCTCAGACACTGAAGAGCAAACTACTGCTGGCAAGAGAGACTCAGAGGCCTTGGGAACTCATTTCATCTGGGTTCAACCAGATATTCCCATTGAGCTTCAGTGTTACATTTCTACCAATTGTTTAATTCTCACACAAGGAACTTAAGACTTAGCAAGGCTGTCACAATTGATGTAAATCAGCCCTCTGTTCAATTGAGATTTTTTTTTTTGTACTGGGGAATGAATCCAGGGGTGTTTACCACCAAACTACAGCCCCAGTCCTTTTTATTTTGAGGCAGGATCTCACTAAGTTGCCCAGGTTGGCCTAGAGCTTACGATCCTCCTGTCTCAGGCTCCAGAGTTGCTGGGATTACAGGAGAGCATCACCCACCCCGTGACACAAGCATCTTCACAATGCTTGGCTGTCACCAGCAGCCAGTGCCCAGTGGAGCACCTTAGAGGAAGGGGTCACCTTGTCCCCTCTTTAGTAAGACTCTGTGGTCTCTAGGGAAGCACTCAGCCTGAAATGTGAAGTGGGAAAAGTGAAACCAAAGTGAGGAACCAGGAAGCAGGACAAACAGCCGTGAACGCAGGCTCAAGAGAGAACCTGGTTAAGAGAGGGAACTTGTCTGACACGGCTCAGGACCAACTGTGTGATGCTCTCACTATGTGACCTACTCCTTGGTGGGGCAGAACAAACTCACTTCACAGAACTACCAGTTTTCAGTGACTAAATAGGTATCAATGGGCTGGGGATGTGGCTCAAGCGGTAGCGCGCTTGCTGGCATGCACCGGACACTGGGTTCGATCCTCAACACACATAAAAATAAAGACGTTGTGTCCACCTAAAACTAAAAAAATAAATAAATATTTAAAAAAATATGTATCAGTCCATAGCATGTTAAGGAGTGGCCAGCATCTTAGAACTGGGCAGTAAGAGGGAGTGAGAGCCGAACGCAGTGGTAAACACCTGTACTCCCGTGATTCAGAAGGTTCTGGCAGGATCGCAAGTTCAATGCCAGCCTCAGCAACTTAGCAAGACCCTATCAAAAAAAAAAAAAACAGGACTCAGTGGTAAAGTGCTCCTGGGTTCAATACCCGGTACCAAAAACAAGTCAGAGGACAGTTACAGGAATCAGTAAGCAGGTATGAAGGTAGACTGTCCAGCAGATCAGGAGGAAGATTGAAAGTTGGCAAGGCTCGTGACCTTGGCATTCAGACACGAGAAGGACAGCTCAGGTACCAGTATAAGAAGAGCCCAGGGAGACTCCCCCCACCACTTGCAATCTCCACAGCTGAACCTCTCGTGCTATCCCTGGTTTCATTTCTATCTAGATCATCAATCAGTGCCTTTGACTGTACTCCAGTTGGGTAAACTCATGGAGCTTAAAGGTGACAATCCTGTGGGGTATGAATAAACTGGTGAAAGTCCAGTCCAGGTGGGACAACCCACCTATGTCAGTATGTGGCTTCTGACCATGAGCTGGGGCAGTTTCACCTGTGCCCACCTCCACTGGAGACAATAAGGTGTCACTGAGGAATAGGGCTGCAAGGATTATCAGAGGATGTATGATCAGGGCAGTTAAGGAAAGGTGAATGTTGCACAGCTGAGCTCTAAGAGAGAAGGGGCACAGCCAGGGGACTAGACTCAGAGAGCTATCAAGAGGATGGAAAAATAAATCAGGAGTCAGGGACTCACCAAGATCTGAGACGGCATGGACCAGGAAGCAGAGGTGAGATCAACCCACCTTGAGGGACGGTCACCAGGGACAGGTCTCCTTTTGGCCTGTCTGCCACAGCTGATTTTGGTAGTGGAATGTTGAAGCAGCCAGACCTTGGGGATGACAGATTTTTATGAATACTGCCCAGCAGAGGCCAATCCACCCGTGACAAACACCAGAGGGTAAGAATAAGCTGTACACTGAGCACAACACTGAACTTCACAAACTGAACGTCCAGGAGAAACGCCCAGGAAGGGTACAGTAGACCCAAAACGGACCATGTTAGTACAGGCAGTGCCTGACGTTTTGTACAAAGTGGCTGAGCTGGACATCATGTGCTGTGAAGATTTAGACTTGTGCCCCCAATCTTGACCACCCATGACCCCAGGGTAGAATGTGTGAGGATGCTCCTGTAGCTGCTAGGAACAGGAGGTGGCAGTGCCTTCATCCCAGCACCAGTGGCAACTTCCAAGGGCAACACCGGAAAAGTAGAGGAAAGCAGTGAGCCCTGAAGTCACGAGCGCACACTTCTTCAGCATCAGCCCCAGGATATATCCAAGACCCTGACTCCAAAGACACTCAACCTCGTGCCACCCCTCCTTGGACAGACCCCAATTCTGAAGTGACACCAGTCTGGAAACGGGGTAGGCTCGGAGCCTGTGGTGCCAGCGCAGGGGAGACTCCCTGGCACCCTCTCTTGTCTACCAGCGGTCCTGTGGCGCTTCTGCTGCGGGGAACCGAGCGCCGACCTTCCTCCGATCCTCTGCTGCCCGGGACCCCAAGCGACCCGGCGACACCGCAGCA
Organism: Urocitellus parryii; assembly: GCF_045843805.1. Lineage (NCBI taxonomy): Eukaryota > Metazoa > Chordata > Mammalia > Rodentia > Sciuridae > Urocitellus > Urocitellus parryii. Next base: position 293,291 of record NC_135545.1, on the reverse strand, counting down.
GTGCGACCTCCAGGACCTGGGACCTTAAGTGTTTTCGGAAGAGCAGCTGCTCACCGCACGAGTCACGACGGCGAGATCCCGGTTCCGAAGCCCGGGAGCCTCCGGAGCGCCGTCCTGGGCGCAGCCGCCGGGCCCACTCCTGGGCCCCGAGGGCCGGGACGGACGGACGGACGGAGGCGCGGCGCGGTGGCTGGTGGGACATGTAGTCCGCGCCCTCCTCGGTCGCCTGGGCCACCCCGCGGCCCATCTCGGGGGCCGGGGGCGGCTGAGGAGGCGGCGGGGGGACTTCCGGCCTGTGGGGCCGTTGGGCTCCGGCGAGCTGGACCCGGCGCCGGGAGGGACCGCCCGGGCCGGCGGGAAGACTCGCTCGCGCTCGGGCGCGGGAGACCGGCGTTTGGAGGGCAGGTCCCGGGAGGTGTCCGCGTGGCGCACCGGGGCCCATGGCCGGCCCCGCGCAGGTGAGCGCCGGTGACGAGGACGCCGGGCCGAGGGAGGGCCCGGTGCGGGCAGGGGGGCCGCGGCCGCCAGGCGGAGGCGCGGGTGAGGCCGGCGCTGGGGTCCGCGCCCCGCACCGGGTGGGCACCCGCCGGGGAGGGGGCGCGTCCGGGGCCGTCGGCGCGAGGTCGGGCGGGGCCGGTGCGTGGGGCCGCGGGCACCTGTCGCGTGGGCACCTGTGGCGGCTGTGGGTCGGACGCAGGGCTCAGAAGCCTCCTTGTGAGGTGGGGGTCTAGGAAGAGGAGAGGCATGAGGGTCTGCGTGTGGGGGAGGTGGAGCTCACAGGAAGAGTCCTGCCCGTGAGTGACCCGAGACACCGGCGAGGACCTGGTGTGCAGAGTCCAAAACAAAGTCTCCCCCCACTGGCCGACTCCGGCCTCCGCGGAATCCACCGCTGCAGGTGATGTTCGCCGACGTGGCCGTGCATTTCTCCTGGGAGGAGTGGGGTCTCCTCAGTGTGACCCAGAGGAGCCTGTACCGAGATGTGATGCTGGAGACCTCTGCGCTCGTCGGCTCACTGGGTAAGTCTCCTTCGCCCCCAGCCACTGACACCTCGGCCCTTCCCCTGGACCACGGGGGCTGCTCCTTCCCGGGGTCCCTGTTTGGGGTTTTGTGAGAGCCAGGCCTGGCTGTGCCCTGTCTCTGCCTCTTCCTGAGCAGCCGTCTTGGCAGCCTGTAAACACCTGTGGCTCCAGAGCCGAGTGGAGCAGGATTCGGGGGCAACTGGTTCACTGTTTGACCCCCGAATCCCACACACCTCTGACACTCTGGCCCTTTTACTGCTGAGGACATGTCCCTCCTTGCTCCAGGTGTGCTTTCTTTTTCCACAAGAAATTTTATAGGGCCCTCCCCGGACCAGGCCGGAGCATGAACTTGAATCAGTACATCATTCTGGGGAATACTGCCATCCTAAGTCTTCTAGATCAGAGAATGTGGGGTGTCGTCTCGTTGATAGAGTTCTTTAGGTTTTTTCAACGTCTTAAGTTTTCAGTGTACAGAACTTAACTTCTTTTGTTAATTTATTCCTTGGTGGAGCAGGGGGATGCCTTGGTTTCATTGACAGGCTCATGGCATGCTGGATACCTGTGTACACTGGCATTTTGTGTTGAGGTCAGTGACTGTACCTTATTCCCTCCTTCCTTTTCCCTTGGGACACTGTGCAGTTTTGCCTTCTCCGTACCATGACTCTCAGGCTTTAGATAACCTCACCTAGTGGCCTGTGAGATACGGATATATCCTTAAATGTTTTTTGAAGACCAGCTGCTGTTTCATAGCAGTTTTGCTGGGACAAACACCTGCCTCTTCACAGTGCTCACTGTCACCAGCATCCAAGGCCCTGCTGACAACCTTTGGATACAAGTGTCTTGGTAACCACAGGTTTCTTCCCTGCATTGCACCCCATTTTGTGTCCTCATCTCCATCCAGGTCTTCCTGATTCTGTGGTCAGTAGAGCCCAGTTCTGCTTGTCCAACCTTTCTTCCTCTAGACCTTTCCCAGCAACTCATAGCAGTTCTTTGGAGTCCCTTCTGGGAAGGTGAGATGTGCACTGGTGATGAAGGTACCTCCCTTCCAGCCCCACTCCAGCAACGGGCTTTTTCTTGACTTCAGGTTGTCTGTGTAGAATGAAGGATGAGGATGCCCCTCCCAAGCAAGTGAAGAGTTGCAGAGTCGACCTGTCAGAGAAGCCTTTTGTGTATGAAAGGTTTGTGAAGGATGGCCCAGTCACCACAGGCTTCCTCCAGCACCAGGCCACCCCTGGGAAGCTGTGCAGGACCACTAGGCACAGAGCAGTCTTCCCCTCCAGCTCCAGCTGTGGACAGCAGCAGAGAGTCTGTGCTGCTCAGAAACCCTTCAAGTGCAGCAGCTGTGGGAGAAGCTTCCTGAAGGCCTTTGCTCTCCTTGACCACTTGATAACTCATTCTGAAGAGAAACCTTTCAGGTACCAAACAGGCAGAACTGCCTTTGAGGAGAAATCAACTCATATTAATCACAGAAAAATTCACACTGGAGAAACATCCCATGTGTGCGAGGAGTGTGGGAAGGCCTTCAGTTACCCTTCTAAACTGAGGAAGCACCAGAAGGTTCACACAGGCGTAAAACCTTTTAAATGCAGTGAATGTGGTAAAACCTTCAGCCGCAAAGATGCACTTGCTCTGCACCAGAGGATTCACACTGGAGAAAGGCCTTATGAATGCAGCAAATGTGGGAAAGCCTTCAGCGTTCTGTCCACCCTCATCCGACACCGGAAAGTTCACAATGGAGAAAGGCCCTATGAGTGCAGGGAATGTGGGAAGTTCTTCAAATATAACAATAGCTTCATTCTTCACCAGAGAGTTCACACTGGAGAAAGGCCTTTTGAATGTGAGCAATGTGGGAAGACTTATGTGACCCGTTCTGGCCTGTATCAGCACTGGAAAGTTCACACTGGAGAGCGGCCCTATGAGTGCAGCCTGTGCGGGAAAACCTTTACCACCAGGTCCTACCGCAACCGACACCAGCAATTCCACACTGAAGAGAGGTCTTATGAATGCCCAGAATGTGGGAAAGCTTTCAAACACAGTTCTACCCTCCTTCAGCATAAGAAAATTCATGTTGAAGAAAGGCCTTAGGAGATCAGGGCATGTGGGAAAGCCTTCAGTCACTGGCACCTTGCTCAACACAAGAAAGGGGATCAAGATGGCCTTTGTGCTGGTGGTGGTGGTGCACACCTGTAATCCCAGCAACCAGAGAAGAGGAGGCAGGAAGATCGCAACATTTTTTTTTTTTTGGAGAGGGGAGTGCCAGGGATTGAACTCAGGGGCACTCAGCCACTGAGCCACATCCCCAACCCTATTTTGTACTTTATTTAGAGACAGGGTCTCACTGAGTTGCTTAGTTCCTCACTTTTTGCTGAGGCTGTAAACTCAGAGGATTGCAAATTTGAGGTCAGCCTCAGCAACTTAGTGAGACCCTGTCTCCAAATAAAAAAATATAAAAGGGCCGGGTGCAGTGGCACATGCCTGTAATCCCAGCGGCTCAGGAAGCTGAGACAGAAGGATCATGAGTTCAAAGCCAGCCCCGGCATGACGAGGTGCTAAACAACTCACTGAAACCCTGTTTCTAAATAAAATACAAATAGGACTGGAGATACAGCTTAGTGGTCGAGTGCCCCAAATTCAATCCCTGGTACTAAAAAAAATAAAAATGGTGACCTTTATGAGGATGCTAACTGAAGGAAGCCAAGCCTTGAGTGTCCCACCAGTTCCCTGGGGAGATGGCCATGTGTACCAGGTGTGTGGGAAACTCTCGGGAGCTACATTGCACTCTGACCTGCCCAGGGCTATTGACTTGGTTATCATTGCCAGTTTCTGTGACTGAAGTCATCTCCCCTCCACCACCTGGCAGGTCCCCACAGTGTGCATGTGTCACCCAGTTGGTGCAGGAAAGCTGACCTCAGGACCCCTCCCTTGGTAGAAGAGAATTACCAATGGCAGAGCCCATAGCAGGCCACTTTTCCTCCCCTTGCCAGGTTCGGCAAGTACGTGACCCAGCTCTGACCAGGAGAAGCTGAGCTGGACTCTGCTGGGCCTCCTCAGGGGTATTTCCCATTCTCACAGAAACCATCAAAACTATCAATGTGGTGCTTTCCAGACCATGGAACAGGCTACTTCCTGCTGCTCTGGAATATGGGGCAGTAAGTTGGACACCTTTCATTCTGGGGGTTCTGATCCCTTGTATGGAAAGATGGTGCTGTGAATGAAGCAGATCGCTTTTGTGGGGCTCCCTACGTTCTGTCTTGCCCTCATGGCAACAAGAGAATGGCAGAGGATAGCTGTAGTTGAGGTTGGCCTCATTTGCACTGGTTCCTGAGTCCTTTAGGGAGAGACTTGTAGTCTGATGGCTTATTTGTGGGTCCAGAGCTCAGCCTGAAGAAGGCAGTGGTTGGTATGAGGGCCTCGGTGTGTCTAAGGACAGCAAAAGGTCTCTTGTTCCCAGGGATTTGTCCATATCTTCCAGCTTTGTTCAGAAGCTTTTGCAGAATCAGCTCAGAAGCCAGATCTCTAAAATCTAGGATATGTAGGTAAGTTCCAGATGAAACCATTTGGGTAAGGTGAGTGAGTGCAGAAATACGGAGTGAAGTAATATAAATGGGGTCTAGGAAACTGGAGGGCCTGAGGCACTCGTAGGGAGACCAACACGTACACAGTATTCCAGCAACTGTGTTTCCTGGGAGGATTCCAGAACTCCTCAGGAATTGCGGGCCTGTTCTCTGTGGCCAGGAACACTGGCAGTACGTAATCTCCAGGTTTTTGATTCTCCGCCTCCTTGAGCTGTTGTCCTAGGACTGAGAGAAGGAAGACCCAGGCATCTTGGGATGTGGCTTCTGGGCTGCAGCTAGTGCTCCCGTGTCTCCAGATACTGTGGCCTTCGTCGTTGCAGTTTTTCAGCCATGGTGGCAGGGCTTTCCCTCCAGAGCTCCAAGAAGAGAGATGGTAGGATCAATATATGGGTCAGATCTTCTAAATTGTGGGGTCTTGTGATTTAAAAAAAAAAATTGGAAACTGTTTCCTCAAAAGATAAATAAAATGTCAGTTCAGCTCAACTTGTGTGTTGTCGGTAGCTGTCCTTCACAGGACGGCATGTCTGGGAGAGAGCAGGAGCACCCAGGACCACATGCTACACACACCATTCCCACACTCCAAACTGCATGTAGGCCTGCTCTGCACCAGAGCAGAGAGTGAGTTCCTGTAAAAAGTGAGACTGGCCCGTCTGGTCCCGGGCTTCCAGCCTGACCATGTGATTTCTTCTGCCATCCATCATGAGGCACTCACCAGGGGCCAGATAGGGCTGCCTGGTTGGACTTTCACCCCCAAAACTGGGAGCTAAATTGACCTCTCTCCTTCTCCTTCTCCTTTTTATTTATTTATTTATTTTTTAAGAGAGAGAGAGGATTTTTCAACATTTATTATTCAGTTTCCGGCAGATACAACATCTTTGTTGGTATGTGGTGCTGAGGATCGAACCCGGGCCGCACGCATGCCAGGCCAGCGCGCTACTGCTTGAGCCACATCCCCAGCCCCTCCTTCTCCTTTTTAAATAAAGCAATGTCTTTATTTTACTTTATGTGGTGCCAAGGATCGAATCCAGTGCCTCACGCGTGCACTCTACCTCTGAACCACAACCCCAGCCCTTAACCTCTTCTTATAAAGTACTGAGCACAGCATTTAGAAGGATGAGGCAGGAGGAACGCAGGTTCGAGGCCAACCTGGGCAATTTAGTGGGATCCTGTCTCAAAAAGGGCTGAGAGGGGCTGGGGATGTGGCTCAAGCGGTAGCGCGCTCGCCTGGCATGCGTGCGGCCCGGGTTCGATCCTCAGCACCACATACCAACAAAGATGTTGTGTCCGCCGAGAACTAAAAAAAAAAAAAAAAATCAAAAAGGGCTGAGAATGCAGCTCAGAGGCAGAGTGCTTGCCTAGCATGCTTAAGCCCCGGCTTCCATCCCCAGATCCCCAGTCCTGTCCAAACAACAACAACAGCCAAAAAAAACAAGTACCCAGATGTAGGTCTTCTATTACAGAGACCCAGGCAGCAAAAGACAGTCCCTCAGCCCCAGGTAACTGGAATTATAGGCATGCAGGGCTCACAGTGAATGCAAATGTCCTGGAAGTCTTGCCTATGGGGGTCCTCCCTGCAGTGGTCACCACATGAGTCGCACCCTCTCCTGCCAAGCATGTCCCAACTTGGTCTCCACACCCACTGATGAAACACACTCTTCTAGCATGAAGACTAACCATGTGTCCTTCACACCTTACTATTCTGAATTGACCTTCTCCATACCAGGAAGCTACCAACTGCACATCACCTGCCCAGCGACATCAGCCTGTCCCCAGTGTTCGCTCTCCCAGCCTGAATCTGTGGTGCCATGAGTCCTTCCCATTGGGCTTAGAATAAACCAAACACCTCACCCAGCTTGCAGCGCCAGTATGACCCAGTTCTTGACCTCAAGCCCTGCCTTTTTCTCCTGACCTCATGGCTCTCAAATGCTCAGGTCATTTCCTAATTCACCTCTTTGGAAAGGCCTTCCCAGCTACCAATGTGAAGTGATGTTCATGGCTTTCTGCCATCTCCCTTGAATGTTCTTCAGAATCCTAGCTTCTGTAATTTTCCTATTCTTTGGTCTGTATGTTAATTCTCTCTATTGCACATCAGCTTGAGATGAATATGTATACTCCAGTCAACAGGCAAGGGCCTGGCACACAGGTGGGCCTCAGGGACATTTGTCTAGTGTTTAGTTATTCTGCAAGATCCGTGCAGGGCCCATATCATAGCCCCACCATCAGCTGAACCCTTCAGAGGGAGAGAGAAGAGCACCATATGGAAAGAAAGTACTAGATGCCTCTCCCTGAGCTCAAGCTTGAGTCTTCTCACGTACTGATCTCACACTGTGTGTATTATTGCTGTGTACTGGAGACAGCTGGCCCCACAGGGGAAAAGCACATGGGAAATATGATATTTTCAATGGGTTTATCAGGACACAGTCCCATCCTAGGTTGAGATGCATCTGTATAGCCAATTTAAAGATTTTGTTGAATTAAATTTGTATTGAAATTTTCCAGAAATATTTTCCCACATTTATAAAATAAAAGTCACATAAAAATTCAAATATTTGACTCTTCCAAAACCAGGAGATCAGGGAAAACCATGTTAACTCCACTGTGCTTTCTCTCAACTCCTTAAAAAATAAGAGACCTAGCCAAGTGCAGCGACTCACACCTGTAACCCCAGCCTCTGGGAAGGCTAAGGCAGGAGGCTCATGAATTCAAAGCCAGCCTCAGCAAAATCGAGGTGCTAAGCAACTCACCTGTCTCTAAATAAAATACAAAGTAGAGCTGGGGGTGTGGATCAGTGGTTGAAGGCCCCTGAGTTCAATCCCCAGTACACACACAAACACAAAAAAGTCATAGACCAGGGGCTAGAGCTGGGGCTCAGTGGTAGCTCACTTGCCTGGCAAGCGTGAGGCAGTGGGTTTGATTCGCAGCACCACATATAAATAAAATAAAGGTCTATCAACAAGTAAAATATATATATATATATATATATATATAAAAGAAAAAGTAACAGACCTGCTGGGTGACAACTACATGTGTGATGCTTAAAGTCATGCTTTGCAATTGAGTCTAGAAACCTCACTACTCACATGAGCCACTCTCCAGACTAAAAGCTCTGCCTGCTGTCGGGTTTGCTACGAGTACAGCAATAGCTGTGAGGTGAACCACTTAGGAAACCAAAAAACAGTGATTTGGATTTCAGTTCTGGATGACCCCCAGCTCTGTAGGTCCTGAGTTCTACACGCCCTTACCCCACTTGACCATTATTGGAACATGTCTTCATGTGCCTTCAGAATGGATGGCCATGTTCCCCTGGTTCACCAGTCTTCACACCCTGTGTTTCTATGGCAACCAGTTATGGATGACCTCGGTAGGTCTGAGTCAATGACACCTGCCGGCTGGGTTCCAGATTCCATGAGTCATGATTCCTGGGCAGGTCCCTGGAGACACAGCCAGTCGAGCGGGACATCTACTGGGCAAGGGTTTACCCCATTCTTCAGGGCTTTTGTGGGCCCACGGGGACCCTGGCTATCCAGACCACATGAGGCAGTCCACTGAGCCCAAATCTTTCCCTGGACTAAGAGCTCTTCCTAGCCACGCTTCTGTCAGTGGGACTCAAAGTTAGTGTCACCCAAAAACCTGTGCCTCTCGGCATTCAGCAGTCCACAGAGAGCTCCATGCTGCTAACACCGTGTGGAAGCTTGGAAGCAGACCTTCCCCAGTCGACATCTGGATGTCAACCTACCAAGAGGCACTCCGACAAGGGCACCCGGGTTTCTGAGCCACAGAGACTATGAGTTAGGACAGTTTTGAGCCACTAGGTTAGTGAATAGATGAATGGGTGCCGACATAGATAGCTTCTGCAACAGCAAAGGGTCATGGTATGTGGCCTCGAGTTCCCCTGGTTCACCAGTCTTCACACCCCGTGTTTCTATGGCAACCAGTTATGGATGACCTCGGTAGGTCTGAGTCAATGACACCTGCCGGCTGGGTTCCAGATTCCATGAGTCCATGGCTGTGGGCAGGGTCTGGCTCATGTTGGCTCCCTCACACTTTCTGTTGCATCCTCTAGTGATAAAAGGGTCTTCCCATTTTTACCAAACTGGTGGGGCCTCTTTTTGATGGGAACTTTCTACGATCTTCGTAACATGGAGAGGTGACTGAAAGCTTCCTCCCTTCCTTAGACACAGAGGGTGTTTCCCAAGTGTAATTTTTTTTTTTTTTGGTCATTGATTAGGGTGGGTTTCCTCCCCAGGGCCTTTCTGCACACCAAGAATTCAAAGTCTCTTTGGTGTGTCCTCAGGTGGCCAAAGCCGCTGCTCTGGGAAGGTTTCTGTCTGGCATGGCCAGCTGGTATCACCAACTGGAGCTGTGGAGGAAGGTCTTCCCTCTCAGCTTTTTGTCTGTGCGCCCCTGTACTGTGGGTGCTCTGGCAACATAAGAGACAAGGACTCCCAACATGCCATTCCCGGGGATTCCCATTGCTCGGGTGCTCCCATGCTGGAAGAGGGTGGTTGCCCTGGGAACAGCTTCCCAGATACCCAGTCCTGGACAGGGTCCTCTCTCCTGTGAAAAATGTTCTTAATGAATGAGGTTCTGCACCATGTCACATATGGAAAGGCTGTCTCCACTGGGAATGGTCCTGCTGCCGGTGGCTTGATCCATTCCCATGGGTAGGTTTCTACCTGGGATACTCTGCCTGCCATTCAGTCATGAGAGTCCCTAGTGCCTTTGACAGGTCAAGAGTGCCGTGGTCAGGTGAGAGGAAGGACAGTCGTCATGGGGCACTGCACACACCACACCAGTGAGCCAGTGGGGTGACCCAAGGGCTGGGGAGAGCAGAGGCACCTGGGACAAGTGGCATTCAGGGATGTGAGCCTGGCCCTCTTTTATAGGGCATCTGTTCACATCCCAGCTAGTTCTCCCATGAAGCATGTTAGTCTGAGGGCCAGAATCCATAGCACAAAAAAACGACGTCTCACATCACATAGATTATGCTGAAACAATAGGATTATGAAAAGGTGTTTCTTAAATTTTTTTTAGTTGTAGATGGACACAATACCTTTATTTATTTATCCTTATGTGGTGCTAAGGATTGAACCCAGGGCCTGAAACGTGCTAGGCAAGTACTCTACCACTGAGCCACACCCCAGCCCATGAAAAATTCTAATAGGCAATGAACTTTAAACATCAGACTAGAGTATTCTGGACCTCAAGCTCCTTCTTTTTCTTTTGGGGATTTTAACAATGTTCCACCATGGACACTTACCACTGAGCCACATCCCCAGCCCTTTTTACTTTTTGAGACAGGATCTCACTAAGTGGCTGAGGACTTTGCCAAGTTGCTCAGGCTGGCCTTGAACTTGCAATCCTCCTGTCACAACCTCCCAAGTTGCTGGGATTGTAAGAGGGTTGTTACCTTGTAGGTGTGCACCACAGTGCCTGGTTTCTGAAATACCAGATCTGGCAACAGTGTTCGATCCCTCATCTCCCTGTGCCCACTCTTCTGTTGGACAGCGAGTTTGCAAAGCCATGAAAGCAGTGTATTAGAGTGCTCAGAAACCCTGGTCAGTTCACAAAACCTTTGAATTCGAGAGCCTCTTGCCACTTACTATCTATACTACAGTCCGCCATTTCTCTCAGCCTGAGTTCTTGCCTAGAGGGTGACAGATGCCACACACAGCTGGAGAAGTAAGATGAATGCTCACAAAGCTGCATTCATTTGCTTCCACGTGGGCTTCTGCCATGGAAGATAACACAGGTCCACAGCTCTTGAATTGCTCTCATACCCTCACCTTGATGCAGAGCTATGGCTGATCCTTTGTCCAGGATGGCCTACCGTTTCCCAATCTCTCCCTTTTCACTACTTCACACCCAGTGTTCTTCTGTCTGCATCTATTACCCGCCGGGCCCCTGAGGTCTTGGCCCTAACCCTGATTAGGAACCAGAAGCCAGCTTACCTTCAGACATCTGGGAGACCCTGAATCCTCCTGGATAATCAGGGACTTGCCTCCTGATGCGGGGCGGGGGACCCGTTCCAGTGTTGCAGAAAAACTTGCTTTTACTTAGGGTGAGCTCTGTGCCCGCAGGTAACCCTGTTACATAGAAGCCATTATGTTTACTCCACAGACTTCCAGTCTCTCCATGTTCTTTAGACAGGAGGGCAAAGCAGGCCAGGACCAGATAGCAACTCCCTGCCCTCCTGAGCCCTGAGGCCGAGGCCCAGGCCACTCGCTGCTCTCAACGGCCATTCCCTATTCTACCCATTCCATTTCTCAATTTACCCCCATGGAACCCCTAAGATTAAAGGTGTTTCCAGGAGGGGGATTAATGGGCTCACGGAACACATCGCCGGGGTGTCCAGGAGATTGACCACATCCATGAAGAATGTACATCTTCCAGAAAAGAGCACACTAGATTCCCTGTGAGGCAACGGGAAGCCATTCCAGTGGGCATAGGACCATCCTGACTCCTCCAGGAAAGAGGATGGGAAGCACAGGGAACAGCGTTCCCCGTGTGTTAGAGTCCCCCTGCAGATGTCTGAATCCGGGCAGGATGGAAAGTGGTCATGGTTTCTGCCTTATGTTTCAGGGCCAAGACGGCTTGGCCTGGTCTCCTGGGCTTGTCCAAAAGGGCCGAGTTGGCCGGGCACAGTGGAGCACACTTGTAATCCCAGCAGCTTGGGCGGCTGAGGCAGGAGGCTCACAAATTCAAAGACAGCCTCAGCAAAAGTGCGGCCCTAAGCAACTCAGTGAGACTCTTGTCTCTAAATAAAATACAAAAAAAAAAAAATAGGGCTGGGGATGTGGCTCAGGGGTGGAGTGCCCCTGAGTTCAGTCCCCAGTACCAAGAAAAAGGGATGGGGCAGAGTTGCCTTTGGTTGTTTTTTTTTTTTTTTGGGGGGTGGGGGTGGGGGTGGGGGTAGTGGTGCAGGTGCTGAGGATCAAACCCAGGGCCTCACACATAGATTTTAATTTAATATATTTACAAATTTATCATGATACTCAGGACAGAACCTAGGGGCACTCTTCCACTAAGTCATACCTCCACTGCTTTTATTTCATTTTTAAGAAATGTGAGACAGGGTCTTGCTGTGTTGTTCAGGCTATTCTCTTAACCTGTAATCCCCCTGCCTCAGCCTCCCAAGTCCCTGGGGTAACAGTCCCTGGGGTAACAGGCATGTGCCACCATGCCTGGCCAGATTCCTTCTTCCTTCTCCTTCTCCTTCCTTTTCCTTCTCCTTCTCTTCCATTTGGATGGCTATCTGTGGCAGGCCAACCTTACGGGTGACTGAGTTACACTCCCCAGCTGGGTGCTGAGGCGCTCAGTCACAGAAATGGGTGTGTCTTGCTACAGCTCCATGGGTGAAGCTACGCTCACCTGTTCCTTTGTAACATAACCCCTGCCCTGTTTAGGATAGAATCTTCCATGGAAGTGCCTTGTGTGTGTCCCCTTCTCTTACTGTGCCCTTGGGTGTGGCCTACCCAGGTGTCAGTCAACCTGCTGACAGTGGACATCATGAAGACAGACTCAGCCCCCTGAAACCTGACCCCTGGCCTCATTTGAATAGCTTCTCCTCAATAAAAGGGGTCAGCGTGTGCTCTCGCTCTCTCTCTCTCTTTCTGCAGACCCTTAAGGTCAGAGGAGCCGTCACAGCGACCCCAAAGAAAAAGGTATTTGTGTCTCTTGTGTGGTTATTTCGTGCAGCCCAGTTAGCCCAGTTTAACTGGAGTGGCCCCTGAGCCTTTTAGTCGTGAGAACAGAAACCCGGCAGCTATCTAGTTGAAATAATCACATCTACTACCCAATATTGCTTTTGTTCCTTTGCCAAGATTAATTGGTCTGGGTTGGAGCTCTCTGTTCTGTTCCATTGATCTATTTGGGGATCTTTGCCAATAATCTACTGCCCTGATTACTGTAGATTTAAGTATTTTATTTTGCAGTGCTGGGGGCTCAAGCCAGGGCTTCATGCATGCTAGTTAAGCACTCTACCTTTGAGTTACACCCCCAGCCCTTTTTTTTTCTGGGGTCACACAGAGGCTTTATTTATTTACTTATTTATATCATTTTTAAATTTTTAAAATTCTAATTTGTTATATATGACAGCAGAATGAATTATAGTTCATATTACACATATAGAGCAAAATTTTTCATAACTGATTGTATACAAAGTACCTTCACATTGTTCGTGTCTTCGTACATGTCCTTAGGGTAATAATAAGAGGTTTTAATTGATCCCTATGATGAACGAATGTAACTCCCCTGCCAAGGCCTCCTTTTCATTATTTCTCAGGGCCTTGTCCTGTCTCCCAGCCCTTTTTATTTTATTTTGAGACAGAGTCTCACTAAGTTGCCCAAGCTGGCCTTGAACTTGTGATCCTCCTGCCTCAGACACCTAAGCAGCTAGGATCACAGGTGTGCACTGATGGACCCTGTTTGTATTAAGTCTTGAAGTTAGATAGTGTCAGTCCTTCAGCTTTGTTCTTTAATTTTTTTTTCTTTTTTTTTTCTTTTTTTTTTTGTTCTTTAATTTTTTAAAAATATTCTTTTAGTTGTTGATAGACCTTTATTTTATTCATTATTTTATACATGGTGCTGAGAATTGAACCCAGTGCCTCATACATATCAGGCAAGCACTCTACCACTGAGCCACAATCCCAGCCCTGTTCTTTAATTTTGAGTTGGCTATTCTGGGTATTTTGTCTCCCCACATAAACTTTAGATCAGAACATTGATATCCACGAGATAACTTGTTGAGGTGAGGCATGGTGGTGTACACCTGTAAGCCTAGTGATTTGGGAAGCTGAGGCAGGAGGATCACAAATTCCAGTCCAGCCTCAGCAACTTAGCAAAACCCTCTCTCAAAATAAAAGATAAAGCCAGGCAAGGCGGCACATGCCTGTAACCCCAGCAGCTCAGGAGGCTAAGGCAGGAGGATTGTGAATTCAAAGCCAACCTCAATAAAAGCAAGGTGCTAAGCAACTCAATGAGAGCCTGTTTCTAAATAAAATACAAAATAGGGCTGGGGATGTGGCTCAGTGGTCAAGTGCCCCTGAGGTCAATCCCCAGCACTAAAACAAACAAAAAAAAAAAAAAAAAAAAAAAACCATGAAAAGGGCTTGGAATGTAGCTCAGTATCCCTGGGATCAAAACTTGTTGACATTTTTTATTGGGATTGCATTGACTCTATAGATCAAGCTTGGAATAACAATATCTTGACAATATCAAGTCTTTCTGTCTATACATAAACATGGAATGTCTCTTTTCATTCAATTCTTTGACTTTGTCCACCAGAACTTTGTAGTTTTCCTCATATATTTTATGTTTTATCGATTCATACCTATTTAATTTTAGGATACTAATGTGACATTGTTTTTCAGTTTCAAATTGTACTTTGTTGGCACATAGGAAAGCAATAGACTTCTGTATATTTGTATCCTCCAACCTTGCTGTGATTGCTTATTAAATCCAGGAGTATTTTGCTGTTGTTTATTACTTCAGATAATAAACAACAGCAAAATACTGTTTTTAATTTTAATTTTTCTGTTTGTTTACTTTCACCTTTCCTTTTCATTATATTTAATAATTCTGTTCAAGATAATGTAAATTGTTCAGAAAATTGTTTTCTTTTAATGTCTTCTGGAATGTTACATAATTTTTTCTTTAGCCATTATTGCCAGAATTCCTATCTTCATCCCAGTGCTGGTGAAGACAAAGATAAAATCAATCTACAGCTTCTGCAATAGCTATCACTGAACTGCTTGCAGAACTTGCCTGGACTATGTATCACTTGTATGCATTGTGAACTCACTTGTATGCATTGTGAACTATCTGTTGGTGCAGCGACTTGTGGTAGTGTTGGGGTATTTTTGCTGATGGTGTCATCGGTGGTACAATTTCTCCAAAAGGAGCTGTCAATTGGCTTGGTGTATCCTCCTCCCTTCTGCTTGTGATTGTCGTTCAGCTAAAATTTGGGGGCCAACAGAGGTGAGGCAAAGAACCTCACCCCCACCCCCGCTGGTACAAAGACCTCTCCACAGGTGTGGCTGTATGCTGGACCAGTAGTCAATGACGGGTAAAATCCAATTGCAATGGTATAAACCTAAGATAGGAGGCTGACGCCTTGAGGTCAGCTCATCCGAAGACCGGTAAGGACCATATGTAGTATTGGACAACCTAAGGCAGGCACGGTCCCTAAGCCACATGCTTGTTGTTTAAACAGAGAGGGGGAGATGTTGAGAGCCACAGCCAAAGGGGCCCCAGCAAACTTCCAGCTGCCAGCTGATGATTGGCTCACAGCAGCCCCCAGCAAACTTCCAGCTGCCAGCTGATTGGCTCCTCTGCGGTGATGCTCATTGGGCTGTTTCCCTGCCCTTTCAGACCATGGAGCTGCTCATTGGGGGACTCTTTTTGCTCCGCCCACACGACCCAGCCAATCGGCCTCAAGAGCAGGAGGGGAGGGTTGAGAGGCTTGTGGGAAGCCGGTGGTGGCAGTTGGGCTCTGAGGGAATTCCTGAAGAGCTGTGTGGTGCGGTGTGTGTGTTCTAAAAATAAAGTTCGTTTCTGCTTGACAAGTGGCTCGTGAATTGTGCCCAGCCAGACTGCGGCAGTGGAGGTGGCCCAAGCAGATTCTGTGGGGGGGCCAACCAACCAATGTTTCCTGAACTGCTTCTGACTGCAGGCCCCTGGCTGGGGCCCGTAGTAAACAGAGCTGAGGTGATGCAGTGGATGTGGTCTTCACCACAGGTTCCTGAACGGAATGGGGAAAACAGAGATCTGACCAAGCAGAGAAGAAACGAGGCGACTCCAGGCAGGGCTGTTTCCACTAGAAGTTTGAAGGAAAGGAAGGAGCCAGAAGTGACAGCAGGAATGAGCATCGTTTCAGATTGGGAATCAGAAAACCTTTCCCAGGAGGCAACTCCAGGCAGAGTGTCCCGCACAGAAGGAATCATGGTGTCCATGTCCTGTCAAGAATGAGCATGAGGGGCTGGGGATGTGGCTCAAGCGGTAGCACGCTCGCCTGGCATGTGTGAGGCCTGGGTTCGATTCTCAGCACCACATAAAAATAAAACAAAGATATTGTGTCCACCTAAAAAACAAACCAAAAAAAAAAAAAAAGATTCTGTACACTAGGGTGCAACTTGTATTTTATTATTAGCAGGACAGGAACTAGTGCAAGAAAGTCACTGCTCCAAGGGAGGTCCTACCTCAGTGACAGCAAACCCAGCAGATGAAAGCCACTGTTATTTGACACTAGGATTATTGGCTGGGGCACAATTCACATCCTTGGATTTAGGCCCTCTGAGTCCTCAGCTTTCTGCCCACGGAAGGATGGCTTTGAAGGGAATAGTTCTGAGACACTACAAAAATCCACAAAACTTAAGATCATTTGCTTTACCAATAACCAGTATGCTGCTGGTTGCACTCACCCTAAAGACCATAGTGGTGCAAGATAAATGTGCGCAGGTCTTCTTAAAAGCTGCTGAGCCATCTCTCTTGTGGCTGAAGTCACAACACATTTGACAAACACTGAAATCAGGCCTTTTGCTTTATTTTTTTTCAAAGTTATATTTTTAACTGCTGCTTGTTAATTTTTATGGTATAAATTTCTCCACTGTGGTCAATTTCACCCTACCCATGGGATGTGAATATAACCAGTTCGGAGCCTCTGCAGTCTGGCTCAGGAACACCGCAAGCCTGTCCCCTGCACTTACCACAGTCTCCTTCCCTCCCTCACCTCAGAGCCATGTTTCTGCAAAAACACCTGCCCACCTCATGCAGGGGCAGGTCCCAGGAGACAGAGGCCCCTCCACATTGCTGGGACATCCATGAAAGCAAAGGCACCAACTCTTGCTGCCCAGATGTACTGGAGACTGGACACCACACACCAAATTTCCAAAGCTGTGGACACCATAGGAAGTCCAGTCAATAGGACACATGAACTGGACTACAGAGTGTGGGGAGTCACTCTGAATGATTCACGCCTTCCATCTGAAGCGAGAGGCTTTGACCGGTCACTACATTTCGTGGTGACCTGGATGCTGTCCTGGTCCAGGAAGTTGAGGGCATGTCTTCAGAGGCAGGCGTCACTCCATGTCACCCATGGAGTTGAATTACACTCACCTGTTCCTTTTTTTTTTTTTTTTTAAAGAGAGACTGAGAGAGGAGAGAGAGAGAGAGAGAGAGAGAGAGAGAGAGAGAGAGAGAATTTTTTAATATTTATTTTTTAGTTCTCGGTGGACACAACATCTTTGTTGGTGTGTGGTGCTGAGGATCGAACCCGGGCCGCACGCATGCCAGGCGAGCGCGCTACCGCTGAGCCACATCCCCAGCCCTCACCTGTTCCTTTGTGATATTACCCCTTTGCCCTGTTTGGGATGGAATATTCCTTAGAAATGCCCTTTTGTGTCCCTTTTTCTCCCTCTGCCTTTGGGTGTGGCCTTCCTAGGTGTCAGTCAACCTGCGGACAGCAGACTTCAGGAAGCTGGACTCAACCCCCTGACACCTGACCCCGGCCTCATTTGAATGGCGTCTCCTCAATAAAAGGGCTCAGCATGTGCTCTCTTAATCTTTCTGTGGACACTTAAGGTCAGAGGAGCCAGGACCCAAATAAAAAGGTCTCTCTGTCTCTTGTGTGGTCATTCCGTGCAGCCCATTCCCCTGGAGTGACCCTGGGTGCTTTAGTCGTGAGGAACTCAACAACGGGGCCATCAGTCTGTCCCAGAAGGCCTCAGGCCTCGAGGAATTTGACTGCACTGAGAGCTGATGCTTACTGTGACGCGTCCTGAGCTAAATGACACCACACGCCCCTAACAAAATCCTTCTCCCTTGCCCTGTTAGAGCCCAACTAACTTTTCAGTCTCTCCCCAAAGAGGGTGGAGCCTCCCAGATTAAAAAAGTGGTTTCAACAATAAGGACTTTATCACCACACTGTGAAGGATGGATGATATGGAGGCTGAACAAATTTTTTTTTAAGACTTTTAAAAATACCTTTATTTTTATGTGGTGCTGAGGCTCGAATGCAGTGCCTAATGCGTACTAGGCAAGCGCTCTACCACTGAGCCGCAACCCCAGCCCCACAACCGGAGTTTTGACCAGAACCAGGAAGGGGATTGCTCCTGGAGAGAACTGGGTCAGGGTGGTGACTAAACACTGGGGACAGAAGAGATGGGAACTTTAGAGACCCTAAAGGGCCCCGATCCTGCTCTTCAGGGATGGGAGCACGTGTTGCAGAGGCCGTCGCCGTCAAGGTGAGAGGGTACCTGGTTGTGACATTCGCTGATGAAGAATCTGGACAGGTCTCAGGGATCACAGCTCCTAAAACACTTCCCGAATATCTGACACTCATAAGCAACTTCTCCATGAGGGGTGTCGGGATACACAATCTTAACTTTTGGTTGATGGCTTCCTCACAGATTCGTCTCACAGATTTCACTGTTGTCAGTTATTGTTTGCTTATTTTATTTTTTATTTTGTGTGTGTGTGTGTGGTGCTGGGGATTGAGCCCAGGGCCTTAGGCATGCAAGGCAAGCATTCTACTGACAGCTATGTCCCCAGCCCCTGTTTGCTTAAATTTGAGATAAGGTCTCATTAAATTGCCAGACCTGCCTCAAACTTGTGATTTTCCTACTTTGTTCTGCCAAGAAGCTAGGATCACAGGAGAGTACCACCACACCCCGCTTCACAGAAATTTTTCGTTTGAGGCCATTTATAGTGAACAAGAAAGCCCGAGGTAAGTGCTTTCCCACACTGTCCACACTCCCAAGGCCTTTTTCTAGTGCTGAAAGAAACTGGAGCTTTAGCCGAAGGTATGCCCATGACCACTGCACTTGGAAGGCTCTTTTTTTTTTTTTTTTTGGTACCAGGGATTGAACTAAGGGGCACTCAACCACTGAGCCACATCCCCACCCCTATTTATGAGTTGCTAAATTGCTGAGGCTGACTTTGAACTTGCAATCCTCCTGCCTCAGCCTCCTGAGCTATTGGGATTACAGGCATTGGCCACCACACCCAGCCTTGGAAGGTTCTTTTGGGATTACAGGCATTGGCCACCACACCCAGCCTTGGAAGGTTCTTTTCTAGCATGATCTTTCTTGTACTTAGAAAAGTTAGAGCCAAAGCAGAAAACTTTTCCACATTTGTTGCACTCATAAGGCTTTTCTCCAGTGTGAATTCGCTGATGTGAAAGGAGATTGCAGAGGTAACTAAAGGCTTTTCCACACAGGCTACACTTAATAAGGTCTTTACCCAGTGTAAATCCTTTGATGCAGAACAAGTTGCAGGAAGGATTTCCCCCGCTCATGGCATTCAAAGGCCTTTCTGTGTTATGAACTTTCTGATGACCAAGAAGATGGGAGCTATTAATGAAGCCTTTCTTACATTCGTTGCACTCATAAAGCCTTTCTCCAGTAGGTATTTTCTGAGAGCTGGTTTGGAGGTTCTAGCAGGGGAGCGCAGCTACTCGTATACCCTTGACGGAAGAACGATCCTCCTCTCTCGGGGAAGGTCGTTGACCGAGCGCGCAGCTCCGGAGGGACGCCCATGGAGCCATGAGGGAGGAAGGGGACACCCGCCTAGCCAGCCAGATCAGCCGAATCAACCCTGGCGATCAATGGGGTGACAGATGTCACAGCCAGATCACCCTCACATCCAGTATGTATTTTCTGGTGCTCAACAAAGTCAGAGATATAACTAAGGACTCGCCAACACTGTCTACACTCATAAGACCTTTTTGTGTTGTGAAGTTTCTGGTGATGAACAACACCAGAGCTTTCCCACACTGGCCACACTCATAAAGCCTTTCTCCATTGTGAACTCCTTGGTGCTCAACAAATGAGGGTTTGCGGGTGAAGGCCTTCCCACCTTCCTTGCACGTAAGAGATATTTTTCCAGTGTGAAAGTTTTGGTGATTAACGTGGATTGAGTTCCTCTTAAGAGCACATCCATCTGTTGGTCTCTAGTCAGAATGAATCATCAGGTGATCAAGGAGAGCAAAGGTCTTCAAGAAACTTCTCCCACAATCGCAGCACTTGCAGGGTTTCTGAACAGCATGGACCTCCTGCTGCTGCCCACAGGAGCTCAGTGGAAAGGCTGCGCCATGCTTGGTGTCTTACACAGCTTCCCCTTGCTAGGGGTGGCCTGGTGCTGGATGCTACGGCCTTCTAGGATGTCCTTCCCACCCTCCAGGCATGAGAAGGACTTCTAAGCACGACGGTATTTCTGAGGCTTGTCATGGTTCACACTGACCCAGAGGCCTCTCCCACATGCCCTGCATGTGTATGGTTTCCGCCCATGATGGTTTCCCTCGTGTGCAGCAAGACCGGGCCACACATGTCACAGGTATTGGCCTTCTGGGGAGAAGGGCCTGACTTAGGGATTCCAGACCAGAACACTCTTACAGAAACTTTGGGTTCAGGTTTCTTCCTCTCCCTGCCGACAACCTGTTATGAACTTTCTGAAGACGTGGGAGCTATTGATGAAGGCTTTCTTACATTCATTGCACTCCCAAAGCCTTTCTCCAGAAAGCAGAGAAATGCTGGTGAAGTGCAGGTGGGCTTTTTTAGGTGGGCAGCCTCGTTACAAGTCCATATCTGACATAAGCAGGAGTTAAGTCAGGAGTACACAAGAAGATGCACAGGGTGGGGCTCAGGCTGGGAGAAGGGGCAGGGACTCCAACTCAGACCTTACCTCTCAGCAGGAGCCAACACGGGCAGGTCCTAGACATCCGATAAGAAAAAGGGACACAAATTGGTGGGCATAAATCCAGGGAAACCGAGCTGCAGCTAGACATCTTGTGGTCAGGGTCTGTAGGAGGATGTGTACTAAGTGTAGACCAATTCGGGGCCGACCTGTAAAGGGAGCCGCGAGAGAAAGGGGAAAAGAGGGGCTGGGGCTGGGCTCAGGGGTGGAGCGCTTGCTCCGCATGTGTGAGGCCCTGGGTTCCATCCTCAGCACCACATAAAGTAAATAAAACAGGGCTGGGATTGTAGCTTGAAGGTAGTGCGCTCACCCAGCACGGGCGGGACCCGGGTTCGATCCTCAGCACCACATACCAACAAAGATGTTATGTCCACCGAAAACTAAAATAAATACATAAATAAATAAATATTAAAAATTCTCTAAAAAAAATAAAAATAAAATAAAGGCATTGGGTTGTGTCCATCTACACCTAAAAAAATAAATATTAAAATAAATAAATAAAATAAAGATCTAGGGGACTGGGGTTGTGGCTAAACTGTAGAGCGCTACAGTATGTGTGAGGCCCTGGGTTAGATCCTCAGCACCACATAAAATAAATAAATAAAGGTATTGTGTCCAACTGCAACTAAAAAATAAATATATAAAAAATAAAGGTCTTTCAAGAACTAAAAAAATATTTTAAAAAATAGTTTTAAAAATGCTTTGGCCAGGCACAGCGGTCCTGGCCTGTAATCTCAGGAGTGGCTCAGGGGACGGAGGCAGCAGTATCAAAATAATTAGATAAAAAGAGCTGTGGTTTGCAATCTCCTCTCATGTATAACTAATTAGAACAAAGTTTTTCTAGGGGTATGGCTTAGTGGTAGAGCACTTCTGGATTCAGCACTGAGTACCAAAAAAAAAAAAAAAAACCACCAAATTTTTGTATGTTAAGTGTTGATGAGAATGTGGAACCCTAGTGACGCATGCATTGCTGGTGGAGATAGGAAGCAAGACAACTTAGAATACAACAATTTTACTTCTAGCTTTTACCTAAGAAAATTGAAAACCTAATTTTAAGCCTAACTTTTACACAAATGTTCACAGGGATTTCATTTAATGGCTAATATCTGATCATTACCCATTGTCCAACAGGAGGATGGAAAAATCAACTGTGCTGCATCCATACCATGGAATCACTCAACAATAAGCGCATGGATACAGACAAAATGGTGAGTGGAATAAGCCAGACACAGAAGAGGTTATACCACTATGATTCTGACAGAGAGAAGGGCCTAACCCTCCCAAGAGATACTTTTAATTTCATTTTCCCCCCTTTTCTTTCTTTCCTCCAGCTACTCCATACACCTTGAGCGATGCAGGGAGACCCAGCTCCAGCCACAGTACCACAGAGGCTCCACACTGGCTGTTAGAAACACCGGGAGGCCAGCATGGACCAAGCCTGCTTGGAAGCAGCTCAGTAGCAGCTCGGTAAGGCCAACTTTACTTCCACAGCAGGGTGTGCTCCAGTCTGGGAGGAAGCACCCTTCAGTGTTTTCATCTCTAGAGCAGCACTGCCCTTGCTCTGATGGAAGGAGCTTGGAGTTACAATCTACGATTGGCTAATTTTATTAAATTGAGGCAAGCAGAGGGAAGGGCTGTAATTAAACGTGGCTATAATTGGATATTATAACCCAATTAAGGCTAAATACTATATTCTGAAAAATGGACCACGGAACTTTCTATTTTTCACAAGTCTCTTTTTTTTTTTTTCTTTTTATACCTTTTGGTCTCATTTTCATTTTTGTTCTTGTACCTTTTGGTATTGCCATCCATCTAGACATGTTTACTTTTTGAGGTGGAAACTGCCCACAGTCATGGATTCTCTCCTCTTTAGCAGTTTAGATAGCAATCCTGGTGAGTTTAGTCCTTTTCAGCTTCTCTTCTTCTTTTTTTTCATATTTATTCTTAAGCTTTAGGTGGATACAATATCTTTATTTTACATTTATGTGGTGCTGAGGATCGAACCGGTGCCTTGTGCATGCTAAGCGAGCACTCTACCACTGAGCCACAACCCCAGCCCCAAAGCTTGTCTTCTTTTCAGGTCTTGATTGAAATCAAGTTGCCAAGCTTGAAGTGATGAACTGAGAACTCCAAAAGAAGAGTCTGAAGGCAGCTCATAATAATCGTGCTAGCAAAAAACAAAAACCAAAACAGAGACACAGGTCAAGTCTGCCTAGGGAAGAGTTAGGAAGATTTGTAGGTCGCAAATTGACTTAGAAAAAACTTGTGACTTGGAGATTTTTGTGATATTTTATCAGACACTCCTGTATAAAAATCCTCCCTTTATAACCTCCCAGTTTTACTTAATTTCAGGAGGACTGATACGAATAGGCATCTGAGGTAACAGTAATGGAACCATCGTCTTATTTTAAATGTCCATGTATGACTGGTGCCGTGGTGTATTCCTGTAATCCCACCAACTTGGGAGGTCGAGGCAGGAGGATTGAAAGTTCAAAGTCAACCTAAGCAGTTTATCGAGGCCCTAAAAAATTTAGTAAGATCCTTTCTCAAAATAAAAAATAAAGGGGCTGGGGCTGGGGCCGGGGCTCAGCGGTAGAGCACTCACCTAGCACGTGTGAGGTGCTGGGTTCAATCCCCAGCATCACATAAAAATAAATAAATAAAGTAAAGATATTGTGTCCAGCTACAACTAAAAAAATAATAAAATAAAATAAAAAAGGACTGGTAGTGTGACTCAATTATCATGTACTCTTTGGCTCAGTCCCTAGTCCAAAAACAACAAAAAAGAGTCCATGTATGGCTATGTTTTGGTTATATTCTCCTGCCACATGTTTAAGACCAAGTTGGTCAAAGTTGATTTTTTTTCCTACCAACTGTTAAGAGTCAGCCGAGTTTTGTTAGGGCTCATTCTTGGGAACTTGTGAGAAGTTTCTTGGCTCCTTTAGTTTTTCCTCTACTAATTGTAACATCTGCCAAATTGAGTTGGGGTCTTGCAGACCACATGTAGTTTCCCTTGGAAGCCTCAGGCACGTTTCCCTCTCCAGGGACCCTATTCTTTGCAAAATGTGCACTGGTTGGCTTCCTGTTCTCTCCACCTTGATCAGGATCTCAGGTGACACTGGAAACAGTACCCCTAGAAGGAGTCCCTCATTCCCTGGATCCTGGCTGACTCTAAAGTCATCGCAAGAGCCAAACATTGGCTGCTTTTTCCTTGGCTTTTAGTTGCTTAACTTTGGTTTCTAAGTTTTGGTTTCAAACATCCAACAGATTGAGGCTGAGGTTGTGGCTCAGCAGTAAAGTGCTTGCCTAGCACGTGTGAGGCGCTGGGTTTGATCCTCAGCACCACATACAAATAAAGGCAACACTTATACAATTCTATAAGGAAAATACAAAATGAAATGAATAGGACCAAAAATTGTTTGTATAATAACTTTGAACCAAGAAATGTAATTTCTATAATAACACTAAAATATCTTTGTGGTCTATTTTACATCCACAAAGACTCACAGATTTTTCGACTCAATTACGTATAAAGAGGTGAGCACTCTACCACTGAGTCACACCCTCAGCCCCTTTTTTGTGTGTTTTATTTAGAGACAGGGTCTCAATGAGTTGCTTAGCACTTCAATTTTGCTGAGGCTGGCTTTGATCTTGAGATCCTCCTGCCTCAGCCTCCCAAACCACTTTAGCTTTTTCAAAAATGTTGTATTTAGAGTCAGGGTCTCACTTTATCCCTTTTTAAAATATTGTATTTAGAGACAGGGTCTCACTAAGTTGCTTAGTGCCTTGCTAAGTTGCTGAGGCTGGCTTTGAACTTGAGATCCTCCTACCAAGCCACTAGGATTACAGGCGTCTTCCTCTGTGCCTGGCATACCTTTATAATAAGATGAAATACTTCACTCTTGACAGTACTTTAAGCAAAATACAGCTGAAACTTTTTGTATGCATAGAATTACACCTGAACAAGTGTAGGGCTGGGGCTGGGGCTCAGTAGTGGAGTGTTTGCCTGGCACATGTGAGGCACTGGGTTTAATCCTCAGTACCACATAAAAATAAAATAAAAGTATTATGTCGGGGAAAACAAGGGAGAGAATTGAACAGCAGCAGATGAGGTAGAGAGGGAAGATGGGAGGGGAGGGGAGGGGGGATAGTAGGGGATAGGAAAGGTAGCAGAATACAACAGTCACTAATATGCCATTATGTAAAAATGTGAGTGTGTAACCGATGTTATCCTGCAATTTGTATTTGGGGTAAAAATGGGAGTTCATAACCCACTTGAATCAAATGTATGAAAGATGATGTATCATGAGCTTTGTAATGTTTTGAACAACCAATAAAAAAAAGTATTATGTCCATGTTCAACTAAAAAAAAATTCATTAAAGAAAGAATTAGCAGGTGTAATAACTCATAGTAACCTTACTTTTAGTTTAAGACCCAGAAACAAGGAATATTACCATTTTTTAAAATTTACCAATGTATAAAAACACATTTAACAAAACCAAATATGTTACCTTATAAATTTAAAATGTAGGCTGGGGATGTGGCTCAAGTGGTAGCCCACTTGCCTGGCAAACAAAGATACATACAAACAAAGATGTTGTGTCTGCCGAAAACCAAAAATAAAATATTAAAATTCTCTCTCTCTCTCTTAAAAAAATTCTCTCTCTCTCTCTCTCCCTCTCTCTTTAAAAAAATAAAATTAAATTAAAATGCAAAAGAACTTGAATTTATACTTAATCGATGTTTTAGTATTTTAACTTTGCAAATTAATCAGACATCTCCTCTAACCAACACATTTAGAAATGTTTATTCATTATGTTAAATCTAATTTATCCATGTTTAACTTAAGTTATTTCTATAATAACACTAAAATATCTTCCCATGAAAACCAAGGTATCAGACAAGTCTAATTAACACTTCAAATTAGTTGTTTCTGCCAAAGGAAAAATCCTTAAAAGCCATGGACATTGCACTTTAAACATTGTATAGAAACTAATGTTTTCTTTGTTTTTAATTTTTAGTTGTAGATGACACAATATCTTTATTTTATTTATTTATTTTTATGTGGTGCTGAGGATTGAACCCAGTGTCTTACCTGTGCGAGGCAAGTGCTCTACTACAAAAAAATAAAAATTAAAAGAAAAAAAAACCAAGTAGGTTGTAATTTCAAATACATCTTTTTTTTTTTTTAGTTGTCAATGGACCTTTATTTTATTTATTCATACACGGTGCTGAGAATTGAACACCAAAATCTCACACATGCTAGGAAAGCACTCTGCCACTAAGCCACAACCCTAGCCCTCAAAGACATCTTTACTCTTGCCAACTTAGATTGACCCTTGTTGTTAAAGTTTTATTTAAGTCAGGTCAACTGAAAGGCACTTGGATCCATTCATCACATGAGTGCTCATTTATCTCTAAGCCAATTTTGATACTATGTACATAATTAGAAGCACATACATAGGCACAGTGTACACTATCCAGGAATGCACAAGTACTCATACAACAGACAAGAAACAAAGATTTGGTAGCTCTTTACCGGGTATTAAATTCATACAGGTAGAAGGCAAAAAAATAAAATTAACCCTTCAGAAATTAAAATAGAGCCAGTCACAGATTTTTACACGATGACTTACACATGAAAAGAGCAGGTGGGAACATTAGGAATAGAGTCTGTCAGCCGTGATGGATTCTAAAATCAAATGTTCAGGTGGCCATTCATCCTGCATGGGGACAGGTTTACTCCCGCCATCACCACTGTTTATTTCCCCTACTTAGGACTCTTCAAAGGAAAAGAAGACTTCACATGGACTCTTTCCATTGTCCTTCCTTGTCTCTAGGCTTAGAATTTTTATTCCCTCTTTTCTTGTAGGTTCCTATAACAACCCCCCTTACTGGAGGTATCTTACACATCCCACCCCCCCATTTGCTCAATCCCTTTTACTGGGGATCTCTTGCCCACCCCCATCCAGCTCCTTGGACTTGCATTCACATCTCAATCACACTCACACAGCCTCCAGATGTCCTGACACTGGGGAGGCGCTTCTTCCTGGGGAACAGATTTTCCTACCTTGGTCTTCACTGGAATGCTTGCTAGGGCCCTTTCTCTATGTTGTTAATCCACTTTTTTTTTTTTTTTTCAGTTGTAGACGGACAGCATGCCTTTATTTTATTTCTTTATTTTTATGTTGTGCTAAGGATCCAACCCAGCGCTCTGCCACTGAGCTACAGCCCCAACCTGCTGATCCACTTTTTTATTTTGAGTCCCCTATTGGCCTCAGGAATCTCAGGTTTCGCCCCCCACTCTGAGGCCACAAGAAGATCGTAAGACATCTCCTCTAAGGCAGGAGTCCCTAGGACTCCCTAGGTGATGAATGGATCCCCACCTTAGGTGCCAAAATTGTTAGAAATACAGGATACTTAACCACCGAACCACATCCCCAGCCTTTATATTTTATTTAGAGAGAAGATCTGAGTTTCTAAGTGCCTTGCTATGTTGCTAAGGCTGGCTTTGAACTCACCATCCTGCTCAGCCTCCCAAGGTTATAGGCGTGCCCTACTGGGCCAGCCTTAATACTATATTTTGAAAATGGACAACCCAAACTTTCCATTTCTCACACCTCCTGCAGACTTTACCTGCCCTGGCCCTAGGATGAAATCTAACTCCTCAGGGGCCTGTAGACTCCAATACCTCACAGCACTCCCATGCCCAGGCTCCCTTTCTCACTCATGAAGCCCCCTTGGCCAGACCCAACCTTTCTCCCACTTTAAAA
The DNA here is from genome assembly GCF_045843805.1 of Urocitellus parryii. NCBI lineage: Eukaryota > Metazoa > Chordata > Mammalia > Rodentia > Sciuridae > Urocitellus > Urocitellus parryii. The sequence continues at coordinate 266,233 of NC_135545.1, read as the reverse complement.
ACCCAGGCTGGGGGCTGGGGATGTGGCTCAAGGGGTAGCACGCTCGCCTGGCATGCATGGAGCGCTGGGCTCGATCCTCAGCACCACACACAAATAAAGACCTGGCGGGTGCACTGCCCTGTGCTGGGAACACCCTCCCCTGCCAGTGACACAAGAAGCCCTTCTCGTGCTTCAATCAAACCTACCTTGAACAGTAGTGAGGCAATAGCTAATACTTACTGAGAGCTTATTAACTCCCCGACATTGCACTTTGCACACAACCATTTCTTTTATTTAAAGCTGAATTGAAAGTAAGTCCTGAGATGGTGAAGTGGTTAAAGGCATATAGGTGTAGGTTTACATCTCACCCCAGCCAATGGTCAGCTCCAGAACATGTGGCTCATGTTCTCCAGTGTGAAAATGGGTGTGGTAATGGCAGGGTTTCCTCAGTGACAGGTAAAGGACATAGAATCCTTCAGCATGGTGCCAGGGCTTGCAACTACTCTGTTTTTGTTGTTTTCTGGTATTGAAGATTGAACCCCCATGGGCGGTTTACCACCGAGTACAGCTACAGCCCTTTTTATTTTTTAAGACAGAGCCTCACCAAGTTTCTAAGGCTGGCCTTGAAATTTAGGTTCCTTTGCCTCAGCCTTCTGAGTCATTGGGATTATAGGCATGAGCCACCATGAGCCACCATGCCCAGACTGGAGAGCTCTCTCTCTTTTTTAAGCATTCTTTTTTCTAACCTTCGTTTTATTCATTCATTCATTCATTCATTCATTTTTACGTGGTGCTGAGGATCAAACCCAGTGCCTCACAGGGCGAGGCAAGCACTGTACCACTGAGCTGCAACCCTGACCCCCTTGTGGGGCTCTTTTAAAAGACAAAACCTTTTATTCTCTGCCAGAAACAGTGTCAGTCTGCCTTGAGAGCATCCTGCCTTGGTGTTAATTGGTCTGAGAGAAAAGGAAATCAACATTGTGATGTGTGGGGTAAGGCAAGCACTAGAGGGCCTAACGGACAAGTAAGACTGGGAGAGTACTTTTGAAATCCAAGTCTACAAGGAAAATGGATGGTTTGGGCCAGCGCCTAGAAACAATTCCAGAATCAAGAAAGATTTAGGCTAGGGACCTGCAATTCTCGGTGTAGAGGTGGCGAAACCAATAGGTCTCTTGACACCACAGTCACGCACAGAGAAGTCCAAACCTCTCCTCGGGGCGCACAGCAGGAAATGGTCAGGAAATGGTCACATTTGAAGTCTGAACTCTAGGCAGAGACTCCTCTGGCTCTCAAGCACCCTCCCTCCGCGTTACATTCTCTCCTTTGCGCCCCTTGCTGGTGGCTCCCCATGGACCCTCGGAACTTTCCACTTTGGCATCTTCAAGGCTGAGTCTCGGGGCTGCTTCGCTGCGCTCTGGGACCCGGGGGTCCTCGGCACGGGTGGCCCGGCCAGCAGCCCAACCTGCGCCGAGGGCAGCCGGCGGGGTTCGGGAGAAGGACGCCCGCCGTGGCCCTGGAGAACGGACCCGCGGCTCCCGCGCGGCCAGGCCCTGGGAACTACAGCACCCAGAGGGCTCTGCGCGTGCGTCCGCCACGTGCGCCTGCCCCTGGGGGCCGGGCCGACTTCCGGCGCCCGGGACTGTCACCCGGCTGCCTGGCGTCAGGCCACTGCGGCTCTCCGGAGGGTACCCTAGAGGCGGGGCCGGCTGCACCGGAGCCTCTGGGTCCCAGACGAGAAGGCGAGGAAGGTCCTGGAGGAAGACCGGCCTCGTGCCGCCCGGCACCGCCGCTGCCGACTCCCCAGCCTCGGTGTCCCGGAGCGCGTGGGCGGTGCCGGAGCTTCGCGCTCCTCGGCCCCGGCCGCAGCGCCGCGGCGGCTTCCCGGGCGCCCCCTGCCCCGGGCCCGCCGCGAGACCGAGGCCCGGCAGGCTGCGCGAGGCTGCGGGCAGTTGGCGGGGCCTGGTCGTGCACCCTTTCTGCCCCTTCTCGGCTGCAGACTCCGATGGCGGCGGCAGGGGGGCTGGCGGACCCGGCGCCGGTGAGTAGGGAGACCCCTTCCGAGGACCCCGAGCCCCATGGAGGGAAGGACTTTCCCGAGACGACTTGGGCCCTCTTGCTGCTCGGGTGGGAACCGGTACCCTGCAAACCCGGTAGTCAGGTCCGTGAGGCGTGCAGGTGTGAGAAGGTCCCACACGTGCCAAGGCTGGGAGCGGAGACACCTGGGTTCTGGGGCACAGCGTCCTCGACGCGGGACTGAAATGGCAGGTAGAGCAGTTGGGACTTTACCCAAGGGCGTGGGAGCCAGGGGAAGTTTTGAAGAGAGACCGGACGTCCTCCCAGTTAGGATTTTGAAAGCATCTCACCTCTTGCTGAGTGGAGAACAGATGTGGAGAGGTGTGTCCGTATGAAGGGCGAAGGTTCCTTCCACGGCCCAGGTGAGCAAAGGATGGCTCCTGGACTGGATGGGGAGATTTGTAGGGGAAGTTTCAATTATGTGTAGAGCTGCGTTTGTATCAGGTGTGTGGGGTATGAGCAAGTGTTGTGAGTGAAGCACAGTTGGAAGCCTAAGTGCCTAAGTTCCCCCCCCACACACACACACACAGAGGAAAGATCAAGAGTTTGCCATGTCTGAGAGTGAAGTTGACATTGTAGGTGTCCTGAGCCAAAGCAGAGTTTGAGAAGTGGACTGAGGAGGGGGTGATCTCACAGACTCAGTGGAGGATGGTCAGTTTCAGTTTCCTAGAGAGAGGAAAATGGTTGGGAATAACTGGAGTTGTCAGGGCAAGAGTCTGGCAGGTGGCTGAAGGAGGGGAGGGTGGAAAAAGAGTGAAGAAATAGAGGGGACAATGCTAGGGGGCAGTAGGGTATTGACTTCCTGTGTGTCCACCAGGCCCTTGGGACCACCCTCCTGTGGCAACTGATTTCCAGGACCAGCCTGGAAATGTCAGGGGCACAGCAGGGAGAATCCTAGAGTGGGCACACCCTGGGGTATCCACAGCTGGGACTTACACAGTTGCTTGTGCCGGCCTAGGAAGGGCACATTTGGGTAGGGTCATGAGTGGTCTTGCTGGGTTGAGTGGATGCCAGCCAAGAACCATGAGGACGGCTCACTTGCTTGTGTAAACTAGCCAGGGGAGAGGCTGAGAGCGCTTCTGTGGCCTGAACAGGAAAGGTGGAAGGAAGGGGGCCCAGATGGGTGGAGGAAGTGCCACCTGAAGATAGCGCTGGAATAGAACCCCAGGAAGATCATGAATGTTCAGAAAGTGCCAAGGATGGGGACAGGGATCTGAGTTCTGAGTCACCGCCATACCTTAGACTGCTTGCTGTTGTAGGGCCTGATTGCCTTTGAGGACATAGCTGTGTATTTCTCCCGGGAAGAGTGGATGCTCCTGGATACAGCCCAGAGGGCCCTGTACCGCCACGTGATGCTGGGGAACTTTGCGCTTGTGGCCTCACTGGGTAAGGCCCTGGGTCCTCCATGGGAAGCCAAGTTGGTACCTGGCTGGGTCATCAGGACTATCATCTCACCTTCCCACCCACCCAAGAGTAGGACCTTCTGGCTAGACGCCACATGAGGCAAGGGTCAGGATCTGGAGATGTGCAGGCTGCTCCATCTTACCCTTGGCCCCATCTGACTGAGTCTCCTGTGCCTGGGCTCAGTCCTCTTCCTGTGGTGCCCCAGCACATATGCTGCTTGCAGGGATCCTTGAGCTGTCCCACTGAGCCCCTGCCCTGTTGTGACCCCAGGTTTTCCTGATTGCACAGATAATATCGTCTATTTCCATGAAGCCCTGACTCCTACCATCTTCTGTGGGATGGGTGGTCCTGACTTGACGTGGCCTCTCACTTGAACCACCTTGTTCATAGGACTCTCTGCCTCCCGACCTCGTGTGGTCATCCAGCTGGAGCATGGTGAGGAGCCTTGGGTTCCCAGTGGGACAGATACAGCCCTGGGCAGGAATGCCCACAGAAAGTCCAGCCTTGGTGAGTTGGGGCTCAAGGTAGGGGTGAACTTGGGACCAACCGGTGGCCCAGCCTCTGTCTCCCCTCCTGTAGACATACTGTCTCCTCTGGCTGCCCATCTGCCTCTTTTCCCTTCTTTCATCATCCTGTCTTGGAGGCTGTGGCCTGGGTCTAAAAACATAGGATCTGATTTCACGCAGGAAGTCACCTGACTGTGGTGAGACCTGTTCAGAGTTCTTCCTTCAACTGGGTGGTACAGCTTGCTTCAGACCTCCACATCTAGCTGTTACATCTGTTGGGTATTCCTTCCTCCCTTCATTCATGTGTCCAGATGTAGCTCGAGTGCCTGCTCTGGCCAGGCCTGTTCCAGGTCCTGGGAACACAACCTTGACGAGGATACTCCTTGTCCTGCTCTTTGGGGCTGATGCTAGGGGAGAGGCAGTCAGTAAACTGTTCATGAATTGTCTATAGCTTCAGAAACAAATCGGAGCAAGGAGAAAAAGCAGGCTGGGGGATGAACTGTGGGGAGGGGTCTGTGGTAGGGATAGCCAGCAGAGGCTTAGGTGGTAGGTAAGAGATGCTGAGTTCTCTGTACTCCCACATCTGGTTGTCTGGGGCTTTCCTCTTGACCATGGGGGTGCAGATACACTGAATGCCATACCTGTCAGGGCAGATGCTTCTTCCACCCGCTTCCTGCAGGGCCCGCGTAGGCTTCCGCTTTTCTCCCTAGGCTTTTTCGTCCATCCCCTGGGTTCCCCCTGCCTTCCCAGCAGCCTGCTCTGGTCACATCCTGGCTAGATGCCCCAGGCAGCCATCATTCCTCTACCCTCAGGTTCCTGCTGTCTGGCAGAGGACAGAGATGTTTCTGGAGAACCGACACTGCCAGGGGCCTTCCTGCATAGCTCCCCTGAGACACCTACTAGTCCCAGCCTGGTGGGAAAACGGGATGCCTTCTCATCTGGAGAGAGAAAACCCACAGGTGTGTCAGTGATCTACTGGGAGAGGCTCCTGCTAGGTTCAGGCAGTGGTAAAGCCAGCATCAGCCTGCGACTGACCTCCCCACTGAGGGCGTCTGAGAGTGACCAGTCTAGAGAGAAAGTCCTTACAGACTGCCCCGCTCCAGGGAAGTTGCCACAGATGGCGGAGCTACAGAAGCCACATGTGCAGCAAGCTCACCCCAGAGCCTTCCGGAGCGATCCAGACCTCAGAACCATCTGCAGTGAGGGAGAACGGGGAATGGACACAAACTGGCCTGAGCCTCAGAGACTCATGGGTGCCCAAGAGGCCCCAACCTGGAGAGAGCTGGGCGAGGCGCTCCATGCTGCTCCCGGTCTGCTCCCTGGGGAGAAGCCCTTTGAATGCAGGGCATGCAGCAAAGTGTTTGTGAAGAGCTCAGACCTCCTCAAGCACCTGCGCACCCACACTGGTGAGCGTCCTTATGAGTGTGCACAGTGTGGCAAGGCCTTCAGCCAGACATCACACTTGACACAGCACCAGCGCATCCACAGTGGCGAGACGCCTTATGCATGCCCTGCCTGCGGCAAAGCCTTTCGGCACAGCTCCTCACTGGTGCGGCACCAACGTATCCACACAGCGGAGAAGTCCTTCCACTGCAGCGAGTGTGGCAAGGCCTTCAGCCACGGCTCCAACCTCAGCCAGCACCGCAAGATCCACGCAGGCGGGAGGCCCTACGCCTGTGCCCAGTGTGGCCGCCGCTTCTGCCGCAACTCGCACCTGATCCAGCATGAGCGCACACACACGGGTGAGAAGCCCTATGCCTGTGCACTCTGTGGTGCTGCCTTCAGCCAGGGCTCTTCGCTCTTTAAGCACCAGAGGGTGCACACGGGTGAGAAACCTTTCGCCTGCGCGCAGTGTGGCCGTGCCTTCAGCCACAGCTCCAATCTCACACAGCATCAGCTACTCCACACAGGTGAGCGGCCCTTCCGTTGTGGGGACTGTGGCAAGGCCTTTGCCAAGGGAGCCGTGCTGCTTAGCCACCGGCGCATCCACACAGGAGAGAAGCCCTTTGTGTGCACACAGTGCGGCCGAGCTTTCCGCGAGCGCCCAGCCCTCTTCCACCACCAGAGGATCCATACTGGTGAGAAGGCCTTGAGGCGACCCAGGGCCGGGATGCGTGCCCAGGCCAGGTCTCCTTCGGAGACCTCCTCAGAAGGTGTACATGGGAAGGAAGCCAAAGCCACTCCTTCCTCAGGTTCACCCACGGCCCTAATGCCTGCCGAGTCCTAAGGGCACACTTCTACCCTTCCCCAACCTTCTGGGAATCCCTTTCACAGCTAAAGGCCTGTGTCCACTGCAGGCCCACAATGGGGAGAAGCCCTACGCGTGCTAACCAGGCACCAGGAAGATTCTTTGGCGCGCTTCCATTTGTACACAGTGACAAGATTTGCCAGTTCAGCTCTGGGATACACCTGTGTCCTCAAAGAGGTCCTATGCAGAGACACCAGGAGGATGGACCTGGTGCCAAAAAAGGCAGCCCTGCATGCTGATGCCTTTTCACCGTCTCATGACTCATGCTAAGGTGGGGAGGAGAAGTGCAGGCATGAAGAAGTCTTCACAGAAACTGGCAGCTGGGGACATCTCCCTCTCCCACCCCCGTGCCCAGGCCTCAGTTCATCCAGAGCTGCTTCGGATCTGACCCAGCAAATAGGAGGCTACAGAGGAATGAGAGTTAGGATGTAGGACTTGGGCAAGTAGTTGGGCTCTAAGCCTCAACTACCTTCTCTGGGAAAAAGAGGAAAAAATTTGGGCCCCTAGAGGGTGCTCTTCAGGTGGGTACCAGCCCATTCTAGATGTGGGGAAGTTCCTCTTGTCAGCCCATGAACCCTGTGCTAGTTTGCTCACTTTAAAGATGAGTAAATTGAGACACAGAGAGGAAAAGCGAGTTGCCCAGGACAGAGCTGATACTAGAAGCCGAGGGACTGGCTCAGTTTCACATACCTCAGCCCCCAGGCCTCAATGTAGTCAGCCAGGCCTGAGGGTCTGACCTGGCCACACAGCTGACTCACAGGCAGTGCAGCCCTGAGGGAGGGGATGTGGCTGTCAGCCTTGGAAAGACAGAGCAGGGACGCTGGCTTCCCAGCAGCACTCATTCACATTCTCATCTTCGTTCTGTCACGAGCTCCTGTTACCAAAGTCAATGTTATGAGGATTTTTTTTTTTTTTTAATGAGGAATCTTTACATCCAAAGCACTGATAAGAACTGCAGAGGAAACAAGACAGGGCTGCTTATTTTTGTTGGGTTTGGTGGCTACATGACCTGTTCTACCTTGGTTGGAAAGTGGACAAACAGCTGAACAAGAAGGACTTGTCGTTACTTAAGCCTATGTAATGTTCAGCCTTCTTCTGAAGCCACCGTCCCCAGTATAATGCCCCTTAATGCTGAGGACAGATGGATGGAGCGGGGCCATTTGACTCCTATATGGTTAAGCAGACCAGGCCCTCTCCTGATCTGGGGCTTCACTGCCAGGGTAGGCAATGGTCTTTTTAACCCAGAGAAGAAAGGGGGGGTGGGACCCAAAACGATAGCATTTACAACTTGAAATGGATGTAAGTCATAATTTTGTGTACAGGCATGTGGAAGTCCATGGCCTCAGCCTCTTCTCTTGGCTCCAGGGGTGTTCAGATGTCTTCCTAGTAAAGGTTTCTTTTTAAACATTGTGAACAATAATAGCCTGGTGCTTGTTTCACTCTAATGCAATGCAGACAGTATTAAACACACATAACACAGATGTGTCAGCAGGGTGTCTTCGTCACAGAGCTTCAACCCAAGTCCCCCTAGAGAAAGTACAGGGTGAATATGCAGCTTGTCTGCAGCCCAGTGTGGGACTAAGACACCTGTGTCCCATTGGTGGTTGCAGGTTGGTGGAGGAAACAAGGAGATCTGGGTGGGGTTGGCCTTCCCCTGAGCAGCAGCTCTCCTGGGAGATGAGCCTTTGGGGATCCAGTCAATGGGGGGGGGGGGGGAGTGGAGAAACTGGGACAGAATATGTACTCCTGCTAAGGCACAGCTGGGACAGCCATATGTGGTATCCTAGCAAGGTTGACTCCAGCCCAGTAGGTACACCAGTCCCATCACCTTAAGACTTTGCAGTCATCTCCTATACTCAAAGAACATAAGACCCAGCTGTCCTGCTTACCCACAACTTGGGCCATATCCATCTTCTGCCCTGAAGCCTCTAGATACTCTGAAGGCCCCTGTACTTGGGCCATACCCACCTACTGCCCCAAGCCTCCTGATACTCTGTAGGCCCCTGTACTGTTGCCCACCCCTCCTGTATGAACTCAGTCTGCAAAGCTGTGAAATACAGACAAACCCCACCCTGCCACAGAGGTACTTCCAGGGAACTCATGAGATTAAGGACCAAAGGCATCTGTTGAACAAGTGTGTGACCACTCATGAAGTATTTCCTGTGCCTTGGGCAGAATTTCCTGGATCACCCAGTTTATGTCCTAAGCCCTCCTGACCCCTTAGGCTGGATTCAGTGTCCTGTCTCCCCACCAGCCTCTCCTTGAGCTCTTTCTCACCTTTGGGCTGTGTTCTTGTTCCTCAGCTCCAACTTCCTTGAATCTACCTTTTCTGATAACCAGAACTGGCTCCTCCATCTGGCTTGCCTTTCTCCAACCCCTGTGGTCATGTTGGGCTGGTCTCTTAACCCCAGTCAAGTTGTAACTGTAAAAGTGTACCTGAACTTTCTGGGACAAAGGCCGACTCAAACATAGGCATCACAGCTAGCTTGAATCCAGAAGACTGGTGGTATAGCTTAGTGGCAGAGTGCACCCTGAGCATGCCTGAGGCCCTGGTTTCAATCCTCAGCACTGAAAGAAAGAAAGAAAAAGAGAAAAAGATAAATGCACAAGTGTGAGGATGGGGAAGGGTGTTAAGGGCAATGGCATTCTGAAGCTAGATGCGGGAACTGTCACTCATTGATGAGAAGCCAATTACTTAATTGGCATTTGGGTAAGTCCAACTAGGCTTACCCTGTAGCACAGCAGGAGGCTTGGTGAACAGCAATCCAGGGAGAAGGGTCTTCCTGTAAAGGTACCTGGGGAAGAGCTCTCCACCCATTGAAAGATTGTTCCCAGACAATCTGCAGTCCCAGAGAAAATACTGAAGCCCTTCAAAAAATAGCACCCTGATGAAGCCCCCGGACAGGTAAGAGTTAACAAGCTCTACCCACAAACTGCTCCAAGGTTCCAGTCGGCATTTAGGACTACTGCTCTTGTCCTGAATTGTTGGCAGGTATCTGAGAAACCAAAACACATGCAGATAAAGTTTAGTATTGAGTGAGTACGCGACAGTTCAGCTACTGGTGGAGGCAGAATGAACCCTACCCCACAGTTCAATAATAATAACATGGCCTGTTGTGAAAAACAAGCCACTGTCTAGTTCTGTTTTGCAAAATAAATAGAAGGTTGAGCACCTCCCACAAACGTGGACACCCTTCGTTTGCATGTCAGACTCTTCAGGGTAATACATAGTTACCTTCTCAGTAAATGTCTGCCCCCCAAAGTCCGCAGGGCACTTAACGGGTTGAACGAGGGTCTCCAGTACCTTCTTCCAAGGAGAAATCTAGGCGAGGTGGAAGCCTGCGAATCCACGGAGGTTGCCACGGAGCGCCAGGTAGGATCTCTTCGGGATCGGGGGAACGCTGGGGTCATGGCCATGGAAAAGCTGGAAGTGGGCAGCTGTGCTCCTGGAGTGCGGCCTGGCAGCCCGGGTGGTGGGGCGGGGAGAGCGTGGGCGGAGGGCGTCCTCTGATTGGTCGGAGAGCACGCTGTCACCACCCAATAGGCCGCGGGTCCGCCGCGCACATGCGCAGGACGTCTACGGGCCGTCCTGCCGGGTCCGCGGTGGGTCAGCCCGGCGCTCGGGCGTGAAGGCCGGGGAGGGGGAGGCCCGGTGCTGAACTCCACGGCAGTGCGGAGTCTCGAGAGGAAAGGATGCCATCCAGTCGCCAGGAGTTTGAAAAGGCGCTGCTGGGCTCACGAGGCTCATGGGAAACGTAGTCCTCGGGGAGCAGGGGGTGCCTGAAGGGCCGGCGCGGGATTGGCCGGGCTGGGGTCGCCAGGGCCGCGCGCGGGCGGGGCGAGCGGGTGTGTGCGCGCCACTTCCGGGAAGTGGCCGCCGGCCCGGAGCGGCTGCCGAGGTGAGCGCGGTGCTGACTGGCGGGGCGCGGCGTCCTCCACCGCGGGGGCGCGCGCCGGTCCTGCCCCGCGGCGGCGGAACTCCCGGCGCCCGCCGCCCGTGTCCGGGCTTTCTGCCACCCAGAACGCCGTCCCCGGCGCCCAGGCCCGAACCCGGTTCTCCTGAAAGATCGGCTCCTTCCCCTCCCGTAACGGGGCGCAGACCCCAAATCCGAGGGTCTCTCGGGTAGGACAGGCCTGACAGACCCCCAGGTGGGCATGTTTCCCCCTAGAACCTCTTCAGGGCCGAGCCCGCAGTCGCACGCCCCGCGCAGCTCCGTTCTGTTTACCTTCTGCTTCGGGGTTTTACTCGCGTGGGCCCAGCCTGTTGGAGGCCTCTGCGGTTCGCAGTGGTCAGCAAGCACAGTGTCTGGGAACCCGTGTCCGCACTCGGGAGTGCCCCTAGTATTGCACCTGCTTCGACTGTCTCCTGGCGAGGACAGGCCCGGTCCCCAGAGCCAGCTCTTCAGGCGGCAAATCCCAGAGACCATGAGGACAGACACAAAGCCCGACCTTCCGCACTCAGGGCTCCCAGTCCCCCAGGACCAGCTGGTCGATTGACCGTTCACTTCTGGGCTGGGGGAGCCACTTTCCTGTCTGTTATGCCCAGGTGTTGGGTTTTCTGTTGCTGTTTTGTTTTTTGGTGGTGGTTGTTTGCTTTGAGACAGGAGCTCACTAAATTGCCAAGGCTGGCCTCGAACTTGCAGTCCTGCCTGAGCCTCCCAAGTCGCTGGGATAACCGGTGTGGACCACTGCTCTTGTCTTACCTGTATTTGATCGAACTGTTTTCCACTTTCCTGGCAGCTTCCTGGGCTCCTTCCATCCAGGCGTTTATCCCCCAGGCATCCTCCTGATCTCAGCTCCTATGACCTTCTCCTTCCATGAGGCTTTCCTGGAGCCCCCACCCCTCACCCACCCTTGGTCTCAGGGTCTCCTCTGCCCTGGCCTTGGCTCCTGGGCTGGGCCTTGTATCTGTCTCTTCTTAGCCAGGCCCTCTTGAATAACACTTTGATCCCTCCTTTTCTGTAGGTCCCTCTGGGTGATTCCAAAAAGACTCTCTGAAAGGAGAATGCCATCCCCACTGGGGTCCCCACACCAGTCCCTCAGTAATCTTGAGACCACCCTTGAGGAGCCTGAGGCTGCACGACTGAAATTCCGTGGATTCTGCTACAAAGAGGTGGCAGGGCCCAGAGAGGCCCTGACCCGGCTGAGAGAGCTGTGTCGCCAATGGCTGCGGCCCGAGTCATGTTCCAAGGAACAGATGTTAGAGCTGTTGGTGCTGGAACAGTTTGTGGGCACACTGCCCCCTGAGATCCAGTCCTGGGTGCAAGGGCAGCGACCAGGCAGCCCTGAGGAAGCGGTAGCTCTAGTTGAAGGGCTACAGCACGACCCTGGGCAGCTGTTGGGCTGGGTAAGTGTGGTGTCATTAACTTCTAAGGACAGATCAAACATAGAGCCCCTGTGACTTACCTCTTTTTCTCAGATCACAGCCCACATCCTGAGGCCAGAGGTGCTTCCTGCAGCCCAGAAGACAGAGGAGTCCTCAGCCAGCCCCTGCCCCTCAGCAACAGTGGAGTTCTCTGGGGCAGCCCCTGCAGAGGGTCCACATAATGCCAGCATGGAAGGGTCTGCCCAGCTCAGCTGCAGTGTGAAGGAGGAGCCCAGTGCTGATGGGCAGCATGTGGGTGAGGGAGAGTGCCACCAAGACTGTGGAGCTTGTGGAAAGGGTGTGCACATCCCTGGAGGGGAGTCCCAGGCAGCTTGTTTTTTTTTTTGTTTTTTTTTTTTTTTTTTGGTACTAGGGATTGAACCCATGGGCGCTTAACCTTTGGGCCACATCCCTAGTTCCTTTTTTAAAAAAATTTATTTTGAGATTGGGTCTTGCTAAGTTATTAGGACCTCGCTAAATTGCTGGCACTGACTTTGAACTTGCAGTCCTCCCCTGGCCTCCAGAGCCGCTGGGATTATAGGAATATACCACAATATCTGGCTCCTCAGGAGACTTCTTATGCCAGGGCTTAGACTCTGGAAATGAGGGTGGATGTCCTTGGCTGAGATGGAAGCCCTGGAGAAGATCTGGGAATCAAAAGACAGGCCATACATAGGGCAGAGGTGGACCAAAACTTTGGCAGTCACACCAGATCCTCCTCCAGCCTGGCTTGTGTGGGTAACTCCTGACACCCATTCCCATCTACCTTACTTTTCAGCACCTCCCAGTCCACTGCTTCCAACCCAGTCTCCCAAGGGGCATCTTAGACACCAGGACACAGCCTCCACTTCCTTCCACCCACCCAGGATTCAGGTGAGCAGTCCCCAGTGGAAAGTACAGGTCCCAAGTATGGGAGGGAAATATCCCTGGTGCATGCCTCTGCCCTGTGGTTTTTCCAGTCTTGGCCAGTTGCTCTTGTACTTTGTTTTTGGTTTTTGTTTTTATTTTTTGTACCAGGGATTGAACCTAGGGGCGCTTTGCCACAGAGCCACAACCCCAGCCCTTTTTTTAAAAAAAAGCTTTTTTAGTTGTAGATGGACACAATACTTTTATTTATTTATTTTTATGTGCTGCTGAGGTTCAAACCCAGTACCTCATACATGCGAGGCAACCGCTTGGCCACTGAGCTACAATCCCAGCCCTCCCCAGTCCTTTTTATATTTTATTTAGAGATAGGGTCTCACTGAGTTACTTAGGGTCTCACAAGTTGCTAAGGCTGCCTCTGACCTCAGTCCTCCTGCCTCGGCCTCTGAGCTGATGGGATTACAGGTGTGCACCACTGCACCTGGTTCTTAAGCTCTTTACTGCCCAAAAGTGGAGTAAGTAATGGGTGCCCCAGAAATCCCAGGGGTAGAGGAACAGACTGTTGGCCTCTATTATTGGAAAATTTGAGCCTCAGATCATGGAAACCTAGTCAGAAGTGACCAGAACTGGTGGGCTTGCCTTTTTCACCTCAGAGAAGTCACTGGGGAGATTTGCAGCTCCTAGAGGTCTAGGGCCAGAACTTGGAGACTTAAACTTGTGTGTGCAGGTTGGGAGGAACCAGTGACACACTGGCAGGACTCCAGCACTTGGGGTCAGAACAAACACTCTTCCTGGGAGATGCCGAAAGTCCCTTCTCTTGTAGGGTTTTCTCAAAAGGCAATCAGCTGGGGGCTGGGGAGGTGGCTCAAGCAGTAACGCGCTCACCTGGCATGCTCGGGGCGCTGGGTTCAATCCTCAGCACCACATAAAAATAAAATAAAGATGTTGTGTCCACCGAAAACTAAAAAATAAATATTAAAAAATAAAAAAAAAAGGCAATCAGCTGGGCCTAGAAGCTTAATTCAAAGCTCCTGTCATCTTGAGCACCAAGTTCCCAAGTTCGTAGAGTTCTTTTGCTTCTATCCCACTCTAGTTGGGAGCTTTCTCAGCAGAATTGTTGGTGAGGTGTGCTTTGAGGCTGAGATTCCAGGTTCCTTCCATGGTTAGAAATCTTAGGCTGAGTGGAAAGGTTGCAGGCTCCATGGGATCATCACTTCCAGCCTTTACCATCTCTATCTTGGTTATATATGGCCAGCTCCCTACTCCCAGACTTGCTTTGGCTTGTCTCTCAGGATTATTTTTCCCAACCCAGCAAAGCCCCAGATGGCAGGACTCAAAGGCAGGAAGTATATTTCTCAGTAAAGCCATTGGGGCCTCTGCCACATGCCAGGTTCATCCTCTCTCAGGGTCTTGCCAGAAGCAGCACACAGGAGCTAACTGGCACCCACACTCTTTCTTTTTTTTTGGGGGGGGGGGGTGGTGGTGCTGGAGATTAAACCCAGGGCCTTGTACTTGCAAGTCAAGCATTGTATCAGCTGAGCTATATTCCCAGCCTCCCCACACTCTGAGCTTTCTCCGCTGCCACTCCTGCGTCCCCTGTTCACATCCCAGGGTGCAGTCAGGATCCTGGATCCTCTTTCCTCCCCACAGCCTCATTTCCATGTGCTGAAATGCTCCCAGCCTTTGAAGACTCCTGTAGTTAGAGGCTTGGCAGGTGGCTGAGTCCCCAGCAGTCCCTGGGTCTCTTGCTCCCTTTAGCACCCTGTTAAGATACTTGAAAGGGCAAAGGTTGGGGGCAGCCATAATGGTCTTTACAAAGCTTAACCTGATCCCACCCTGTTTCAATCTCTGACCAGAACAATGGGTGGGCAGCTAAGACAGGTGAGTACTGGCAGGCTGGCCAGATGATCTGAAGGAGGACCCAACATTCACAAGCCCCTTCTTGGCTTGTGCCTTATCCAGCCATAGATGAAGCTTAGGTAGCCTTCCCCAGGTAATAGGTAAGGATGCAACACTAGCAGGCTGGGGTGGGACCACAATGATGAGCTGCATCCTCATCCTGCAGGAGGAGTGGGGGCTGCTGGACCCGTCACAGAAGGAGCTGTACTGGGACGCGATGCTGGAGAAGTACGGCACGGTGGTCTCGCTGGGTGAGGACCACCGGTCCCTTCCCGCCTGGGCTTGGGTGCAGGCTGCTTGCCTGGGCTTTCGCACAGGCCTCCCAGGGCCCAGTCACAGCCTTCCCCCTTCCAGAAGGTACCCACCCGGGGCCTCGGGTGATCTCCCACCTGATCGTTCGTTGCCCACCCCAGCAGGGCTGCCACCCCCGCCAGCCAAAGAGCGGGCTGAATCCAAGTCAGAGCCTGACCGTGAGCCCGAGCTGGGGACACCATGCTCCGGACCCGAGGTTGGTGAGAGCCGCTGCCCAGGCGAGCGCAGCCTGAACCACCCAGAAGTCGGGGCTGAGGTAGACACTCCTGGGCGCAGCCAGGTCTGCACATCCCCGCCACCAGCACTGCCACTCCCGTTCTCCCCCGCGCAGCCGAAGCCCTACGTGTGCCCGCAGTGTGGCAGGGGCTTCGACTGGAAGTCCGTGTTCGTCATCCACCACCGCTCTCATGCAGGAGGCCCCTGTCCCGAGAGGCCACCACAGGCACCCCGGGAGCCAGTGGCACGACCCCCACGGCGCCCGGTGGGGCCTCGGAGCTATACCTGTGAGGAATGTGGGCGTAGCTTCAGCTGGAAGTCGCAGCTGGTCATCCACCGGAAGAGTCATGCTGGCCAGCAGCGCCACTTTTGTAGTGACTGCGGCCGCAGCTTCGACTGGAAGTCCCAGTTGGTCATCCACAGGAAGAGCCACCGGCCTGAGGCCCCTTGAGCAGGAGGGCTGCCCTCCTGGGGGGCGGTAGAGGGGGGGCACCTGTGGGCCTCTGGGCCTAGATAGAGCACCCTGGGGGCCAACTCCAGCCTACTGGAGACTCAGGGGGACAGTAAGGAACTCTGGACCTGCCCCCAAAAGTCCACCTGGGAGTGCGGGAAAGCTGCTCTGTTCTTCCTGCCCTGCCTTCTAGAGGAGGCCTGGGTTGGAATCCAAGCTGAGTGGTGACTGTGGGGTGATCACCAGGCCTCCCTACCTGAGGTATAAAAGCCCAGGACACGCCCTCCTCCTGGGACCTCTTGCTCAAAAACTGCCTTGCTGCCCCTTCCTACAGAAGTCCCTGTGGAAGGTGGCAGTAAGCTCAGAAAAGCACGGCTGATGTCTGTCCTGCTGTGTGAGACCCCTGGGCCTCCATGTGCACGTTACACCCTTAACATAAATCATGTGTTTTTAGCAGGTAAGTTTCTGAATAAGAACCTGATTTCTCACTTCTGTTGGTCAGATCAGCAATCTGCCTGGCAGCTGGAGGCTCAGGGCAAATCCTAGAATTGCCAACCCTACGGTCACAGCCCCAGATCCCCCCGCCTACTTTCATCCTTGGCCACCAGCCTTTAAACTCTTGAGCCTGGGTTTGGGTAGACAGGGCACTTCTTTTCAAAGCATAGATGGACAAGAGTGACCTCTGAAGGGTGACAGGTGTCTCTGAGGCCATGCAAACCTTCACGCCAGGGCTGCATCCTCCCATCCTTAGTTGGTCATGCAGCAGAAAGGCAGAGGATCCCACTGCCCCGGGAGATCTGTCTGGCTTTCTGGACAGTCACTCAGGACTTGCAGTATCGGTTTCCTAATAACTGCTCCAACGAACTCAGTGGCATGAAACACTGTAGCTTTATCCTATGTTGGTTTTTAGCATTTATTCTATGTGTGGTTTTTAAGGTCAGAACTCTGAGACATGTCTCAGCGAACAAAATCCGTTTATCAACAGGGCTGCTAGTTCCTCCTGCAGAATCTGGGCGAGAATCCACCTTCTAGAGGTGTCCTGAATTCTTGACTCACGGCCTCCTCCTTCATTTTCAGTGACAGCAGTAGCCAGTCAAGTCTTTTCACATTACATCACTGCCACTCTTCTGCCCGTCTTCCACTTATAAGGAGGACCTTTGTGATGACTTTGGGCCCACTTGGATGCTTCCGTCTCCCATTTCAAGGTCAGATGATGGAACATGGAATTCTAATTTTTTTTTTTTTTTGATACCAGGGATTGAACCCAGGGGTACTTAACTACTGGGCAACATCCCCAGTCCATTTTTGTGTTTAGAGGCAGGGTCTCACTTGGTTGCTTAGGGCCTTGCTAAGTTGCTGTGACTAGCTTTGAACTCTCTCAGCCTTCCCAGCTGCTGGGATTATAGGTATGTGCCACCACCTGGCTGGGATATTTTTTCCCTCTTTTAAAATTTTTTTATTGATTTTTTAAAAATAAATGACAGTGGAATGCATTACAATTCTTATTATACATATATACCCAATTTTTCATATCTCTGTTTATATATAAAATAGGTTGACACCCAATTCGGTGTCTTCATACATGTACTTAGGATGATGTTGTCCATCACATTTTACCATCCTTGCTAATCCCCTGACCCCTCCCATTCCCTCCCACCCCTCTGCCCCAATAAGAGGATTTTAACAAAAGTGAATTGATGGGAAGAGCACAATGGCTCCATCAAGCAGTACCTGTGAAGAGCCCATAGACGTTGAATCCTCGACAGCAACAGCAACAGTGGCAGAAAATGAGAGATGTTTAAAGATGTCTAAAAAACCCAGTTCAACTCAGTTTCCAAAGTAGGACAGACTGTCAACCAGTTGGGCTTTGGGTTCAGTTTTGGGCTCAAGAAACATTTATCCCATGTTCTGATCTCAATCTGGGCTTTTCTAAGGCTGTGGTACCTTCTCTTCCTTTTCTTCATCACTGTCAATAGAAAATGAGTTCTTGGTTACTTATATGAAATGAAATAAAATTAGATTCCTGTCTTGGGCTGGCCAGCACCTTGCCAGGGAATTCTTGTCTGCTCAGAGGGATAAGTCTCCTTAGAAATTAAAGTCTGGAATAATTAGTGAAGAACAAAAGACAAAGTCAGAAAGATTTTTTTCAAAGTTGGAGCCCCTGATAGGTCCAGTCCATACAAGAGCTGGACTCCTGTGGCTTATTTAAGGGGGTAGAGAAAAGGCAGGGATAAGGTTTCAAGGGTGGAGTCTTGCTTCTTGATGTCTTGCATTCAGCAGGTTGATTGCATCTTGGCAGGTTACACCCATCTCAGAGGGGTTGTGAGGCTGGGTGGTTAGCAGGTCACCCCATCTCTGGTGCCGTGTGGGACCAGGCAGAGCAGAATAAGGCTCACAGTGCATCTAGGCAGTCTTACACAGAGGAAATGTCCACTGGAAGTTCCCAGACACCAGATAATCCCATTCACTAGGCTGCAATGAGCCCACGAACGGCTCTCAACAAATTCCTATTTCACATCACAGACAGACATTACAGATAGGTTAAAGATCTGAATACAGAAAGAAAAACATCTAGAATATAATATAGAACAGTTTCAGATGACTTTGAATCAAGAAATGCTTTTTTGGTTTTGATTTTTGGTCCTGGGGATTGAACCCAGGGGCGCTTAACCACTGCGCCACATCCCCAGCTGTTTTTAAGTTTTATTTTGAGACAGGGTCTCACTAAGTTGCTTACGGCCTAAGTTGCTGAGGCTGGCTTTGAACTCATGATCTTCCTGCCTCAGTCTCTTGAGCTGTTGGGATTCCAGGCATGCACCATTGTACTTAGCTGAGAAATGCTTTTTAAAACAAGGCATTTACTGAATATTGTTCATCTGGGTGAAATTAAATATAATTTACTAAAATATATTATTTTTCTATATTATCTGTAGTATTAGTGTAAGTCAAAGAGCATGCATACATTAATAGATTAATGTTTAATACTGACTTCTCAAATTTAAAAAGTTTTTTAAATTTAAAAATCTAGAAAATTGGGCTGGAGTTGGCTGGGATTTTTGATTCTTTTTTTTTTTTTTTGGTTGTAGATGAACACGGTACCTTTATTTATTTATTTATTTATGTGTGGTGCTGAGGATCGATTCCAGTACCTCACATGTGTTAGGCAAGCGCTCTACCACTGAGCTACAACCCCAGCCAGGGATTTTTAAGTTCTTTTTTTTTTTTTAATATTTATTTTTTAGGTGTAGATGGACACAACACAATGCCTTTATTTTTATGTGGTGCTGAGGATCGAACCTGGGTCCCGCCTGTGCTAGGTGAGTGCTGCACCACTGAGCCACTATCTCAGCCCCAGATTTTTAAGTTCTTGATGGGCACATGAAAGTGTGTTCCACACTTGCTTGGGGTCAGTTTACTTTGCATCCCCAAGAGTTCCCAACAGTTTAACACTGTGGACTCTCATTATTTCCTTTTCAATTCTGTGGACAGAAGGTAATTAGTGTATGTCAATGGAGCCCACAGTGGCTCATATGTGCCACCCTGTGTGTCACTTTGTATACCTGGTTTGATTTCCATGCAGTTGATCCATTCATGTCTTCACTTCTTTTCTTCAGTCATTTATCCACTGCATGGGCCTTAGCTAACTCAGCAGCACTGTCAGCCTCCAGAGTGGGTTGTAGAATCTACATCATCTCATGAGAAACTAGGCCAGGCCAGGCCTGAAGTGGTGCCTCTCCAGGGAGGGTGCTTTTCCATACCAACTCAAGCTGCTACTCCTCTACCAGGTCCCCTGTAATTCATCTGATCTTCATGATGACTCCATGAGCCTTTGCTTCTCCCCACCCAGGTCTTCCTCCAAGACTCTTCACTTCCTGGGCTCTGGTTAAGCCCACTTGGGGCCCAGAAACACTCTCCACTGCCAGAGCTGACCCCATGATTGGCGAGCTGGGATTTGACCTGGGTCTGTCTGTCTCTGGAAGCATCTGTGGTTGTGGTGTAAGAGCTAAAATTCAAGCCCAGTGTTATGTTCTGCCTTGACATCTGAAACCAGTAAGGAAGTCCTTGGATGACAGCACATTCCCTACCCCACTGTGCTCCCATTGATAAGGGCCTAAGCAAACAAGTTGGTTCCTGCTTATGACTGAGTAGCAGGTCTCCATTCCCTCTAGCCTGCAGAATTATTCAAACCAGTCCGGTCCTCCAACAGGAACCAGGAGCCACCTCAGCCTTTTATTAGGAAGACTGCTTCCTACAGCTCCTGGTCATTCACTCTATTCCCAGAGCACTTTTGAGGGAAATGTCTTGTCAAATAGTTAACTTTATTTGATCTTCCTATTTGAAAATTTAATGGATTATGATCAGAAAAGTGGATCCTGGCTGGGTGTGGTGGCTGGGTTCCATCCCTGGTGGTGATGGAGGGGGTGAATCTGGGTCCTCTATAAACTCTTCATAACATTTCACACTCACTAATATGATTGTAATAAGAAAAAGACAATAACGAGTGTTGGGGAGGACGTGGAGAAATTAAAACTATCATACTGCTGGTGGGCATATAAAATGGTGCAGGTGTTTTAGAAAACTTTCCCCAAAAGTTACATAGTAACACTATACTTCACCTTTTGATGGTCTTTCTAGTCATTATCTAATACATTTAGAAGTAAAATGACGGGGCTGGGGATGTGGCTCAGCGGTAGCGCGCTCGCCTGGCATGCGTGCGGCCGGGTTCGATCCTCAGCACCACATACCAACAAAGATGTTGTGTCCGCCAAAAACTGAAAAATAAATATTAAAAAATTCTCTCTCTCTCTCTCTCTCTCTCTCTCTCTCTCTCTCTAAAAAATTCTCTCTTTCTACACTTAAAAAATATTAAAAAAAAGAAGTAAAATGACAAGTAAATTTAACGATTCAGATATTCTCCTGAAAAGAGCTTTGGATCAAAAAAGAACTGATATTTCTCTGCAAATTGTTCTCTGCTGCACTTAGCAGGCCAAGAATTAATTCCCAGACTGTGTCTTGCAGTAGAATCTATTTTCTGTTTTCCAGGTTCCTGACTGTAAAAAGAGAGGCAGGGAGTTCAGTGGCACACGCTTATAATTCCAGCTACTTGGAAGCTGAGAAAGGAGGATTGCAAGTTCAAGACCAGCCTGGACAACTTAGCAAGACCCTGAAAATCAACCAATCAAAAGTTTTGAGGACTGCAGAATTTGTTGTGAAATGCATAGAGCAGGCTGTGGGTATAACTTGATGATACAACACTTGCCTAGCATGCTTGAGGCCCTGGGTTCCATCCCCAGTACCATCACACACACACACACACACACACAAAATTGCATAGGAGGCCCCTTAACCTGACTCAATTCCAGGGCTTGAGAGACCCTGTTTAGGGTAAAAGCCTAAAACCATGAAACAATGGGAGTGTGGAGATGAAGGCAGTTCATAACTTATGTTGCTGGTGCAAGTTTACAAGCCTTTTGTTTTCAGAGCAGACCAGGGCATCACAACCCTGAATAGGATAGTCCTCTGGCCCACCTCTCTCCAGGCTACAGAAACTTGTTAAAGCAGAAACTCACATGATGGTAGACAACAAAGTTGTAGAACAAATAAATCCAAAAGCTAGCTCTTTGAAAAGACCAATAAATAAAATAGATTAAAGCATTTTGAACCTGAGTGCTAAACTATCAAAAAAGGAGACTTACTAAGGGGCTGGGGGCCGGTGTTTTGGAGAGCACTTGCCTAGCATGTGTGAGGCACTAGGTTTGATCCCTGGCACCACATAAAAATGAGCAAATAAATGTGTTGTGTCCATCTATAACTTAAAGAATATTTAAAAAAATTTTTTTTAAAGGGGGCTGGTGTTGTGGCTCAGTGGTAGAGCGCTTGCCTAGCACATGTGAGGCACTGGGTTTGATCCTCAGCACCACATAAAAATAAATATTGTGTTCGTATACAACTAAAAACGTTTAAAAATAAATAAAGGTATTATGTCCATCTATGACTAAAATATTTTTTAAAAAAGGAGATTAAACTGTATCCGGGCTAGGATATAGCTCAGTTGGTAGAGTGGCTGTCTTGCATACACAAGGCCCTGGGTTCAATCCCCCTCACCAAAAAAAAAAAAAAATTATATCCACTGAGAGACATCAAAGAGAGACATCAAAATGAATATTGTGACAACACATTTAAAAATCTAATAGAAATAGGTTTTATTTCTTTTCTTTCTTTTTTTTTTTTTTTTTTTTTTGGTGGTGGTGCTAGGGATTGAACCCAGGGGCCTTATGCATTCAAAGCAAACACTCTATTAACTAAGCTATATCCTCAACCCATAGAAAATAGATTTCCTACAAAAGCAAAATATTAGATAAAAGCATCTGCAACATAAACAACAACAATATTTTTGAGCCCCCAAAAAGAAAATGACTACAACATAATAAAATGTGGAGAAAGACTATGAAGCAGGAATTCACATCATCAGGAACTTTATTAGGTTGATAAGCCAAAAATGAGGTGTATGCTTAGAAGTAACCAGAAGAACACCAGCAATATGTGGGTAGACCTGGTCTGCCTTTTTCTTTGCCACGTATCCCATTCATCACTCTGTTGGGTATTAACAGCATTGTCAACAAATAAGACATAATTCAAAATAATGGCTGGGTGTGGTGGTGCACACTTGTAATCCCAGCAGCTTGGGAAGCTGAGGCAGGAGAATCATGAGTTCAAAGCCAGCTTCAGCAATGGTGAGGCAGTAGGCAACTCAGTGAGACCCTGTGTCTAAGTAAAATCCAAAATAGGGCTGGGGATGTGGCCCAGTGGCTGAGTGCCCCTGAGTTCAATCCCCAGTACCAAATAATTAATAATAATAATAAAATAATTAAATCAAAATAATGTAATGGATTGCTTAGTCTTCAAAAATAGCAAATAAGACTCCAGACAATATGTAATCCTAGCTACTGAGTCGGGAGGATCACAAGCTCAAGGTCAGCCTGTGTAACTTAGCAAGATCCTGTCTGCAAAATTAAAAGGGCTGAGGATGTGGCTAGGGTTGTAGCTCGGTGGTAGAATGCTTGCCTAGCATAAATATAAATTACTCAAGCTGGATGGGTCTGAGGAATCAGAATGAGATCTTGTTTATAACATTTATGCTCTTTGACCTGACACCTGCACTGATAGGGTTTGCTAAATAACTCATAACCTCTCTCAACTGCATACCTTCACCTTAAAGTAGAACACCATTACAACCTACTGTATGGGATGCATTTGTAATGCCAGATTCATGGGACCTCAATAGACCTCCAGGAGCTGAATCCGATGCAATCACACAAGAGCCTTTATTGCAAGCTCAAGCCTGGACTCACAACCATTCCCAATGCAATGGTCCTGGTCCTTTGCCAGTGAGATTTTATAGGTTTTGGGGGATACTCTATGCATCACAACATCACACAGCAAATCATTCCGTACCGCAGGAAAACCAAACAACAACTCTTAACATTGATTAGCACATTCACTGGCGGGAACAAGTTGGGTAGGGGTGATTGGTTAGTACAAGAGGGGGGTTCCTTTGAACTGATTAGTTTAAACCACAAGGGGTGCACCTGCTGAACTCCATGGTCTCCCATCATGTTATCAACCACCATAAACTACTGGAGGGTCACCTGGCACCCCAGGTATTTCCCTGTCTCATGATGATTGGTGGTTGATAGGGGCTTGCTATGGGTCCCCACCTAGCCTGACTGAGTCAGGGACACCTGGGGCAGCAGATCTCTCCTGTTATTTGTAGATAAACACCTCAGCAGGTGGGTATGTGCCTAGGAGTGCTCTGTGGGTTTTTCCAAGGACAAAGGTCACGCCCCCTTCCTTTGTCAGGCTTTGTGCTGAGGTAGAGGCTGGTTTCTCAAAATGGAGTCCCACTAGTTTCTCACATTAAAGGGTAAGATAAGGTGTCCATTGAAAAGTACCAGCCCTAGCTTGGCCCCAAGGCACCCCATGAGTGTTCTCAGACACAAGTTTATTCCTGTAGTTGTTTATGATGATTCTCTCAAATGACAGGCAAGACAGACAACATGTCTGTCAGGAGCTGCCACATAGGAACCAAATGCCCCTTAGCCTTGAGCGATGAGAATGTGGAGATGTGACAAGCCAGCCATGGGCTGCGTGTGTGTGAACGAGGAGCATTGAGTGCCAAAGTGGACTGAACCCACCCACGTTGCCCCTCTGTTTGGATGGGCCTTGCTCTGGTCTTCTTGCTGGCTCTGCCTATGATCCCCACACAGCTCATGAGATGGGCATGGCCTCCCTAGATGTCAGTCAACCTGCTGACAGTAGACATCACAAAACTATAGACTCAACCCCCTGAAACCTGACCCCTGGCCTCATTTGAATCGCTTCTCCCCAATAAAAGGGTTCAGCTCCTCTCTTTCCACATCTAAGATCAGAGGAGCTGTCATGGGGCTGGGGATGTGGCTCAAGCGGTAGCACGCTCTCCTGGCATGCGTGTGGCCCGGGTTCGATCCTCAGCACCACATACCAACAAAGATGTTGTGTCTGCCGAAAACTAGAAAATGAATATTAAAAAAATTCTCTCTCTCTCCTCTCTCACTCTCTCTTTAAAAAAAAATTCTCTCTCTCTCTCTCTCTCTCTCTCTCTCTCTCTCTCTCTCTGTCTCCTCTCTCACTCTCTCTTTAAAAAAAAAAAAATAAACAGAGGAGCTGTCACAAGACCCAAGAAAATGGTATTTCTCAGGCTGGGGATGTGGCTCAAGCGGTAACGCGCTCACCTGGCATGCGTGTGGCCCAGGTTTGAGCCTCAGCACCACATACAAACAAAGATGTTGTGTCCGCCGAGAACTAAAAAATAAATATTAAAAAAATTCTCTCTCTCTCTTTTCTCTCTCTCTCTTAAAAAAGAAAGAAAGAAAAAGAAAAAGGTATTTCTCTGTCTCTGTGTGATTGTTTCATGCCAGCCCAGTTCACCTGGAGTGACCTTAAGTGTTTAGTCATGGGATGTGACACATGTCCACTCTGCAGATGAAGAAACTGAGGCCCTGAGTGACATCAGATCAAAGATGCCAAAGCAAAGACACTAGTTAACCCTTATGGGAAAATTCCCTTTCACCTTTCTAGATAAACATCCTTCAAGGTAACATCCTTTCAAACATCCTTCAAGGTAAACATGGGGTAGACATCTGCCCCATTTTAAATTAGAGGAAACTGAGGCATGTGGGTGGGGGCAGGTGGCTCTAGGGACTTGCCCCAGGTCATGCAGCCAATAAGTGGCTGCCTTTCTTCATGCTGCAAGTTTTGGGATCCAAAGACAGGTTCAAATCTACCACACATGCCCACTCTCCTCTGCATCTGGAACATATCACCTGGTAATCTGTTCACTGGTGGATTTCCTCAGTCCACATTTCCAATGCTGGCTTTTTCTGATAGTAGGAAATACAATGACATGGCCTCACTGCCCAGGACTCCTCAAACTTCTTGCCACAGGAATGCAACATTACTTATTTGCAGACAACTAAAATTTAACACCCACTCACAGTGTGGTACATGCAAAAATCCTGATACCTGGACAAAGGGTAGCACGAGATTAAGGGTGACTTTGGGCAGGAGCTCGGGGAAGCCTGGAGAGCAGTGCTTGTCAGATCTCAATGGATGGTCATAAGTCATGACAGGCACAGGACCACAGTGGAGGTGGCCAGCACCACCTCTGCTGTTTCATACATGCACTCCAACCTCCCCCTGGGCTGCCATCTGCTTTCAGAGGGTACAAAGACCTTAATGTAACAATGACCTACTAAATTCATGGCAGGAGAGCCATCCAGAGGGCCAGCCTCTGTTGCTAGGTGCCCACTGTCAAATGATATCAGACCTTTTAGTACCAGGGGGGAGCAAGCTGAGGCTGCAACAGTAATGGCCAGCTCCTGCTGCTGTGTTCATACAACTTCTAGCTCCCTTGTTGACCAGAGTCCTTCCTAAGAGAAATGGTGTCTGCAACAGGAGACAACCCTGGGCCCCAGTTGGTGGCAAAGTTTGAGCCTCTACTATTATATTCCACAGCTATAAATGCCTTCATTGCCAGGCTCTTGACCTCCTGGGGCAAACAGGAATGTGAATGAATGCAATGACCTACTCTCTGCAGGGGAGGAGAGCTGGACCCCAGTGGGCCCAGATCTCAGACCAGTGTGTAAAGGATCCGTAGTTCTGTGGGGAACAGAAGCAACCTCATCAGCTGGGAAAGTCAGAGAAAGGGTCAATGACAACAATGGGAGTCAATCACAATGCCCAGCAGGCACAGATGACAGATTCTCAAAGCCAGACCCCAACTGACAGGACCAGAACCTTGGAGAGGTACCATCGGTCCTCTCCCCAAGTTGACCCGCAAAGCTTCAATGTCTACCAGGCGGAAGTTTGTGGAGCTACTACCGGCTCTGCTGCTGGCTTCAAAGGCCGGTCAGGTCTCCTGTGGGCCCTGGGATCAGGAGGCCAAGGTTCCCTCAAGGGCTCAAAGGAACTTCAACCCAGAGTGATGCCAAGGACAGCTTAATGCAGGTGTTACTGCTATGTCACCGTCTGCGCCCCAGAGGTGAGAGTAGCATCACCCAAGGAAGAACCAGCCTGAAGGCAAAGCCACAGCTGCTTCTGCGAAGGCCCAGCTCACCCACAGCTCCCACCGCGCCAGAGGGCACTCTGTGCTCCAGATGGGAGGACCAGCCTGGGGACCTGGCACCTGGTCGCCAAGCGCCTGAGGGGACTTCCAGGACCCTGAGGGCAACTCACCCTGGAGGTGGCACCTACCGACCTCTGGCGGCACCGGAGGGCACTCGCGTTCTGGCACCTGGACCACAAGGAGCCCCCCGCCTGCAGTACCCGCAACGCCCCAGGAAACACTTCCAGTCATTTTCTAAAGGCTTCAGATTGGGGTCGGGGATGTCTCTCAGGAGCCCAGGCTGGCGACCCTATGTCTGCTCCATGCCCTCCCCACCCCACCAGCCCAAAACTCCTCAGGGTTTTGCACGTGTTGCTGCTCCCTGCCTGGAACGGTCCACTCCCTTTTTGTCCTAGGCCAGTGCCCTCCACTCTTTTCTGATCACCTATTCACATTTCTCCCCACATCCTGCAGGCCGCAGGTCACAGGGCATCCTTCCCTTCTACTACACCAGCCCCACCCAGGCCCTGTAGCCTCAGGAAGCCCAAAAGACCCACAGTTGGAGTCGAAACTCTCTTGGAGTAGCGGCTCTCATATCTTTGGCTTTGTCCAAACAGGACCTCCCCTCCTCCCCAAAATCAGGTCTCTGGTAGAGGACTCTGGAGTAAGGTCCTGGGGAGCACTGGGGGATATGGCTTTTCTCTATTTTCTTCTTCTTCTCCTCCTTTTTTTTTTTTTTTCGTACCAGGGATAGAACCAGCAGCACTTAACCACTGAGCCACATCCCCAGCCCTTCAGAGACAGTGTCTTGATGAGTTACTTAGCACCTTGCTAAATTGCTGAGGCTGGCTTTGAACTTGCAATCCTCCTGCTGCTAGGATTACAGGCATGCGCCATCAGCCTGGCTGCTTCTCTGTTTCCTTATCCAGCTAGACACAGACTTCTATGCTCACAGTCGAATTTATTCTCGCTGCGGCAAAACCCAGAGTCATTGCCAGCCCTGCTGGGATAACAACAGCTTTATGCAGGTCCAAGATGTAGATGGGGGGGGGGTGTGGATGTGAGGATGGCCTTAGGCCTGAACCTAAGCAACCCCAGTTTATTTTTTACCTTTATTTTATTTATTTATTTTTATGTGGTGCTGAGAATCGAACTCAGGGCCTCGCACGTGCTAGGCGAGCTCTCTACCGCTGAGCCACAACCCCAGTCCCAGCAACTCCATTTTAAAACTCAAGTTTGAATCATGCAGTCTCACCAGGCACACCTAAAGGAGCCCTCCAGTATGGCCCTCAGCCACAAACAAGTCACTTCTTCCCACCCTAATAAACTCAGAGTGAAGCCTCTGGCAGGCTGCCCTCACTGATTAGAGGGAAAAGCCTTGATAAGAGAGAAAGGTGGAAAGATTAGGTTGGGAACCACCAGACCAGTTGTCACTGAGAGATCCCAGTGGCAGTTGATAAGGATTGAAAGGGGGGTCAAAAGCCCCAAAATTTGGTATAAATAATAGAGCAAATGAACAGACATTCAGCCATCCAGCCAACAAGGATGTCCTCACTCTGAGAGCCTGATGAGGACCTGGACTGACACCCTAACACTTTTTGTCATTTGCTGATCCTCTGCAGTTTCCTCACCACTCTCAAACTCTACAACCACATCTTGACCCTGGTGAGAGCCGCATCTTGTCCCTAGGACCCTCTCCTTAACTGGCCATCAGCTCCACCCCAGGAGAAGCCTGCCTCGGTTCCTAACCGGATCACCGCAGTCTGAGTGAGTGTGCACCTGCTGGACTTAGAGCCTAAGGCTTGAGAGGGTTTTTTTTTTTTTTTTGTAGTTATAGATGAACACAATGCCTTTATTTTGTTTATTTTTATGTGGTGCTGAGGATCAAACCCAATGCCTCATGCATGCTAGGCAAGTGCTCTGCCGCTGAGCTATGTAGCCCCAGCCCAAGGCTTGAGACTTTGGATCTGACACTTGAACTTAGCAATCATGATTAAGTGTGTTTGCACTGCTTAGAATTAATCTAGAATTGTTTGCTGTGAATTGATTATGTCTATTGCAGTGCCTAGCATTAAGGATTGTTGTTTTCTTGATTAAGAACGGATAGAGTGAAATTGTAGTGAGTGATTTGAGTGAAAAAATCATTTACCAGGGCGGAAGCGTGGGCACATTCTTTATTTCTCCCCGTGGACTGCATGAGTCGCATCTTTCGCCCATAGTGACAGTGGGTTGGTATTGGTCTCTGCCCCCTCGTATTTCCCAGTGCTGGCCAGGTGGTCAGAGCTTCCAGGTTCCTTCGCACACCGCCTGGTGTATGTCTGCTGTCAGGGGCCGGAAGGCCTGGACCCGGTGGTCCAGTATGAACACGGGGTCAACGATGACACTCACATCAAAGCCCTCACGCACCAAACGGGGCTTCACCAATTTGAACGTGCTGGTGATCTCCAGTACCTCCTACGGGGCGGTGATGGTGACGACGACTGTGAAACCCTGGGCCGTGATCCCTCGCCCACCTACTCCTGGCGGCCGCCCTGGCTTACCTGGATACGGATGAAATGCGGGACGGCATACGCCGGGAGCCAAGCACGGACATGCTGATACAGCTTCTGCCCATCGAAAGTCTGGCCCGGAGCCAGCTGCACGGCAGCCATGCCCACCTTCCCCTCGCACCCTGGGAAGCACACCTGTCACTCTCGGCTGGCCCTCCAACCTGGCCCAGTTCTGCTCAGTGGCTGTGACACTGGACATTAAACCACTGGGTCACGGCAGTTCCCCTGGCAGAATCGAAATAACCACCCTCGGCCCACAAAGCTTTTGGAGGTTTAAAACAAGCAAACTCCTCGCACCTGGCACACACACGCCGTAGACATTCACCTCCTGCAGGAAGTCCACCTGCGACAGCACGCCCTCCACTTCCCTGGTGGAAACGTTCTCACCCTTCCATCTGCAGGGGCGGGAGGCGGGGCTTGGGACCACGCCCCCGGAGGCGGGAAGCCCCGCCTCCCCCTCAGCGCCGTCTCCTCCGGGTCCCTGGGGCCCAGAGGCCCCGCCCCCAGCCCGGCCCCGACCGGAAGGTGTCTCCCAGGCGGTCCCGGAAGTAGAGGAAGCCTGCGCCGTCCAGGGCCAGGACGTCCCCGGTGTTGTAGTAGAGGTCGCCCCGGCGCCGCACGTCCGTCACCAGTTTCCGCTTCGACTGCTCTCGGGGCCCGCGGTAGCCCAGAAAAGGGTGGCGGCCTAGGACCCGCGTCAACAAGAGACCGGCCTCCCCTGCAGGAGGAGGAGTATAAAGAGGGAACCCGAACCTCGGCCGCCACCAGCCCCCGCCTCAGTTTCCCAAGGGTGGTGGGCTCTTCACCTGGCACGGGGAGGGGAGAGAAGAGTAAAGACCCCGAGGAGACAGACGCCGGAGACCGACGCGAAGTGAGGGGCATGGGGGAACCCGTGAGAAACAGGAAAAGGATGACAAGGAATGGGCAAGAAAAAATGGCGGTGGGAAGAAAGACAGGGCCAGGTCCTTGCGAGGCCCCAGGAGAGAAGACAAGAAGGTACGGGACAAGGGACTGATGCCCAGGAGGCTGTGACCCCCGCAGAAAGCTCGAGAAAACAACTCAGACACCTAGAGACCCACCGTGAGAGCAAGAGACTGAGGCAGGGGAGCTGGCCCCAGGTGGTAGTCAGACAACCCAGGGCCTGGAGATCAGTGAGGGCTGCAGACACCCCAGTTGGCACCGATCTCAAGGCTTTGGGCCGCTTGTTCCAGAGGTGGAGGAGGAGACTACAAGTGTCCACAAGGGTGTCCACTGCTCCAACACCAGAGAAAACTACCTCCATACCTGGCTCCACAGGGATGCAGAAGCCCTGCTTGTCCCTCACAGGTTCCGCTGCCTCTGTGTCAAACTGCACAAGCTCAAAGGGAGACAGGACCTGGGGTGGAGGGTAGGGGGCATTGCAGAGGTCCTCTGGGGTCAGCCTCAAGGCCACTGTAACATGGGTGCCCTACCCACTCACTCGAAGGAGGCAGTTTGTCTTGCCCACAGCCCCACAGTGCCCCGGATAGTTCACAAAGCCCATGTTGCCCTCCGTGGAGCCATAGAATTCCCAAATCCGAATGGGACCGAAACGCTGCTGGAAGGTTTCCCACACATCTGCCCGTAGTCCATTGCCCATTGCAAGACGGACTGTATGTGTTTGGTCCTCTGGTCGCTGCAAAGACATCACAAGAAGAGTGAGGAGGAGACAGTATGTCCAGGAACCTTTTCCCAGGGGAGGGGGGCTATGTTGGGTCCTTATCTTAGGAGTTATCCTGGGGGATGACCTGTAACTAGATCTACTTGGGGTTCTTTATTATTATTATTTTAGTTGTCAATGGACCTTTATTTTATTCATTTATATGTAGTTCTGAGAATCAAACCAGTGCCTCACATGTACTAGGCAAGTGCTCTACCACTGCGCTTTGACCCCAGCCCCTACTTGAGGTTCTTAAGGATATTTATTGCAGGTAACCTGTAGAAGTTACCTGAGAGCTTTGCCTCTGGAAAGTTAACTGGAGGTCACTCCTAGGTTGACTGGAGACCACATCCATCTGGGGGTCTTACTGGGGAGGAATATGTGGGGTCTCACCTGGGGGAAGTTACCTGGTACTCTGACCTGGCAGGGGTTACCTAAGGTAATCTAGAAGGGAGCCTTACCGAGAAGGTAATCTAGAATTAAGGTAATCTAGAAGGGAGCCTTACCGAGAAGGTAATCTAGAATTAAGGTAATCTAGAAGGGAGCCTTACCGAGAAGGTAATCTAGAATTAAGGTAATCTAGAAGGGAGCCTTACCGAGAAGGTAATCTAGAATTAAGGTAATCTAGAAGGGAGCCTTACCGAGAATGTAATCTAGAATTAAGGTAATCTAGAAGGGAGCCTTACCGAGAAGGTAATCTAGAATTAAGGTAATCTAGAAGGGAGCCTTACCTAGAAGGCTTACTCAGGAACCTTTATTTGAAGGTAACCAGGGGAGTGACTTAAAGCCTCATCTTGAGCAGTTACCTGAAGCCTTTCTCTGAGTTACCTTGAAACTTAACTGGGAAGGATACCTGGGGACCTTGCCTAGAGATAGTTACCTGGGAACCGTACCTTATTGCTCTGTATGAGGATGTGAGTTTACCCTTGAGCTACACCCTATCTGGGCACTTTACATATATTTAATTCATTTAATTTTGACAATACCCCCTCAGGTAGGGGCTATTCTTACCCATATTTTTCAAATGATGACACTGGTAAACTCACCTGCCCAAGCTAATCATCAAAAGTTCCCCAACCTTGTGTATAATTCATTATCTGGGCATTTGCCCAGATAATGTTTTACCTGAGGAACCTTGCTAAGTTCAACATGTGAATTTTCTCAGGTGCTGGAGATTGAACCCAGGGCTTCACACATGCTAAATGCATGCTCTACCTTTGAGCTACACCCCATAGGACCAAAGGTGCCACCACCAACTGTCGGGAGCTGCCATGTAGGAACCAAGAGCCCCTTAGCCTTGAGCGATGAGAATGTGGAGATATGGCAAGCCAGCCATGGGCTGCGTGTGTGAACTATGAGCACCGAGCACACAAAGTGGACTGAACCCACGTTGCCCCTCTGTTTGGGCGAGCTTCGCTCTGGTCTTTTCGCTTGCTCTGCCTATGATTCCTACACAGCTCATGAGATGGGCATGGCCTTCCTAGATGTCAGTCAGCCTGCTGACAGTAGACAACACAAAGCTAAACTCAACCCCCTGAAACCTGACCCCTGGCCTCATTTGAATGGCTTCTCCCCAATAAAGGGTTCAGCATGTGCCTCTCTCTCTTTCCACAGACCCCTAAGGTCAGAGGAGCCATCACAAGACCCAAAGAAAAAGGTATTTCTCTGTCTCTGTGCGATTATTTCATGCAGCCCAGTTCACCTGGAGTGACCTTGAGTGTTTAGTTGTGGGACGAAACAACCAACCCGTACCAGTACCTGAATCTTATCTAAGAATTCTACTTGGGATATTATCTGGGATTTCATGCCTGGAATATTCAACATGAAACCTCATCCTAGAGCCTCACCTGGGGCACATTACACAGGTACCGCAGGATCTCGCCTACATACAGGATCACTGTCACACCATGCTGCCGGCAATCATTCCAGAAGCGGGAGGCAGAAAATTTGGGGGCCAGGACACAGGTGGCTCCTGGGAGGAAGAGAAGGAGTGAGTTTCAAATCATGCTTGCAAGTAACTGTGAGAAACTGCTTTGAATGTGTGATTGTGGCATGTTAGAAAATGGGACAATGTCAATCTCATTTCTGTGTCTTGGCCCAGCAGGACTACTCCCATGAGAAGAGTATAGGGAGGCCTGGATTCAAGTCTTGTTTCCAGAAGTGTGCAAAGCTCAGTACCTGGTATAAGGTAAACACTGCCAAATAAGGGCTGGCGATTAATTATTCTCAAATTTGATAAGTGAATGACTAGTAAAATAGAAGGGTAAGTGGGAGGATGGGTATGGTGGATGGGTGGAAAGGTGACTTGGTGGGTAGATAGATTGGGGAATGCATGGATGGATGGGTGGGTGGGTACATGGATAGATGGGTGAATAGAAAGATGGATGGATAGGTGTGAGGGTGGATGAATGGACAGGTAAGTAGGTAGAGAGATGGATGGGAGAATGGGTGAGGAGGAAGGTGAGTAATTGGGAGGTTTGGTAGGAGGGCATATAGTATTGGCTGATGGCACATGGATTAGTGATAATATTTAGGGCCACTGTGTTCACTCCAGAAAAGTGATTCTTCCCTCCTGATCCCTATATGACATCTGGTTCATCATCCTGCACCCAAGGGGTAGCTGCTTGTGTGCCTGGTGAGGTAACAAATGTGTCTTCTCTGAGACTGTGTTTTTTGGGGAAAAGTAACAATGCTCTCTGTGAAAACACAACCCAGGTCACTGAAATTGGCAGTTTTGCTTCCAATCCCTAAGGAAACATCTGAATTGCAAAAGAAACAACTAGGGAACCTTGATGGAGAGACTTCCCAGTCCATCTCAACCTCTCTAAGGCAGGTAACAGACATAAGTGCCCCCGGTGTGACAAATGAGGAATCACCAAGATTCTTGTCAGGAATAATAGAAATCAGTGCTGGGGGTGTAGTTCGGTGGTAGAGAATTTGTTTAGTATATATGAGTCCCTAGATTCAAGCCCCAGCATGTGAACAAATAGCAAAACAAAGCAGAAACTGAACCTAAAAAGCCTTTAGAAGGCCTTTCAATCTTACAGGAAATCCTGGAGGAAAGAGGAATGGACACCTAACAAGTAAAGGAAACACGGAGACTTTAACTGTAAAAAAGCAATTGGGGAGGGCTGTGGTTGTGGCTCAGTGCCAGAGTGCTTGTCTGGTGTGTGTGAGGCACTGGGTTCAATCCTCAGCACCATATAAAAATAAATAAAGTATTATGTCCATCTACAACTAAAAAAAAAAAGGCAATCGGGGAAATTTGAATATGGACTTGACACAAAATAGTACTAAATGGTTACGGTTCTTTTTTTTTTTTTTTTTTTTTCTTTTTTTAAATTTAGAGACGGGGTCTGGCTAAGTTAGCCTCACTGAGTTGCTGAGGATGGCTAAGTTGCTGAGCCCTGGTACCACAAAACAAACAAAAATTCTAGAATTTCCTCTAAAATAATCTGGAAAGAAGAGTACATATAGAAATAAAACTGGCACCTTGTTGACAACTGTTGAAGGTGGGCAAGGATATATATAAGACACCAGCAAACTATCTGTACTTTTGTGTGTTTGAAATTTTCCACAAGAAGCTGGGCATCATGGCACACACCTGTAGTCCCAGCTGCTCAGGAGGCTGAAGCAAGATATTCTCCTGAATCCAGGAGTTCAAGACAAGTCTGAGTGACTTAGCAAGCAAGATTCTGTCTCAAAAATACACATGTTTAGGGGCTAGAGTTGTGGCTCAGTGGTAGAGCGCTCGCCTAGCACATGCAAGGCCCTAGGTTCAATCCTCAGCACCACATAAAAATAAATAAAATAAAGGTATTGTGTCCAATTACAACTTAAAAAAAAAGAATTTAAAAAAGTACATATATTTAAGCCAGTCAGGGTGGCCCATGCCTGTAATCCCAGTGGCTCAAGAGGCTGAGGCAGGAGGATTGTGGTTCAAAGCCAGCCTCAGCACAGTGAGGTGCTAAGCAACTCAACTCAGTGAGACCCTGTCTCTAAATAAAATCCAAAATAGGGCTGGGGATATGGCTCAGTGGCTGAGTGCCTCTGAGTTCAATCCCTAGTAAAACAAACAAACAAACATGTATTTCTGTGATAAAAATGTTTATATGGGCTGGGGGTGTGGGTCAAGTGGTAGCGTGCTTGCCTAGCATGCGTGAGTTTGATTCTCAGCACCACATAAAAATGAAATATTGTGTCCACCTAAAACTAAAAAATAAATATTTTTAAAAAATATTTATATATAAGCTAGACACAGGGGAACATGCCTATAGTCTCAGCGACTGGGGAGACTAAGCCTGGAGGATTGTGAGTTTGAGGCCTGCATCAGCAAATTAGTGAGAATGTATCTCAAAAGCAAAAATAAAAAGGATTGGAGTATAGCTCAGTGAGTTTAATCCCCAAGCCACCCATACACACACACACACGAGAACCTGGGGTACTGGGTAACCTATGGGGTCGTCGCCTGGACCACCCCACCCTGACACCCACTTCAATGGTTCCACTGATTGGAGGGATTTTCAGAGAAGGGCTTACCAAGCTCTAAGCAGCTGAGGATCCCAACAACAAGCCCCATCACATGGTACAAAGGCAGGACAGTGTAGACCACGTCATCAGCTGTGGCCCCACAAAAGGGCAGCATCTTGGTCATCTGTAGTACACGCTCATGTGAGAGGATGGCTGGCTTTGGGAGCCCTGGAAGGAAGGAGTGGGAGGTGAGTGGTGAAAGGATAGCACAGAAGAGCCATAACAGAGGGGCAGCTCTGCAGTCAGGCACTGGGCTTAAGGCCTCAGAGGAGTCAAGTAGGAATCTGTGGCTGTATTCTGAGGCTGAATCCCAATAGGGAGTAATAGGTAAAGACTAACAGTAGGGTTTCAGTTCTATTTATTGGACAGAGGCAGGATTTCTGCATTGACCACCCAAATCTCACTGGGAATCAGAGTCAAGACCAGGTGTCTGAATCAGAAGGCAGGTGTCAGAGGACAAGTGGCAGGCACAGGACATGTCAGGGTGGTGTCAGGTGAGAGTTCAGAGGCGGGGCTGGGGCTGCGGGGTACCCTCACCGGTGGTCCCTGAGGTGTAGATGAACAGGGCAGGGCTTTGCCATGTGACCTCAGCACGCAGGTCAGCAGGCACGGGGTCAGAAGGAGCAGCCTCCAGGGCAGCCCCCAGAGCCCCCACACCTGGTGTAGGGGAGACGTGACTGAGGTAGAAGCAGCGGATGTTCTCAGCCTGCAGCTCAGGAAGGACTTCTTCCAGGTTCTCCTTGAGATCTGCAGGAATGGCCAGAGGAAAACTGAGGCAGAGCCTACCTGTGAGGTCAAGCGGGGTACCCGAGACCCAGAGGCAGACAGCAACTAGCATTCTTGGGCAAAGAATTCCATAATTAGTAATTTTATTTCTTTTTTGCAAAGAAGGATTGAAACAGTAATTTTGGAAAAATTATAACCATTGGCCCCAGGATTAGTCTCCAATTATGCCAGCTTTTGACCCTAATTATCTGTGACATGAGCCGACGGGAGCAAAGGGCTCTCTTCCTACCCCCCACCAGAACTTCTGACCTTCAGTCCAACCCTTGCTCCTATCCCCTTCCCTCCTCCACTGGCCCTGGGGCCCTCACCTGTGTCCACCACCAGCAGCTGTGCCCCAGAGCTCAGCACAGAGTGCACCAGGGGTGTCCCCCGGACATGTGGGTTGATCCAAGCCACTGGGCAGCCCAATTTGGCCAGCCCCAGCCACACGGTCAGAGCAGGAATGGCCTGGGAAGTCAGTACCAGGAGGGCAGCTGGCTTCCTGACACCCAGGCCTGTGGGGTTGCCCAGCTCATTCTTCAGGGCCCATGCTGCCTGGCAGGCCTGGGCATCTAGCTCACCAATGGTGACCGAGCAGGCCCTGTGCCCTGTCCACACCAAGGACACCCGACCAGGTTGTGCTCTTGCTTGTCGCTCGAAGGCATCCACAAAGGTGTCGGGAGGCTGTCGCCTCAACTGTGTCCTGATGTTCCATCCTAGGTAGAGGATCTTGGCCAAGTAGGCCATATCTGCAGGCAGCCAGCGTAGCCCTGGGGGGGGCCGTGCAGGTGATAGAATCAGTGTCAGAAGCACAGCCACCAGGCTCAGCCAGTGGGACATCCAGGAGCCGATCCAGGGCTGTGCCAATACCACCAGGCCAAGCAGCAAGAAGCATGTAGGGTCTCCCAGGAGCCATCGCAGGGTCAGTGCCACAGCAGGTAGCCATATGGGCTGCTCCAGACCCCACAGCAGTAGCAGCAAGAACAGCAGAAAGGCCAGCCACTGCCTGATACCCATGGCACCAGCTCTGTCCTTGGAGAAGTGGCTGTGGAATGCACTCTCACCTCTGTCCCTGGGTTTCCTGGCCTTGGCCTCCTGCCCTCAGAGCAGCCTGTCCACCCCTCCCCCAGATGATGGCCCAGGCACTGACAGTGGCTGCTCCGCCCTCAGCTCTGTTCCTCCTATTTGTTTTCCCTTCCTGGTCTTGTGTCTAGTCCCAGCCCTTCCTGCCTGTTTACCAGGCCTATCCCCCTCTCTGCTGCAGGCCTCAGGGCCCCCAGGTCTCTCTTCTTGAGCACAAATGCCAGTCTCCTTTCTGCTTGTCCTGCCTGTCTAGTTCTCTTTCCAGTGTGGGGACAAGTATATGGAGTACTGCATACATGGCGTACGTGAAGGGTGTTGAGTAGCAAACCACTTACCCCATAGGCACAGCCCTGGGTGTGAGGCCCTGTGCTGCAGTCCCTGTGCTTGCTCCATGGCCCACTCCTAGACTGGTCGCTGCCAGGACAGTTGCAGAAATTGTATTGGTGGCTGCCTGTCATCTGCCTAGCTACTGCCTGACTACATATACATGGTAACTGTGCAATAAAGTCAGACCTGCTTCCAGCTTGGTCTCCGGAGGTCTTGATTAGCGACTCTGCAGCCACCCTCTATTCTACCTATTCCATGGACCTCCTTGCTGGACGAGAGCCCACACATTCCAGGGCTGGGAACTGCCTCCTTCCCCTTCCATCCATGCTTACTATATTCCAGGCATTTGGGAGACAGTCAGAAATCCCAGCACTGGGAGTGTTTCACTCAAGTCAAATGGAAAAGCTTCAGGTGCTCTGCTGACCTCACTGGGTGGTCCTCCTGTAGTACTCACTAACCCCTTGGGGAGAGGAGGTTCTGCTGGGTTAAGCCTTTTGTTCCCAGTGATCAGGCATCCCTAACCTCCTGCCTGCCAGGTGCACAGCAATAGCTCAGAAAATAAACACCTGCAATGCCTGAATTCAAGCCTAGCTGTCCACCACAGGCCTGCACTGGGACTCTGCCTCACCTCCACATCAACAGGAATTGAGCTTGGGGTTCAGAAGTTTAATTCTTCCTGTGATGTGTGGTTTCCCCTTGCCTCTAGAGGCAGTGACAAGTAGGACTAGGGCATGGCCCTTCTGGCTGTAACCCCCTCCACTGGATCCAAATCCTTAAAGCAGGGTACCCAATCCAGGAGCTGTCAGTGCACTGGAGGTGGGAGAAGGGGGAGTATGACCCCTCTGGGTAGGCAGAGGTCTGATGCAAGGTCCTGTGACATCATCTTAACTTGGGTGGCCACCTTCATCCACCCAGCCCTAGGGTCTCTGGCTGCTCTTGCACCTTCCCCCAGGGCCAACTAATTCACACTGCACTCTAGTACTTGGCACCCAGTAACAAAGGGAACAAAGGTAGGTATCCTGGGCTCATATACCCTCAAGCAGCCTGGCTCCAAAGGACCCCCTGGGTGAGTTTTGGGGTTCCCCTCATTTCAGATGGAGGGCCTGGCCTACAGCTCTGAGTGAACTGACCTTCAGTCGTATATGCAACTCACTCTAGATACCCAGAACAGAATCCCATGGCAGGGTGCTGCCCAGAAACGTGGATGCCGAAGCCTGATGTTCCTAGCCCAGCCAGTCTACAATGGCAGTGTGCACTGACCAGAGTCTTTTATTATAAAGTGAGAAGTGAGAGTTCCAAGGTCTGACCTATTCCATGATGGGTCCATCTGGGCTTTCTCAGGCCCTGGATGAGGAAGGGGTAGTGCCAAGTGGGGCCCAAGGACATCATTCAACCAATATTCAGACAGAGCTGTATCCCCACCCTACAGCTAATGGGAGGCGCACGCAAATCAACACCAGAGATTTAAACCCTGGACCCGGTTCCTAGGGCCTGTGAGCCTACTTTCAGACTGGAAATGGTCCAGTTCTTAGTGGCCAGGTCTCTGACTGTCCCCTTTGTGGACCTTGCCCTACCTAGAGGGTTCAAGGACGTGGAAGAGAGGAGTGACCGAGCAGGCCCTGTGCCCTGTCTACACCAAGGCTGGGCCCCAGGTTCAGTCTGGAGAAAGGGATAGGGCAGGGAAGAGTGGAGTGGTGGTGAAGGAAGGCAGCAGGAGCCAACTGCTGTGAGGCGCAGTCGATTCTTGGCGGGTGTAGCCAGATCCTGCGTCAGGTCGCAGGGTGCGCAGCCAGATGGCGCTCCAGCAGCGCTCTGTGCGAGAAGACCTTGCCACAGGCGGGGCAGGGAGCGCGCTCCGGCCGGTGTGTGCGCATGTGCACGTTGAGGGAGCTCTTCTGTGTGAAGCGCTTGGCGCAAACTGCACACTGGAAGGCGCGCACGCCAGTGTGTGTGACCATATGCTTGAGCAGGTAGTCGCGCAGCGAGAAGGATCGCCAGCACACTGCGCACTGGTGTGGCTTCTCACCTGGGGACAAGGAGGGCAGTACATATGCGTCAGACCACTCAGCTCTCCCAGGCACCTGTTGGCAGGGGCTCTGGTCTTCTCCCCTCCCTAAGTAGCCATTACCCCCCAGGATTAAGTGAAACTTCCCAATTCTGGAGTCCTGCTCCACAGGGAGCCCCTCTCCTGGACCCACATCTTCATCCAAGGGTGCCATTGTCTGGCAGGTATGCCCCAGCAGGGAACCCTGCCCTGGAATATCCACTGGGAACTCCCTGGACTTTCAGGACCTTCCTCCCTAACACTGGGCCCTGTATAGGTAGAGCCTTCTGAACTCTCTGCCAATCACTATTCTTTTTTCCTTTTACTTTTTTTAATTTTATCTTGTGGATCGAGTCCAGTGCGCTGTACGGCTGAGCTACATCTCCAGCCCTTTTTTTCTTGGGGGGGGGGGGGGGTACCAGGGATTGAACTCAGGGACCCTGGGCCACTGAGCCACACCCCCAGCCCTATTTTGAATTTTATTTAGAGACAGGGTCTCACTGAGTTGCTTAGTGCCTCACCATTGCTGAGGCTGGCTTTGAACTGGAGATCTTCCTGTTTCAGCCTCCCCAGCCACGAGCATTACAGATGTGCACCACGGTGCCCCGCTAACCTTTTTAATGTATTTGAGATAGTGCCTCACTAAGCTGCACAGACTAGCCTGGTGATTCTCCTGCCTCAGCCTCCTGAGTTGCTGAGATTAAAGAGGTGTGCCACTGCACCCCGCTTTGCCAGTTACTATTTTAAGGACAGTCTAGTAAGGCCCAGCATGCCTACACAAGGAGAGATCAGGACACATCTGCCCCTTCCTGCTGGAATCCCCAGTCAGAATCCTGACTGTTGCCACGACACTGTCCCCAGGGTGAGAGGCTGCACTCATCACCCTGGACTGCAGGGGAGGCAGACTTTAGGCTCTCCAGTCATCATGCATTGACAACGTCTATCTCAGTACCAAGGGACTGCAGGGCAGCGCCTGCTGGGGTGGGGTGAGGCTGACTGTCTCCAGACCAACCAGGCTTGGGCACTTGGCTTAGGTCACACATGTCTTGCAAGGTCGGCACTACCTTGGAGTCCTGGCAGCATTCTGCATGCCCATCGCCCAGCTCCCTTGTGTCGGGTAGGATAGCAACCAGATGGAGATTTTGAACTGTGACATCTCGGTCACTCCCCAACTGAGACAACACCGACGGCTTTCCCACACCTCAAAGTCAAATCCCAAGTTCTGGCCCCTGAAGAGCCTCTGGCTTCAGTCCCACTGTAATGGTTTTGGTTTTCGTGACAATGGTCAGCTCTACCGGCTGGCCAGCTTCTGCTTTTCATACTCCTGTCCCAACCCAGTCCCCGAGAAACAACCTTACCCAGGACCTACCCACCACCACCCCAGGCCACCTTCCTGCTCTACTGCTCCCTGGCCCTGAGGAGACACCTCCCTGGCCAAGATCAGAAGGAAGTTCCCCATGGTCTTTGAGGCCTGGTTCCCCTAGGGGCCTGTGCGGTTCACATACTGTGGCTATGTCTTCTCCTAAAACTCCAGCCCAAAGGGCTACTCCTCAGTCTTCACTCAGCTGCCCTCTGCCAGCTTCCCCCACTCTTCCTAGGTCAGGGAACACACCTGACTGTACCTCAAGCCCCAACCACCTAGTGAACAGCTGGAGAGATGTAGGAGACTACCTGGAGCTCTACCCCCATACCCCAATCCCTGCTCCATCTCTCCTGCCCCCCTCCAGGCCCCACCACAAACTTTTCAAAGGCCTGGATTTATAGGTGTGCACCCTAATCCAGGCTCAGGATTCCCCATCCCCCAAAACAGGAGGGGAAGACACAGGCAAGAGTACCTATTACTCAGGAGACTCCCTCCCCACATGCCTCATATTTGGAGGGTTCAATTTCCAGCCCCCCTGGGGTAACACAAGAGTAACAAAACCACATCAGTGCCCAACTGCCCCTAGGGCTTGAATCTCCAGTGACCAAGGGGCTGAGAAAGGTGGTCCTCCCGGATCCCCTTGGCTCACCAGAATGGATGAACATGTGCTTGGTGTAGTTTTTCCGAGAGCTGAACGTCTTACGGCAGTGACTACACTCGTAGGCAGGCTGCTCTGCTCCGGGAACACGGACAGGGGGACCTGAAGGGGCACTGGCAGGTGCCACAGGCGGGGCCAGGGCTTCCCCAAGCTGAGTGCTGGGGGCGGCCTCAGGCTGGAGTGCAGGGTAGAAGGTGGATGTGGGTGCCGGAGCTGGCCCTGATGGTGCAGGAGGGGTTGGCTGGGGTGGCCCCGGCGTGCCCAGGTGAAAGGGGAAAAGTGCTACAGGCATTCCTGAGGTTTTCACGCCAGGCACCCGGGGTCCTGCCAGGGAGCAGTCAGGTGGGGCAGGGGTCTCAGCAGGACAGCCTTCTGTGGCAGTGCCACCCTCCTCGTGCCAAGCAGATACATAGCTTTCTGGAAACACGTCCTCGGCCACCACAGCCCCGCGAAGGAAATCTCTGCCTGCACTGCCATAGTCAGTGAGGCCCGCAGAGGCAGGTGGGTCCTCTCGAGCGCTGTCCGCAGCAGCAGTGAGGAAGCCAGTTGCACAGTCAGGGAAAGAAGGGGGCGCCTGGCCCTCACCTGGGCCACCACCTTCACCATCCTCGCCGTCGCTTTCGCCATCGGTGTCCTCCTCATCCTCACCTCTATCCTCAGGGACTGGAAGTACTGGGTCTGCATCAGGACCCTCTATCTTGGCTGGGAGTGCAGGCAGCTGAAGACGTGCAGGCTGGCGTTGCTTGCGGCTATGTGCTACACCAGGGTGCCCCAGGGGTCGTGCAGCCAACAAGTGACGCAGGCGGTGGCGCAGCTGTGCAGGTGCCAGCGGTGGGGGCACCGGTGCTGGCAGGGGGGCTGGTGCAGGGGTTCCTGGGGCACGAGCACGGGCGATAATCTGTGTGCACTCATCTATCACTGTCTGGATGCGAAGCACTGACGCAGCTGTGAGCACCTGCAGAGCCTCACCCTGTGCCACCACAAGGGAGCCGCTATAGAGGAACTCAACCAGCTGGCGCACAGTCTGTGCAGGCACCACTGGTGGTACGCGGATCTCCGAGTGGCCAAGCAGCAGCTTGTCCTGAAAGAAGGGGGAGCCTGCAGCCAGCACGCAGCGGTGTGCTCGCAAGGAAGCCTCACGGATGCGCACAGTTACATCACAGAAGTGCCCACCAAGCCTCTGTCCATTGAGGGTCTCAAGCAGTGATCGAGAAAAGTTCTGCAGGTGGATGTGGTGCACTGCCTCCGCAGCCGCCATCTACCTAGGACAACAGAACCGGGAGAGGAGGTCATCCCAGGACTCTCCTCTCCCACTGTTCAGGGCAGGGCCAAGGGTGCACTGCACTCTAGACCTTGCCCACCCCATATCTCCCCAGCAGCCCCTCACAGTCCTGGTTCACAACACACAGGACTCAGCCACCTCAAGTCTTCTTCTGCAATGCCCTCTGCCTCCACAGCCCCCAACATCCCTCTGGAAAAGGGTTAGG
Source organism: Urocitellus parryii (assembly GCF_045843805.1). Taxonomy (NCBI): domain Eukaryota; kingdom Metazoa; phylum Chordata; class Mammalia; order Rodentia; family Sciuridae; genus Urocitellus; species Urocitellus parryii. The sequence goes on along the minus strand of NC_135545.1, from coordinate 223,790 downwards.
AATATCAGTTCCCAGGTGCTCCCCCTCCCTGAAGGTGCAGAGTTTACCTCCTCCTCTTCTTGGCCCACTCCACCCCAGTTAAAATATCCTTAAGTAGCCAGGTGCATACCTGTAATCCCAGCCACTGGGGAGGCTGAGGTAGGAAGACCTCAAATTCAAAGCCGCCTCGGCAACTTAGCAAGGCCCTAAGCAACTCAAGGAGACCCCATATCTACATAAAATATGAAAAGGGCTGGGGATGTGGGTCAGTGGTTAAGTGCCCCTGGGTTCAACCCCCAGTTCTAAATATATATATATCTCCATCCTTAAGTAGCCTCCACTCTCCCTCTGAATGTGTAGCTCTGTGTAGAGGAGCTAGGAACCCCCATTTAGGACCAGCTGCCCTGCCTCACTTAGCAGATCCTCATACAGAAACACTAGCCAGTGTTCATTCAGCTAGTTGTGGCCCCCACTCTGCCTGTTTTTTTGGTCTTCCCTTTCCTACTTCTCCAACTTACTGCAGCTAATTTCCTGTGCTGACCCAGGAATGCTGTACCAGAATGGGGTTACATTAACTGGAATATGTAGGTCTTCACAGGTGGCACATCTGCCTCCTGGTCAGATCCATTTGGAGTATGCCTGGTCACATAGGAGTGAAGGTAGAAAGCTGGTCAACAGCTGGGCAGGTGCCCCAGGGTGTGTGACATAGAGAGGCGTTATATATGAACCATGTGACTGGATGGGTAAGGGTGAAGCACCAGCAGGCCACAGCCGGTGTGAAGCCATGTAAGGAGCCTGGCTGAGCAATCCTCATGCTTCTTGTGAACTGTGACCCTATGATCCAGACACTGCCCAGCCTCAGTCACCAGAAGGGGGGGTACCCTCAGGGGATTCTGAGAAATTGCTACTTCACCCATCAAGCAGGTGTCCAGAGGGCCTGTTTTTCTGTCCCTGGAATAGGACAGTTTACTCTGGTCATCTTACACCCAGAATGTACAGATTTCTGGTCTAAGAGGGAGAATCGACAAACCCTGAGACTGTCTACTCTCCACCAACTTGTCTCTGCAGGGTCACCACCCCGGAGTGGAGCCCCACTTAATCCTGCCCCTATACCCTAAAGATCTGTTGGGGGTCTCAGTCTCAACTCTTGCCTCCCCATTTGCAAGAACCATCTTCCAGCAAGACCCCCCAGCCACTAGGCACCAGTTACCGATGAAGTAACATTGCTGGTTCCCTCCACATCCGCCACCTCCAGGTTTATTCCCCAACACATCAGCCAGAGGGAGCCTGTACGGACCGAACAGACCAGGACCCTTCTGACCTCAGAACCCTCTAAGGCCTTGAACCAATTCCTCAAAGCCAAGCCTTGGCATCTACAAAGGCGGGTCTCGGCCAGCCGCACCATTCTTCAGGGTAGAGGAGAGGAGGGCGGGGCACAAATCTGCGCACCAACCCGCGAGGCCTGGGCCCTTTCTTCTTCCAGCCCGCCCCGCCCTGCTCCCTGAAGGGCTCCGATTCCACAGCCCGGAGGCCGCGGGGCGGTCCTGGGTTCCTCCCCACAAAGGCCCACCCTCCTGGGACTGGCGTCGCACACTCGTAGCCCAGTCTTCGCCCACGCGCTTGACTCCCAGAGCCGGGTCCCGCACTGGGCACCACTGCTGGCGCCTGCCCTGCGCGCTGAGCCGCCTCTCCGACCCGCTGCGACCGCTGGCGCGGCAGCCCCCGCCACCCCAGGTCCCCCGCCGCACCCTGGCCTGCGAGGCGCTCCGGTCCTGCAGCGCCCCCTCGCGTCCGCCGCGTGCGCTCCGAGCCCAGCCCCGGGGCCCCTCCCCTCGCACGTCCCGGCCTCCCTGCCGACCCGGCGGCAGGGGGATGCCCGCCCGACCCCACCTCCGACTCCTGGCCCTGCAGTGGCCGCCTCCCGCTCACCAACTCCCAGGCCGCACTTCCGGGCCAGAACGCCGGCGGAACCCCAGGCCGCGGCCGTGGCCGTGCGGGCGGAGCGCTAGGTCGCAGCACGTTTCCTGAGGTTTTGTGGCTCTCGGCCGCCGCCGCCAGGCCGCACTTCCGGCTCTCGTCAGAGCTGGAAACAAACGAACCAACAAAACATCGCTGAAGCCGGGGCGGCTGCGACGCCGGGGATCTAGGACCCGGGCCCGCTTCCGGCGTCGCCCTGGTGACGGGTGGGGGCGGGGCCAGAGCTGTCACTCAGCTCGCCTTCTGCCCGGGAAACTGAAGGTGGGGCCTAGCTCTGCGGTGCAGGCCTGTAACCCCAGCCACGTGGGATTGCCAGTTCGAAGCCAGTTGGGCAGTTTAGTGAAACCCGAGCTCAAAATGAAAGTGAAAAGGTGGGGATGTCACTCGGTGGTACCAGGCCCTCCACACTGGCACAGCAGGCACGCAGACCCCAGAGACAACGACAGGTCTAGGCCTGGTCTCATTGTTCAGACTCTGCACCCTCCAACTGGCCTGCCCCCCCACACACACACACACGGATCTGTTCCCATTACTTTGACAACCCTCTCATCTCAGGTCATTCCTCTTCATCCTCAGGTCCCTTGCTGGAGCCCACCCGGAGGTGGGCTCAAGTCATTTTCTCCATCTGTAGCACCCTTTCACCCAGCATAGATGTCCTCCGCGTCCTCCCTGACTTCACACCAACCTGCATCTTTTGTCCAGGGGGTTTGCCAGGGTGAAAGGTCATCTATGTCTTTCAACTTGGTGCCTTCTGCTCTAACACAGGAACAGGCAGATGCTTCACCCTTCCCTGGGTTTCACTTAGCTTGACCCTGCAGGATTCTCCGCGATTTTGTACCTAAATACCCAGAAACTGTAAAGTGATCATATTATCTGAGTAATTACACTGCATGGTGAGAGGGGCTGTGTAGTTGTAATTAAGGTTATTAATCAGCTGATCTTAAAATAGAGGATGAACCTTAATTATTTAGATAGTTCCCAGGTACTTTCCGGGGTTCTGAAAGTCAAAAGAGAAAGAGCCTTTGAAGGTAAAGAGTGCCAGATGATGGAACGCAAGACTGGAAGTCTGAGAAGAGCCCTGGACAACAGCCAGCAGGAAAACAAAGCCCTCAGTCCTGCAGCAGCATGGAACTGGATTCTGCCAATGAGCTGGAGTAAGTAGATTCTTCCCCAGAGCCTCCAAGTAAGAGCCCCCAGCCAACACCTCAGTTGCAGCTTGTGAGACCCAGAGCAGACAACCTGTGGTAGGGTGAACTGAAAAAAGACAATGCTTTCAGCCAATGAGTTTGTGGTCCTGTGTTACAGTAGCAGTAGAAAAGAAGTACCCTTGGGAGACCCAGGGCCTCCTCACAGGAAGAATCTGTTTGTTCTCCTGTCTGATGAACACAAACCCTTCACCTCCCTCTTATCAAATGCTTCATTTCTGCCTTTCCAACAGTCATCAGGCACCTCACAGAGGAGCTGTCACTACTCCATCCTACAAGCACTGGGCCTTAGGGTCAAAGTGAGAGGCTTGACTGGAGGAGGCCCAGCTGAGTTTGGGAAGGGCAACTGCAAGGGTGGTAGAAGGAGGGTAGTTCTCCCTTGGGCAAGGCAGGCCGAGGAACTATGGGCTGAGTTGCAGAATGGCAGTGTGGAGAGAGGCAGGTCCCACCGGCATGTAAAAGGGACTACAGGGAAGACAAAGGACCTACCTAGGCGGCAAACTCAGAAGGTCTGCCCAATCAACTCAAGGTAAGAAGGAGAAAACCCAAGTAGCTTCAGCCAAGGTCTCAGCCCTGAAGGAAGAGGTCTGGTGATTGAGAAGGACGTGAAGATGGAGGCCCAGGAGGTCAGGAGGGGTCTGGGTGGGAAGAACCAAACACTGACCACTCTCTCTTTTTTTTTTTTTTTTTTTAAGATAGAGTGAGAAAGGAGAGAGAGAGAGAGAGAGAGAATTTTTCAATATTTATTTTTTAGTTTTCAGCAGACACAACATCTTTGTTGGTATGTGGTGCTGAGGATTGAACCCAGGCCGCACGCATGCCAGGCGAGCGGGCTACCGCTTGAGCCACATCCCCAGCCCCTGACCACTCTCAGGCAGTCAAGGGCACCCAAGAACTGTGGCCTCCAGGGTCACAAGCCTGAAACAGATATTTATTTTGCTTCTTTTTCCCAAGACCTTATTGTAGTGGTTGTACTTTCTTGCTTTGCACTAGATACTGGAAATTGAATTGGGGTGCTCAACCACTAAGCCACATCCCCAGTCCTTTTTTTTTATTTTTATGAGACAGGGTCTCACTAATTTGCTGAGGCTGGCCTCAAACTTGTGATCCTCCTGCCTCAGTCTCCCTAGGATTACAGACATGTGCCACTGAGCCCAGCTCATGTGAGTGTTCTGAGGAATGAATGAGTGCAGTGGAGGACAACAGTTTAAGGAACCAGGGAAGAGCTATGTGGCCTGTAAATATTGAAAATCTGAGGCCAGGCCCAAGATGGGAGAAGTAGGTACCAAACAGATCTGAAAGGAGTAGAAGAAATTGAGCTCCAGAGTGACTGGGCTCTCTGACTGATGTTAGACCAGGACACAAGAAAAGACCAGTGACTCCAATTAAAATCAAATTAAAGCAAGCTTATTATTTCGACTGGCCGGGTTGCCTCTCCCACCCCAAACCGCGGGAAACAAGACAGCAACAGCAGCTTTCCTGCAGCTCAGCTTTATAGCCCAGAAAGTTACACAAAGGGGGGTTAGAGATAACAGAACTCTGACAGCATCACACTAATGGTAGTTTACATTTTTTGCTGGCCCCAACATCAGAATTTATGAGGACCATTAGAGCCTCAGAGAGGGTTGTTATCTGGCCAGAGAAGGCCAATATTTATGAGGTGTCACTAAAGTTTCAGAGAGAGCTGCTATCTGGTCAGAGAGCCAGGCAGGGGTGAGTTCAAGGCCCGGGCAGGCATTCCGAGCAGGTTCAGAATTTGCAGTAATTTTCAGTAAAGCCAAAATTATCTTTTCATGGCTTTGTGGCAAGATGGCTCCCAATTTTTAAGAAAAGATCAGGCGAGCATGCGGCCCGGGTTCCGATCCTCAGCACCACATACAAACAAAGATGTTGTGTCCATTGAAAACTAAAAAATAAATATTAAAAAAAATTCTCTCCCTCTCTTTAAAAAAAAAGAAAAGAAAAGATCAGAGTTGGGTCTATCACTGACTGAGGCATGGATCAGTGGACAAAGGCATCCACCAAGGCATCCTCCAGGGCCCCTTAGCTGTGTCTGTTCACAGCCTCTCTCCATCCTGCATCACTACCAGGCGAGCTCATCATCCAGGGTCACCCTCTCTGGCTATTACTGTCTAGAAGAAAAAACGAATACCCAAGTCCCATTCTGTGAGCCTGGTCTGTGCCAGATGTGGGATGCAAGTCCCAGGATTCAGGATTCATGGAGCCTGCTAATCATGCTCCATGGAAACTCCTCCCCATAAGAGGCAGATGGGGGTAGATTCTGAAAGGGGACTCTGGCAAGGCAAGTAGCAGCAGAGGAGGGCTGAGCCACAGAGGAAATAAATGGGAACCTCAAGACTTGAGTTGACATTCCTAATAATGTAGTTTGGAGTCCCAGGAGAGTTCTGTGGAGGTGGTAGAAGCAATGGGTGGGACTAGGCTTGGTGCCTTTAGCATTTACCAGAAAAGTAAAGGCATCCAGAGATTAAGAGTCTACTGAGAGGGGTGGAGGCAAAGAAGGTCTGAAAGTTAGAAAAGGTTTAAAGAGCTTTCATATGTAAAGGAGCAACTCAGGAAGGACCTTCACTGGATGCCCAGGGGCTAGAAATTCCCTGCCCCTAGGATGTGGGCCTCAAGCCTTCACACCCTTAGATGCTACCTTTGCTCTTTCAGTTCAAGTGAATAATTCAACCATCCTTGGTAAAATTTACCCTGTGGTGTAACCTCGCCACCCTCCATTTCCATCCTTCTGGTGGGCTCCCTTGACCCATTTACTGTGAGTCGCTGTCCCAATTCCTGTTCCCCACTAATATAACTTCACTACCACTTTGCACATTCTGGGCAGTTCACATCAATCACACAATACAGTCTTGGTCCCTGCCCTTGCTGTCTCAGTCACTTTCCTTTGGGCTCCTGGGCCACCTAGGCGTTGTTAATCTTGTCAGCTTACACTATTCCATTCAGGAGCCTTTGGTCTGAGAAGTGGTTCACTACCAAGGTGAGCAACTGAGCAGCCACAACCAGCACAGTAGGAAAGGCCCCCTGTACCATACTTGACCTCAGTCACTCCCTCTCTGCCCATTATGTTGAAGCTGTTGGTTAAGTCTCTTCTTTTAACGAAAAAACATCTATAATAAACAAGGATTGGTTCCTAGAGGCCCATCTCCAGGAACTTCCTCACTACTTAGCATACCTGGTACACATGCCCATGGACCCTGACAGGTAGGGGGCTTTGGCTCTGCTAGGCCTTCTCCCAGGCTGCTCAAGCCCTTGCCTCTGGTGGACCCTCAGGCCCTGGTAGACCCACAGGCCCTGTCCCAGCTTTTTTCCTCCCTCCCCTCCCTTCCCCTTCCCCTCCCTTCCCCCTCCCCCTCCTCCTCCTCCTCCTGTTATTCTTGTTGCTGTGCTAGGGATTTAATCAAGTTGCATCCTGACCACCAAGCTACATCCTCAGGCCTTGATTTTTTTTTTTTTAAAGAGAGAGGGAGAGAGAGAGAGAGAGAATTTTAATATTTATTTTTGCTCTCTCTCTTCCCCCCTCCTCTCTCTCTCCCCCCTCCTCTCTCTCTCCCCCCTCCTCTCTCTCTTCCCCCCTCCTCTCTCTCTCCCCCCTCCTCTCTCTCTTCCCCCTCTCCTCTCTCTCCTCCTCCTCTCCCTCTCTCCCTCTCCCTCTCCCTCCCCCACCCTCTCCCTCTCTCTCCCTCTCCCTCTCTCTTCACCCCCTTATCTTCTGCAACTGGCCTCTATGTCCTGCTAATAAAATCTCCTACAGGTAAAGGATTGTTTCGGCTTGTTGAGTTCGTTCCTACAGATATGGGCTGGAGAAGCCATAGAATGTTGTAGGCAGAGCTTAATGGGCAATTCTGGTGGGAGCTCAGAAGACCAGAATGCTGTTAGAAATGTGGTCAGTAAAGACTGTACTCATGAGTTTTCAGAGGGGAATGGGGACTCTATTGGGAATCAGACTAGAGAATATTCATGTTACCTTCCAGCAAAGAAGTTGTCTACATTTTGCCCATGTCCTGACACTTTCTGTGAAGGTGAATTTAAAGGCAATGGACTAATAATCTGGTGGAAGAAATTTCAAGGAAGCACAGCATTCAGGCCTGGGTGGCCTGGGTGTTGCTGGCAGACTTTAGCTAGGTCTACTGTGAGAATTGGAAGCAGAGAGACTTGAAAAACTTTGTTGGTCAAAGAATCCCAGGTATAATTGGGGCCAAGGAATTTACTGTAAAGAGGGTCATCAATAAAGAGAAGTTAAGGGGGCTGGGGATGTGGCTCAAGCGGAGCTCGCTCGCCTGGCATGCGTGCGACCCGGGTTCGATCCTCAGCACCACATGCCAACAGGGATGTTGTGTCCGCCACGAACTAAAAAAAATAAATATTAAAAATTCTCTCTCTCTCTCCCCTCTCTCACTCTCTCTTTAAAAAAAAAAAAAAAGATCTAACTCAAGTATTTAAAAAAAAAAAAAAGAGAAGTTAAGTACTTTGCTGAGACAAAGGAAAGATATCCTGAGGGCATCTCAGGAGTCTGCAAAACCACACCCATTGCAGGCTTAAGGGTGTAGAAATGAAAACTTGTTTGAGAGATTGGACCTATGCTTGCATAGGTGGCCTAGAAAGAAGTTTCCCCAGGATTCATTTCACTGTGTTTGATTGTCCAGGCATTCAGAGGTCACTGCAGTAATGGTCTAAGGGGGCCAGGCTACAGCTTGAGCTGACTTCAGACCTCAGCATCATTCACAGGGTGCTAGTTCTGCATGGATGCAGGACGCTGGAATTAAGGGGTGCTGGAAGTTTACACTGAAATTTCAGAGAAAGGCCTGGGAGGCCAGGGAAAGTGCAGCAGGTTAGAATCCCTGCGGGCAGCCCCTGAAAGATCAATGCAGAGGCTCTGAGAAGGAAGCCAAAGATGCACTGCAGACACTCTGGATTAAGAGATGCCAACAAGGGCTGGAGATGTGGCTCAAGCGGTAGCGTGCTTGCCTGGCATGCGTGCGACCCGGGTTCGATCCTCAGCACCACATACCAACAAAGATGTTGTGTCTGCCGAGAACTAAAAAATAAATATTAAAAAAAAAAATTCTCTCTCTCTCTCCTCTCTCACTCTCTCTTTAAAAAAAAAAAAAAAAGAGAGATGCCAACAACATGGAACATCTGCTGGGGGAAGAGGCTGGCTGTGGACAGAGCCAGCTTAAGAGAAAGGCCATTTGCCTGCAACTGGCAAGGCCATAGGGGTGGAGCTGCACAAGCCCTTTGAAGATCAGATTTTGCCCTTATGCGCACTGAATACAGAACTTGGAGCTACAGGACTTGTTTACCTAGCTGGATTTTTTTGGTCTTGTGTTGGACCCATCACTTTTTTTTATGCCCCCATTTCTTCCTTTTGGAATAGGGATGCTTACTTTGTGCCAATATATATTAGATATATGCAACTTGCCTTTGATCTTTACAGGGGCTCATAATCAAAAGTTTGCCTTGAGCCTCAGATGAGACTTTGGACTTGGACTTTTGGGCAAAACTGGAGCTGTTAAAACTATGGGGACTCTTGAAAATGGACCACATGCATTTTGCATTATGAAATGGACATGAGTTTTGGGGACCCAGAGGTGGAATGTTGTGGTTTGGATGAGCTATCCCCCAAACTGTATGTTAATACAGGAGTTGAAATGATTAGGTTATAAGAACTGTAACATAATCTGTGGGTTAATTCATTTGATGGATTTCTAATTTGAAAGTACTTCTTTTTTTTTTTTTAAAGAGAGAGAGAGAGAATTTTTTTTTTAATATTTATTTTTTAGTTCTCGGCGGACACAACATCTTTGTTTGTATGTGGTGCTGAGGATCGAACCCGGGCTGCACGCATGCCAGGCGAGCGCGCTACCGCTTGAGCCACATCCCCAGCCCCTCCTGGGGCTTTGATTATTTTTTCAGTACTGGGTATTAAACCCAGCACCTTGTGCATGCCAGGCAAGTACTCTATCACTGAATCACATCCTCCACCTTTTTATTTTTATTTTGAGACAGGGTCTCACTGATTTGCTCAGGTTTTCCTTGAACTTGTGATCCTCCTGCTTTAGCCTCCAGAGTGGCTGGGGGGAAAGAAACCATTTTATTTTTATTTATTTATTTACTTACTTATTTATTTTGGTACAAGGAATTGAACCCCGGGATGCTTAACCACTAAGCCACATCCCCAGCCTTTTTTATATTTTATTTAGAGACAGGATCTGCTGAGTTCCTCAGGGTCTCGCTGAGTTGCAGAGGCTGGCTTTGAACTCACAATCCTCCTGCTAGGATTACCCAAGCTGCTAGGATTATAATCCTGTACCATCGTGCCCAGCTGCAAGGATTCATAAGTTTAAATTGAATGTCATTATGAGTAGTGGGATAAAATTCCAGCTGTCCTGCTTGGGACATGAATTGTTCCTTTGTCTGACATTTAGCAATGTACACATCCTGCCCCTTAGTTGTCCATAGCTATCTTGGTTATCACTGTGCTTGTGTTCACATAATTTTGTTTTGTGTAAAAATTGCCCCAAAGCTCAAGATTAGTGATGCTGATGCTGGATACAGTGGTGCAGGCCTGTCATCCCAGTAGCTTGGGAGGCTAAGGCAGGAGGACCACAAGTTTGAGGCCAGCCTTAGCAACTTAGTGGGGCCCTAAGCAACTTAACTTAAAAAAGTCTAAAATAAAAACAAAAATACAGACTGGTGTTAGAGTTCTTGCCTAGAATGTGTGAGGCACTGGATTCAATCCTCAGTACCACATTAAAATAATATATAAAATAAAATAAAGGAATTGTGTCCATCTATAACTAAAATAAATAAATAAAAATAAATTAAAAATAAAGGGCTGAGGATGTGGCTCAGTGTTTAAATGCCCCTGAGTTCAATCCTCAGTACAAAAAAAAAAAAAAGAGTATTAATGCTGACAATTTTATTACAGAATATTATTATAATTGTTATTTTTTGGGGGCTGGGGATGTGGCTCAGGTAGTGCACTCGCCTGGCAGGCACGGGGCACTGGATTCGATCCTCAGCACCACATAAAAAAATAAATAAATAAAATAAAGATGTTGTGTCCACCGAAAACTAAAAAGTAAATATTAAAAAAATTCTCTCTCTCTCTCTCAAAAAAAGTATAATTGTTCTTTTTTATTAATTTCTGCCCAATGGATAAATTAAATTTTATGATAGGTATGTACATCTGAGTATGCTCTGCCTGCTCAGGTACCCAAGGCAGCCATATTAATACCAGGAGCCTCCTGTGTAAACATAAGTAGATAATTCAGGCATGCCCTGGGGAATTTGGCTTGAGAAATTATGTTTTTCATATTTTAGCATCTAATTTCAGGATGCATTCTTCTATAAGCAAGAGCTGGGGCCATGTGTTCCCCTGAAATAGAGTTCCCTCCCGAAAGGCAAGATTGATGCCAAGTTCTCAGAATGAAGAGTAGCTAAAAGGCAGCATCATATGGTAACAGATGGGTATATGTTTCAGACTCTTTCTCTCTGTTTTTGCAGTGCTGGGGCTCAAACACATGGCCTTGAACATGCTAGACAAAAGCTCTACCACTGAGCCAGATCCCCAGCCCTTTTTATTTTTTATTTTGAGACAGAGTCTCACTAAATTGCCTAGACTCTCCTTGAACTTGCAGTTTTCCTGCTTCAGCCTCCAAGAACCTGAGATTACAAGTGTGCCCATGGCTCCCAGCTTGGTCACAGTTCTTTCTGATGCTGAAGTTGTATCCTCAAATTTCGCTTCTGTGTCCTTTTAACATATCCCTACCATTTTGAGGCATGTCTTAACTTTATTTCGTATCGAGGTATTTCAGATTCATCTCAGACATTGCCTGGAATCCTCAAATATGCCTTCTCTCCCAGGTGCCCTGCTTCCTCTCTGCAGGGGAAAGTACAAAACTCGGTGTCTACTGTCCCTTTCTATCCTTGCCCTTCATGGAAGACATAGCTTCTTTGGGAAGGCAGTAGACAGAAGAGGTGAAGACACCCCATAGGTCCAGGAGTGGGCTGGATTCATACAGGCCAAGGCGCTCTGATGGACCACTTTTCCTCTCTAGAATTGGGTTTCCCATCTGGGATATAGCAACTGCACTAAACTGAAAATGACTCTAATTCCTGGAACCTTTAAGTGTCACTTTATTAGAAATAATGGTCTTTGTAATAATGATTAAGTATCTTGAAAAGGGGACATCATCAGAATTATTTGGTGGGCCCTAAATGTAAATTGACATGCATTCTTATAATAGAGAGGCTGTGAAAATATAGACTCACAGTTCTAGAAGTGAAATCTAAAATCAAGGTGGTGGCAAGGTAGGTTTGATTTTGAGGATTCTTCTCCTTGCATATTGCAGTGGGAGGTGAGAGCTCTCAGATCTTCTTTTTTTTTTTTTTTTTTTTAAGAGAGAGAGAGGGAGGAGAGAAAGAATTTTTTAATATTTATTTTTTAGTTTTCGGCAGACACAACATCTTTGTTTGTATGTGGTGCTGAGGAACGAACCCGGGCCGCACGCATGCCAGGCGAGCGTGCTACTGCTTGAGCCACATCCCCAGCCCTCAGATCTTCTTCTTATAAAGACATTAATCTCATCATGAGGCCCCCACCCACTTGACTTTATCTAACCCAATTATTACAAATACTATCACATTAGGAATTAGGGATTTACCATATGAATGACTGGGGAGATAATTTAATCCATACCACTGACACGCAGAAGAAGATGCATTTGGAGTCAGAACCCAGATTTGAAGATGGTGGTGTTAAAGATCAGAGTGATACAATCACAAGCCCAGGAATGCCTAAAGCTACCAGAAGCTGCAAGAGGCAGAGATAATCTTCTTTTGGCTTCCAGAAGTGTGAGAGACCAATTTTTTGTTTCCAGCTATCAAGTTTGTGGTAGTGTTAGAGAAGCCACAAGAAACGAGTGGAGGAACCACAGAGATTCCAAAGAGTAAATGAAAAGAGCCAGTGCTTTCTCCAACAACCTACAGGGACAATAATCTTTTGTTTTCCACCTTACTCCCACCTATATATCACCAACATGAAACCTTGAAATGGCAATCAGATATGCCTCCCTCTGCTAAAACCTGCCAGCTCCTCATTACAACTTGAGAAATACTCAATCAAAAACTGTGTATGATACTGCACATAGTAACTGCATTTATATCAATACAAGCAGGAGGGAAACCCAAATGCAGTCAAAGGAAGTGCAGGCTGGGCCTGCTTGTATCCCTAGCTACTTGGGAGGCTGAAGCCAGAAGACTGCTTGAGCCCAGGAGATCAAGTCCAGACTGGGCAACACATTGAGACAGTTTCAAAACAAAAATATTTTTTAAAAATGTAAACTGCAGGGGGATGGGGATGTGGCTCAAGCGGTAGCACGCTCGCCTGGCATGCGTGCGGCCCGGGTTCGATCCTCAGCACCATATACAAACGAAGATGTTGTGTCTGCCGAGAACTAAGAAAAAAATAAATAAATATTAAAATTCTCTCTCTCTCTCTCTGTCCCCTCTCTCTCACTCTCTCCTTTAAAAAAAAAAAATGTAAACTGCAGGGTGTTTATATAATGAGACCGTACACATGCAGGGCAGGGAAGGAACTAGGGCCACATGGGCCACATGGATGTGCATTTAGGGTAGAAGCCAGGCAGAGAAGTGAAAACCCCATGTGTGTTCATGAATGGGCACATTTTTCTAGGAGGTCAGGATGACAGCTATAGGGGAATGAAGGGCTCATGACAGCCAGTAATGTTTTTAATATCAAAGCTGGTTTTCTGGGGTACTCACTATATATATTTCTACATATCATAAACCTCCATCAAAAGGTTAAACAATTGCCAGGCATGGTGGCCCATGCCTGGATTCCCAGCAATTCTTTATTTTTATTTTTCAATTAAAAAAATCTATTTTTATGTAGTTGTATATAGATAGAATGCATTTTTTATTTATTTAAGAATTTTTTTAGTTGTAGATGGACACAATATCTTTATTTTATTTATTTATGTATTTATGTGGTGCTGCGGATTGAACCCAACCCAGTGCCTCATGCATGCCAGGCAAGCGCTCAACCACTGAGCTACAACCCCAGCCCCTATTTTATTTATTTTTATGTGGTGCTAAGGATTGAACCCAGTGCCTCACATGTGCTAGGCAAGCGCTCTACCACTGAGCTCTACCACTGGAATTCTTAAGACTAAGGCTGGAGGATTGTAAGTTTAAGTCCAGCCTTGGCAACTTAACAAGACTCTCTCATAAAATAAGAAATAAAAAGGAGAGTTATGGCCAGGCCTGGTGGTGCAAGCCTGTATTTCTGGTGACTCAGGAGGCTGAGGCAGAAGGATCATGAGTTCAAAGCCAACCTCAGCAGTTTAGCAAGGTCCTAAGCAACTGTAAGACCCGGAATTAAAAATGGCTGGGGATGTGGCTCAGGTGTTAAATGCCCTGAGTTCAATCCTTGGTGGTACCAAAAAAAAAAAAAAAAAAAAAAAGGAAAAGGAAAAAAAACAAACCCAGGGATGTAGCTCACTGGTAGAGCACAAGGTTTTAGTCCCTAGTCCTGTGGCAGAAGATGAAGCCAAAGCAGCTGTGCGTGTGGCGGGGTTGGGGTAGGGGAGGTGTTCAAAAACACCAGTTCTTGTGGTCCCCTAGGAAGAATTCAACAGAGGCGCACAAAGTATAGACATGAATTTATTAGAAAAATGAGGATCACGGGGCTGGAGATGTGGCTCAGCGGTAGCGCGCTCGCCTGGCATGCGTGCGGCCCGGGTTCCATCCTCAGCACCACATACCAACAAGGATGTTGTGTCCGCTGAGAACTAAAAAAAATAAATAAAAAAAAAAAATGAGGATCAGGTACACTGTAGGGCACTGCACAGACGGCCTCTGAAGAGAATGGAGTGGCTTTTTCTTTTTTTTAAAGAGAGAGAGAGATGAGAGAGAGAGAGAGAGAGAGAGAGAGAGAGAGAGAATTTTTTTTTTATTTTTTAATTTTTTAGTTCTCGGCGGACACAACATCTTTGTTGGTATGTGGTGCTGAGGATCGAACCCGGGCCGCACGCATGCCAGGCGAGCGCGCTACCGCTTGAGCCACATCCCCAGCCCCCCCCCCTTTTTTTAATATTTATTTTTTAGTTGTAGTTGGACACAATACCTTTATTTATTTATTTATAAAATATTTACTTTTTAGTTATAGATGGACACATATCTTTATTTTCTTTTTATGTGGTGCTGAGGATCGAACCCAGTGCCTCATGGGTGTTAGGGGAGCGCTCTACCTCTGAGGCACAACCCCAGCCCCAATTTATTTATTTATTTTTATGGGGTGCTGAGGATTGAACATGGGGCCTCTCACGCGCTAGGTGAGTGCTCTACCGCTGAGCCATAAACCCAGCCTCAGAGAATGGAATGGCTTTTACGGAGTCTGGGGTTTTTAAGGGTTTTGGTTTCTTACCTTAGTTTCTCATTCCCTCTTTATGTGTGTTTTTTACCCTTTTTATTTTGTGAGGTACCAGGGATTGACCTCAGGGGCACTTGACAACTGAGCTACATCCTCAGACCTATTTTGTATTCATTTTAGAGACAGGGTTTCATGGAGTTACTTAGTGCCTCAGCCTCCAGAGCCAGGGTGAGCCACCTGGCTTTTCTTAGCCTTTGTACAGCCTTCAGCCAATTTCCCTGGTGAGGGTTCAGATGACCTGGTCACAATGTGAGGGTTGTGAGGATCTGATCACAAGGGGTTGGTGTGACATGACCTTGAAACAATCCTTTCCTTAAAGAGTTATAATTAACTATTGCTGGGCAAGGTTTGGCTCACCAATTTCCATTTTCCAGATATTTGCCTTTTGTGATAAAGTTCCCTGTGATTCCCAGTCCTGTGACTTATGAACTCTCTTTGATATATATGTATGTTGTACCGCCTGTAAAACGCAGTACAACATACATATATGTCCATCCCCTACCCCTAATCACCTGCTCAAGGCTAAACCATCTACCTACAATAGGAAGAAAAAAATTAAATAAATAAAAGAAAGAAAAAAGTCCATAGACCCAGGTTGGAGATATAGCTCAATGATAGAGTTTGCTTAACATATGCCCTGGGTTGATCCCTGATACTACAAACAAAACAAAACAAAACAAACCTAGAAACAAAATTAACTCTTCCAAAAAGAACCCAAAGAACCAGAAAACAACACTTTCCACCCCAAAGTCCAGCAGAGACAGAAAGCACAGTAGTATTTGCCAGGGGTTAATAAGAGAGCAGAATGGGGAGTAATTGCTGACAGGTATGGAATTTCCCCCCACTTTTCTTAAGTTGTACATGGACACAATATACCTTTATTTTTTAAAATTTATTTTTATATGGTTCTGAGGATCAAACCCTTTGTGCTAGGCAAGTGCTCTCTACCCTAGCCCCTGGAGTTTCTCTTTGGGATGATGAAAATATTTTAAAACTGGATAAGAGTTGGTGGTTGCACGATATTGTGAATGTATTTATTTTTGTTATTTTGGGTACTCAGAATTGAATCTGTGGGTGCTTAACCATTGAGCTACATCCCAGCCCACGCTTCTTTCCTTCCTACCTCCCTCCCTCCCTCCTTCCTTCCTTCCTTCGACAGAAGTCAGGGGCACTTAACCACTGAGCCACATTTCCAGCTCTTTTTATTTTTTATTTTGAGACAGGGTCTTGCTAAGTTGCTTATGACCCCACTAAATTGTTGAGGCTGATACTTCTGCCCCAACCCGAATTGCTGGGATTATGTGGTATGCTCCACCATGTGCTACCAGTGTATATTTTATTTATTTATTTTGGTACCAGAAATTGAACCTAGGGAGGGATTAACCCCTGAACCACATCCCCAGCTCTTCTTATTTTTTATTTTGAGACAGATCTCACTAAATTACTTAGGGACTGGCTGAACTGCTGAGACTGACTTTGAACTTGTGATTCTCTAGCTTCAGACTAGATGTAGACTTTAAAGTGAGCTCGGCATGGTGGCACATACCTGTATGGGAAGATCGCAAGTTCCAGGGCAGCTTCAACCGTGTTTCTCCTTTGCTACCAAAGCAATAACAGTGGTCTACTTTATGCTTTAAAATTGCAATCTGTTTATTTACTTATTTAGTAGTGCTGAGGATTTAACCCAGGGACTTGGGCATGCAAGGCAAGCACTGTATCAACTGAGCTATATATCCCCAGCCCTGCTGGGGATAAATAGGTTTAAAAAAACCTATTTTTTAAAAAATAATTATTATTAAGTTGTAGTTACACAAAATATATTTATTTTATTTATATGTGGTGCAGAGAATTGAACCTACAGCCTCACAGGTGCTAGGCAAGCTAGCTCTAAAACTGAGCCACAACCCCAGCCCCCTCCCCCCACCAACTTACTTTTAAAGTGGGCACATTTCTTTCTTTTCCTCTGTCCCTGCTCCTCCCTAATTACTCCCTACTCCCTAACCTCCGGGAAAATTACCTTTCTTTCCCAACCTAAGCAGAATTATCTGTCCTTGAGTACACACACCCATCACCGGAACAAAGTAATACAGACTTTGGGGATGATACAGGAAGATCACAGAAATTAATACCTCCCAAATTAACAAGTGAATTAACAACTCTAGTCTGAGAACTCTGAGTCACCTCTTTAGCACACACACACACACATACACGTTTTTCCTTTGCTAGCAAAGCAATAAACCATTTTCCTTTTACTCAAAACCATGTCCTTGTTATTGGATTGGCATCGGGAACAAGGATGGAGCATTTGGCAACAAGAAGCTGTCTCAAAAAATAAAAGTACTGAATAGCTCTGGGTTCAATCCCTAGCACCACAAACAAAACCAAATAGCACAAACAAAAAATACCAAACAGGGCTGGGGATGTGGCTCAAGCGGTAGCGCGCTCGCCTGGCATGCGTGCGGCCCGGGTTCGATCCTCAGCACCACATACAAACAAAGATGTTGTGTCCGCCGAGAACTAAAAAATAAATATTAAAATTCTCTCTCTCTCTCTTTAAAAAAAAAAAAAATACCAAACAAAAACACCCCAAACCAAAAATATCTAGAATAGTATTTGACTAAATACCTGGGGACCACCTTGGCCTAGTCAAACTGACATATACAATTCCCTTTCTAGGTATAAGCCCAGAGAGATGCCAGCAAGGGTATCCTGCCTGTGTAAGGCTGTATATCACAGTATCACAGGGAGCACAGGTGGAGAGTGGCTGCCTGGGGTCTTCACTGGGCAATGAGTCCACCAGGAAGGCCTGTCATGGAACCTCCCTGTTGAGTAGCAGGGGGTAGTCTAAGCCATGGCCATTCAGAGGTTTCCATGCATCAATCCTGCCAGAGGACTCTCAGGAGTCCAGAAAGAAAGGATGAAGAAAAGGAGGCAGTAGGGACAGTATGGGCAATTAAGGAAGGAAAATGGCATAATAAAGTATAGGTGGGGGACTGGGGCTGTGGCTCAGTGGTAAGTGCCCTAAACAACTAAAAATATTGAAGAAAAATAAAGGTCCATTGACAACTAAAAAAATATTTTTTTAAAAAAGTACAAGCTGGGCGTGGTGGTGCATACCTGTAATCCCTGCAGCTCAGGAGGCTGAGGCAGGAGGATCATGAGTTCAAAGTTAGCCTCGGCAAAAGTGAGGCACTAAGTAATTCAGTGAGACCCTGTCTCTAAATAAAATACAAAATAAGGCTGGGGATGTGATTCAGTGGCTGAGTATAGCTCAGAGGTTCAATCCCTAGTATGAAAACAACACCAACACCAAAAACAAAACAAAATGGAAAAAAAGGGGGGGGGGGACAGCAATAACAGCAATGAATTTTTTAAAAATGAAAAGAAAAACTACTCATAGGGGAATCTCTAGAATTGGCAAATCCATAGTGAACAGTGAGTGTCAGTGACTGAGAGGAGAGGCTGTGAGTTTCCTAGGGTTCCCAAAACAAAATACTAAAAACTGCGTTTTTTTGGGCTGGAGATGTGGCTCAAGCGGTAGCGCGCTCGCCTGGCATGCGTGCGACCCGGGTTCGATCCTCAGCACCACATACCAACAAAGATGTTGTGTCCGCCGAAAAAACTAAAAAATAAATAAAAAAAAATTCTCTCTCTTAAAAAAAAAAAAAAAAGAATTTTAAAAACTGCGTTTTTAGAAACAACAAAAATTTATTCTCTCAGAGTTCCACAGGCCAGAAATCTGAATTATAGTTTTTGGTAGTGTTGGTGTAAGAGGGGTCCGGCGGAGCGTCGGAGGGAGAGACCATACACAAGAGACTTACTCCATGCAATTGGCAAAAGGGGATTTATTGGGGATCCATTCCAGCGCGCTGGGACTCTGTGCCCACTCAAGAAGGGAGCGCAGCTCAGAGCCCCGAGCAGAGGTTCAAACAGAGCTTAAGTACACTTTTTGGGGAGGGCGGGAGTCTTTGCATACATCAGAACAAATCATCATGAGGCGTGGGAAAATTGAACAACAACTCTGAGACGTGATTGGCACATTCATTGGCGGGCGAGGGTGATTGGTCATTCGTAAGCGGGTTACACATTCAAACTGATTGGTTCCGGCCCTGTGAGGAACTGCCCTAGGCTAAACGGCCAGTAGGGCGTTGTTTTAACTATCTCAGGAATCTGGGTGTAACAGAGGAACTTAATAATACCTAATCTTTTACATTCAAGCTTTCCCGCTTAGAAACTTTACCCTTTCATTGGTTTCTTTGGGAATTTATGGGGGGAGATTGTGTCCCATGCCTGTCTGATGGCCAACATTTCTTTGCCTCCAAACACATAATTCCAATCTCTGTCTGCTCCCCTTTTCAGTACTGGATACTGAAGATTGAACCCAGGGGTGCTCTACCACTGAACCACATCCCCAGCTCTTTACTATTATTGTTATTTTTGTACTGAGGATTGAACCCATGGATGTTTTTGATTGAGCTACATCCCCAGTCCTTTTTATTTTTGACACAGGCTTTCACTAAATTGCTGAGGCTAGCCTTGAATTTGCCATCCTCCTGTCTCATTCTCCCAAGTAGCTAGGATTACATGCTCAGGATTCTGCTTCTATCTTTTTACAAATGTTTTCCCTGTGTACACATATCTTCTTCTAAAGGTACCAGTCATATTAGATTAAGATTTACTCTATTCCAATTGGATTCAGTGGCATATGCTGGTAACCCAAGAGACTTGGGAGGCTGAGGCAGGAGGATCACAAATTTCAAAGCCAGCCTCTGCAACACAGTGAGACCCTATCTCTAAATAAAATATAAAAAGGGCTGGGGCTGGGCTGGGGATGTGGCTCAGTGCTTAAGTGCCCCTGGGTTCAATTCCAGGTACAAAAAAAAAAAAAAAAAAAAAAAAAAACTAGCCTACTTCAGTATGACCTCATCATTACTTAAAATCTGCAAAGGCGGGCTGGGGATGTGGCTCAAGTGGTAGCGCACTTGCCTGGCATGCGTGCGGCCCGGGTTCGATCCTCAGCACCACATACAAACAAAGATGTTGTGTCCACCGAAAACTAAAAAATAAATATTAAAAACATTTCTCTCTCTCTCTCTCTCTCTTTAAAAAAAAAATCTGCAAAGGCCCTATTTCTAAATAACTTCATATTCACAGGTACTTCAAAATATCTTTTTGGAGACACAAATAAGCACAAGATAGGGGCATAGTGAGTTGAATTTGTATCCCGTAAGAAGATACACCTGTAATATAAACTTTAGAAAGGGTCTTTGCAGATAAAATTCAACATACCAAGATTAGATCATTTTGGTTTATCCAGATAGGCCCGAAATCCAATGATGAGCGTTCCTGTAAAAAACAGAGACACATTCAGTGATGCAGCCACAAGACCTCCTTAGCATGGGTTTGGGGTGATGCCTAAGGGTAGAAGGGAGAACCAGACCAGGTGTGGAGTTTAGGGAAGGAAGAGAGGTGAGGTGGCTATCCGTGGCCAGGTCTTCAACTGGGGTGGTGGGCAGTCATCAGCTGCTCTGGATGCAGTCTGAGCAGCCCCTGCACATTGTTTCCCCCCCCTTGAAGCCCTGTCTGCAAGGCCAGATTATTCCTGGTGGACCAAGGAGTGAGCCTTTTTAGAGGGTGAGCAAGGAGTACAGAGTGCAAGGGCTTGGTTCCCTGGGGAAAGAGCCAAGGCAAACTCCTGTCCTGTCATATACCTCTGGACCTCTGGCTGTCCAGCTTTTCTCAGACAAGACCTGAGTAAAGGTCTTGCCCTGGCCCTGTTTGGCCAATCCCTGGACTCTTCTTGGGATTGCCTGCTCTCCCTTCCTCCAGTGCTGTCCTAGCACTTTCCAAAGCTTCATTTTCCTCATCTGGATAATACAGAGACAGCAGCCTGGTGCCTGGTGGTGAGGGGATGGTCCAAGGCCTGCTATTGATACTGCATGTCACCAGCTTGTGTGGTTGCCCCACACTGGGGATGAAGGTTCACACTGGGGACCTAGGAGATGGGAATGGGGGGCTCTGCCAGGGGAAGGCCTGTAAAGGGACAGCCAACATAGGGTGCCAGGGGACCCAACCTCTCTCTAGGACCTGCTGGAAGTACAGTCACCTCTCTGGGCAATTCCTACAGACCCCTCACTTCACTGCTTTTCACTTTACCAGTTGCTTATCCTAGTCTGCCTCAGAATCTTTGCATTTGTTTTTGCCTGAACTGTTCTTCCTGTGCAGATGTTTGGGGGCAGCTCCAGGGCTAGCCACTACCATCTTGCACTCTTTTTTGGGCTACAGAATCTCGCTGGGTTGCTCAGGCTGGCCTGGAACTTTGGATGCTCCTGCCTCAGCCGCCCAAGTGGCTGGAGGACGCTCGTGCGCTGCTCTGCGACTGTCCAAGTCGCCAGCCAGGGTCCCTGCCGGGTCGTGGCGGCGGGGCAGCACTGGGGAGGGCACTGAGAAGCCCAGCAGGGCCAGAACAAAGGCAGGGGCGGGGACAAGCCCGCGGTCCCCAGCTTCGCCGCGATAAAGGCCACGTTGGCCTGGCGGCCAGCCCCGGAGACCTTGTCTCCAGCGCTCTGCAGAAAGCCGCAGACCATGGCGTTTCTTCGTGCCGAGTTCCTGCAGGGTCCCCTTTCCTCGGGTCCCGCTGCTCCCGAGATAGCTTTAGTCGCAAGCTCGCGCCTTGACCCGGAATCTTCCCCGCCAGATCCTGCTCCCCTCTGTGGGATTGCTCTCCTCCAGACCCTTTTTTTCTCCCAAGAAAATAATCGACACAGAACCTGCTTCTCTACCCACTCTATTTTTTTGGTACTGGGGAATGTACCCAGGGGCGCTTAACCCCTCAGTCACATCCCCAGCCTTTTTTGCATTTTATTTAGAAATAGTCTCACTGAGTTGCTTAGGGCCTCCCTAAATTGCTGAGGCTGGCTTTTAACTCAGGATCCTCCTGCCTCAGCCTCCAGAGCCGCTGGGATTGCAGGCAGGCACCACCACACCGGGCCCTCTCCTCACTTTAGAGGTTTAGTTGGCCCACATGGGAAAAAAGACATAGGGCTGGCTAAAACCCAAGGAGTCTTTGGGGTTTGGGCAGAACTTTACGAACTGGCCTGCATTTGACTGAGTGGATCTCCAGTTTCCAAAATTCAACAAAACTGAGGTTACAATTGCCTCCACCCCGAGGCAGAACCTAGCCAAACGCCCCTCCACCTGCGCCACACCCACTGCACGTTGGGCCCGCCCCCTCTCCAGAAGCAATGGGGACGTAGCGGCAGACGTCTCACCCCCAACCGAAGGGCGGGGATTGAGTGGAGGTATGCCATGCCCAAGCTCGAGAACGCAGCCCACCACCGCGCGTTCGGTGGGGACGTGGAGCTAGGCAGAAATCACGCTCCGCTAACGGTGCAGACGCCCTGCTCGCGAATTCAGTTGCGGCGGTGACGTCAAAGAAACCACGCCCCCTTCCAGGTCGTGCCGAAGTAGGGTTGGCCGTGGTGGGCCGACCCCGCGCGGGCGCGTGCGTACTCGCGGGCTTGCCCCCGGCGCCCGGCTTGAGCCCCGCCCCCGGGCGTTCGGCGCTCACCACGCGTGCGCGTCTGCGTCGGCGCCAGTTATTTCTGTCCCGCCCCCAAACCGCGGCTCTTTCTGCGAGCGGGCGCGCGGTCGAGCGGTTGTACGCGGAGCTGGTGGCGCGTGTCTCGGCGGTGGCTGAGGAGGCTTGAGTGGAGCCGTTGTGAGGTGATCAGGCAGCAGCCGGCCCTGCCTCACCAGCGCCCCGCACGCGGCCAGCGGCAGCCCCCAGAGACGCGTGGCGGCGCTCGGCCTCGCGGCGTCGGCGGCGGCCCAGCCGTTGGCGGCGAGTGGGTCTGCGCCTGCGCGGCGGGCCCCGCGCCCCTCCTCCCCCCTGGGCGCCCCCGGCGGCGTGTGAATGGCGGCCTCGGCGGCGGCGGCGGCCTCAGCGGCCGCGGCCTCGGCTGCCTCGGGCAGTCCTGGCCCAGGCGAAGGCTCGGCGGGCGGCGAGAAGCGCTCCTCCGCCTCTTCGGCCTCGGCCTCGGCCTCGGCCTCTGCGTCCTCGCCTGCGGGGGGCGGTGGCGAAGCTCTGGAGCTGCTGGAGCACTGCGGCGTGTGCCGGGAGCGCCTGCGTCCGGAGAGGGAGCCGCGACTGCTCCCCTGCTTGCACTCGGCCTGTAGTGCCTGCCTCGGGCCCGCAGCGCCGGCCGCCCCCAATAGCTCGGGGGATGGCGGCGCCGCGGGCGACGGCGCCGGTGAGTACCGGGTGGCGGGGCGCCCCTCCCCCTCCCCGCCACCCCTGATCCGGACGCGCCGCCGAGACCCTGGACTGCGCCTGTGCGAGCGTGCCGGGGCCGCGACAGGGTTGTGGGCCTTCGTGGTAACAGTGGGCCCTGAGAGGGGCGTCTGACTGGAGTTGGAGGCAATCTGGCTCCGGGAGTGGAGGGTCGCTTCCGCTGGAGAATGGGGGTTCAGCCTAGGTGCAAGCGATCGTCGTTCTCAAATCCCTGCCTCTCCGCCTTTCACAGTGGTGGACTGTCCGGTGTGCAAGCAACAGTGCTTCTCCAAAGACATCGTGGAGAATTACTTCATGCGGGATAGTGGCAGCAAGGCTTCCTCCGATGCCCAGGATGCGAACCAGGTGCGTTCTGCTTTAGAGGAACCTAGTACCAGCTCCAGTTGTTACTTTCTAGGTAATATCACAGCCCTGGTGGGTTGCCTAGGTTGAGGAACGGACCCACCATATTCTCGCGATGTATTTCCTGGGAGGTAAACCCGGATCTATCGGGTTGTCCTGCCTTTGTGATCCTGTCTTTTCCCTGACAGTGCTGCACTAGCTGTGAGGATAATGCTCCAGCCACCAGCTACTGTGTGGAGTGCTCGGAGCCACTCTGTGAGACATGTGTGGAGGCTCACCAGCGGGTGAAGTACACCAAGGACCACACTGTGCGCTCTACTGGTATGTGGTGGGGTTGTATGTATGTCTTTAGTTGCTTCTAGTGCTGGTTTTCATCTGGAGGTGGGTTCTAGGGTGGTACCTTCCAAAAAGCCTGAGGGCAGAACTCCCTAGGCTCTGGTTTGCAATCTCTCTGGGGGCCTAGGTGGAAGGAAAAAAAAGGCCATGGGTAGGGGAGGCATAGGGGCCCTCAGCTACAGGGGTACCGAGGATTCAAGAAGGTCTTCTTGGAAGCACTCTGTTAGAGAGGGCCCAGGTTGGTGAAGGGCTGAACATAGGGTTTTGGGCTCCCTGGCACTTAGCTTTAGACTTGGACTGGGGAAAGTGGGGTTTCTGGACCATCATTGATGGTAGTACTGGAATATGTCAGCTGTTGAGGCTGACGTATCCTACCTAAAGCTTAGTTATGTATTTGTAGGTTTTTGTGAGTATGTGGGTTTGGGTTGGAAAGGGGTTTGTGTGATAGTGGAGTTTGATAGCTGTGGATCCTGAGGAGCTGAACTGGGAGGAATGGGCAGGGTTCTGCAAAGGTCCTAGCTTTCAGGTTCTTGGCCAATGTTGATGGAGGTGGGCTGCACAGAAGCCTAGGTCTGATTGATCTCTGTTATGTGCTACATAATTTAGGCCAGATCAGTATAGTTAGGACTTGATTACTGTTGAGCAGGAAAGAGACTGATGTGTCTGATTTTGTAATGGGGAGACTGGTGTGGGAGTTATTGGCTTGTTGGTTTTTAGTGGTATTACTCTTAACACCAGTACCCTGCCCCACATTCTGAGAGTCCCAGTGTAACATTTTATCTTTGAGAAGTTCAGCTGGGTATCCTAAGGGTCTTTCATTTGTAAGGAATTCTTTTTGTTAGGGAAGAGGGAGGACAACAATGAAAGAGGAGAAAGGTAGCCAATTGGAAGATGGTTTGTAGGTGGGCAGAACACTGAACAATCACCCGGGTAAGTTTCAAGTAGAGAGAGTAATGAGTTCTCTATTGATGAGCTGTCATCTTTTTTTTTTTTACGTGTTAATTTGTGGTACTGAGAATGAACCCAGTGCCCCACACATGCCAGGCAAGTGCGCTGCTGCTGAGCCCCATCCCCAGCCACTTATTTGTTTGCAAATAAATAATGTAAAATAATAAATATTTAATTTTGAGTTGTAGATGGACACAATATCTTTAGTTTTACGTGGTGCTGAGGATCGAATCTAGTGCCCCATGCATGCCAGGCATGAGCTCTACCTCAGAGTCACAATCTCGGCCTTTATTTATTTTAATGTGCTGAGAATTGAACCCAGTGCATCACATACCAGGCAAGCACTCCACCACTGAGCCACAACCCCAGCCCTGACAGGCTGTCATCATTAATTTTTTATTGTCACTCATGGAAGCTAATAGAAATGGAGTTTTTTCTTGAGCAAGCTGGGGGAGATTGTTTGGGGAGCAAGGAGCAACCACTGCCATGTGCCATCTAGGCTTTCTCAATAGAATAGACAGGAAATATCCCAAGCTCTGTCTACTGGCCCAGTTAGAATTGGCCAAGAGTAGGGTCCAGCCTCATGGTTCTTAACTTCTCAGGGCCGGCCAAGTCTCGGGATGGTGAACGTACTGTGTATTGCAATGTGCATAAGCATGAACCCCTTGTGCTGTTCTGTGAGAGCTGTGATACCCTCACCTGCCGGGACTGCCAGCTCAACGCCCACAAGGACCACCAGTGAGTCCCAGAGCACAGCGGGTGGGTGGATGCCACTTCTTCTTGGGCTCAGCATTCAGGTAAACCTTTTTTGCTCTCAGGTACCAGTTCCTGGAGGATGCAGTGAGGAACCAGCGCAAGCTCCTGGCCTCATTGGTGAAGCGCCTTGGGGACAAACATGCCACATTGCAGAAGAGCACCAAGGAGGTTCGCAGCTCGTAAGTGTGGATGTGAGAGGTGTGGGGAACCCTGGGTAAGACACTTCCCAGCTTGACCTACCTTGTCCTCTAGGATCCGCCAGGTATCTGATGTGCAGAAGCGTGTGCAGGTGGATGTCAAGATGGCCATCCTGCAGATCATGAAGGAGCTTAACAAGCGTGGCCGTGTGCTGGTCAATGATGCCCAGGTAAACCTTGTGCAGGTGGAGGAGTACCTGGGTACCCACTGCTTTCCTTGCTGACCTTGTTCCCTTTTACCCACAGAAAGTGACTGAAGGGCAGCAGGAGCGTCTGGAGAGGCAGCACTGGACCATGACCAAGATCCAGAAGCATCAGGAGCATATCCTGCGCTTTGCCTCTTGGGCTTTGGAAAGTGACAACAACACAGCTCTACTGCTTTCTAAGAAGCTGGTGTGTGGTGGTGGTCTACAGTGGGGTGGACCCCTGCACTCTGGGGTTCTATTTGTTGTCCAGTGTTAATGTCCCACTTACTTGTCCCACCAGATCTATTTTCAGTTGCACCGAGCCCTCAAGATGATTGTGGATCCCGTGGAGCCACACGGTGAGATGAAGTTTCAGTGGGACCTCAACGCCTGGACCAAGAGTGCCGAGGCATTTGGTGGGTTCCAGTTTTTGCCCTTGTTCTACTTTGGTGCCACCCTAGAGACTCTGTACCTACTTAGCTTTTTCTTTTCTTCAGGCAAGATTGTGGCTGAGCGTCCTGGTAGCAATTCCACGGGCCCTGCGCCCATGGCTCCTCCAAGAGCTCCAGGGCCTCTGAGCAAGCAAGGCTCTGGTAGTGGCCAGGTGAGCAGGGGAGAGGACCCAGGGAGAGGCAGGGCATAGGGTCGAACTGAGACTGAGGTCCTCTTGCTCTGCTCTGTTGCAGCCAATGGAGGTACAGGAAGGTTATGGCTTTGGGTCAGGTGAGTGATCTTTCTGGGGGCAGGGTGAGAGGACACGATAATGCCCTGTGTCTACCCCTTTGTCATCTTCATATTTGTGTTCTCAATAGATGATCCCTATTCAAGTGCAGAACCACATGTATCAGGCATGAAGCGGTGAGTGGCTGTCCTTAGTAGGGTGGGTGAGGGATAGGGACAAGTGGATGCTTAAGCCAAGGTCTACTTACAGAGCCCGCTCAGGTGAGGGTGAGGTGAGCGGCCTCATGCGGAAGGTGCCACGGGTGAGCCTCGAACGCCTGGACCTGGACCTTACAGCTGATAGCCAGCCACCCGTCTTCAAGGTCTTTCCAGGCAGCACCACTGAGGACTACAACCTCATAGTTATTGAACGTGGTGCTGCTGCAGCGGCTGCTGGTCAACCAGGGAGCATGCCTCCAGGAGCCCCTGGTGCACCGCCCCTGCCTGGCATGGCTATTGTTAAGGTGAGCTTGTCCCAAGGGACCATTGGAAGGTGGCATTTGGTCACCGGGGTCTGGCTGGTTTTTCTCTTGAACACCCTTCACTGCCTTGTAGGAGGAAGAGACGGAGGCTGCTATTGGAGCCCCTCCTGCTGCCACTGAGGGCCCTGAGACCAAGCCTGTGCTGATGGCTCTGGCTGAGGGCTCTGGCACTGAAGGTCCCCGCTTGGCCTCACCTAGTGGCAGCACCAGCTCAGGCCTAGAGGTGGTGGCTCCAGAGGGTACTTCAGCCCCAGCTGGTGGCCCAGGTACCCTGGATGACAGTGCCACCATTTGCCGTGTATGCCAGAAGCCAGGTGACTTGGTCATGTGCAACCAGTGCGAGTTTTGCTTCCATCTGGACTGCCACCTGCCTGCCTTGCAGGATGTGCCAGGGTGTGTATGAGGCTGGGTGGGGTCTGAGTAAGGCATGATAACTGGGCAGGTTCCTGTGAATTCCCTCCTTTTCACCCCAGGGAGGAGTGGAGTTGCTCCCTCTGCCATGTGCTCCCTGACCTGAAGGAGGAGGATGGCAGCCTTAGCCTGGATGGTGCCGACAACACTGGCGTGGTTGCTAAGCTCTCACCAGCCAACCAGAGGGTAAGGGCTGAGCTACTGAGCTATGGTTGGCACAGTGGGTTTGATCTTCCTGTGTTCTATATTATAGCTCTGACATCTATTGTAGAAATGTGAGCGTGTCCTCCTGGCACTATTCTGCCATGAGCCCTGCCGCCCCCTGCACCAGCTGGCTACCGATTCTACTTTCTCTCTGGTATGTTGACTCCTAGGGTCTAAGAGTAGAGGTGGAGTATGCTGGATTTCCACTGTCAAAGGTCAGAGGTGTATGTTGTCTCTTGCCTGTAGGAGCAACCTGGTGGCACCCTGGACCTGACCTTGATTCGTGCTCGCCTCCAGGAGAAATTGTCACCCCCTTACAGCTCCCCCCAAGAGTTTGCCCAGGATGTGGGTCGCATGTTCAAGCAGTTCAACAAGTTGACAGAGGTGAGCCTGTAGAATGAGGGCATGGGTGTGGGGGAAGTGGGAGGAGGAAGTCAGGGACTACCCACCCATTGTGCACTCTTGCCTGTCCCAGGACAAGGCGGATGTGCAGTCCATCATCGGTCTGCAGCGCTTCTTCGAGACGCGCATGAATGAGGCCTTCGGTGACACCAAGTTTTCTGCTGTGCTGGTGGAGCCCCCGCCGCTGAGCCTGCCCAGTGCTGGCCTAAGTTCCCAGGAGCTGTCTGGAGGCCCTGGTGATGGCCCCTGAAGCTGGGGCCCTTATGGCCTGGCCAGCCCAGCTCTGATCTGTCCTGTTAACCCCATCCCTATCCCAACCCTGGTGGCCTAACTCCTACTCCTTGGTGGCCCCATCCCCAGTCCCTCACAAAAAATGGTTTTTACTTCTATGGATTTAATAAAAACTTCACCAGTTCCTCAGGCCTTGGCTGATTGGGGGCTATAGTCCTGGGGCCTGGTCTCTGCCTGCATATACTCCTTACTTCCATCAAGCACTTTGCTCCCAGGGCCTGAATTGGGTGTGGTGAAGAACATCCCTCAGGCTTTTCTTGGCATTGGCTGAAGAGGTCATATGTACAGGGTGTGGATATACACTAGTGTCTGACAAGGGCTGCAGGCCTGGGGCAGCTTGCTTCTGAGTACTTTTGAGCTTATAGCCATTGTCAATTGGGGTTCCATAGCCAACCTGGTGTGTTGAGATTTCCAGTGTGTCCCAGTTTTTTCTTTTGCTTAGCCTCTTGACACTAGTCCTAAGACTCAAGCTACTCTCTGGGTGCATTCCAGTGGAGCCCACTGTCTATAGTTCTCATCAAGCCACTTCCAGGTCAAACCTTATTGGGTGTTACACTGTTTAGGGAGTTTGCCATTGGGTCAGAGACAGCAGGGACCCCAAATCCCTGAGTATGCCAGGTCAGCTGCTTGTCCAACCTTGTGCCAAACCCCAACCAGTATGGAATTTGGGTCCCAAGGACATAGGCCTAACCCCATGTGAGGCTACTCACACAGGTTTAAGTGTCCAATTTTATTACAGAGGGCATAGTAAAGACCCTGGGTGTCTGTTCTGGACATCCCCCTTGGCAGTGGGATCTGTCAGTCCCTTCTTAGGTTCTTGAGTCTCTCTTCCAGATCTGCGTCTGCATCAGCCAGGGCTGAAGCTGTGGCCTCTGCCTTCTTCCCACCAGCAGCCACACTCAGTGAGCCTCCAGTGGAGGGGAGATCTGAAAAGGGGAAGAGTTAGGGTTAGAGTAGGGAGAATGGCCAAGGGCTGTGGGTGGGAAATCTTGAGGGTTTGCAGCACTCACTTGACAGTTCATCTGTCAGGCTTAGTCCCAGCTCATCCAGGACCTGGGACACAACAGCATCACTAGGGGAAGAGGAGGAACTTGTTGAGAACCACGCACAGGTTGAGGATCAGGAAAACATCCCCACCTTAAAAACCCAGTTCCCCACACCTCTCCTCTTCATCCTCCTCGTCCCCCATGGCATCATCAATGGCATCATTCATCATCTCCTCCTTCATGTCCATGATCTCTGCCTGCCGCTCAAACTCCATCATGATCTTCTGGATCTGGGGCAATTTCAGCTGGAAGTAGGTAGGGTGACTGGGGTCAGTGGGGTCAGTGGGGGTGGGGTGGAAAGAGAAATTGGGAAAGAAATACCTGTCTGTTCATGGTGCCCATGGCCTTGGTA
Source organism: Urocitellus parryii (assembly GCF_045843805.1). Lineage (NCBI taxonomy): Eukaryota > Metazoa > Chordata > Mammalia > Rodentia > Sciuridae > Urocitellus > Urocitellus parryii. The sequence goes on along the minus strand of NC_135545.1, from coordinate 194,188 downwards.
ACACCCTTCATGGCTTGTGCCATTGAGTTGTTCGACTTCAATGTCTGTATCTTGAGGGACACAGCCTGGATATTGGCGCGCATCAACACAAACTTGCGTACATAGCGCCTGGTACGCACCAAGTCTTTTGCCATGATGCGCACAGCATCCTGCGGAATAGGGGAGTTATCAAAGATGAGGTCATGAAATTATGTTTTAATATTGGGGTCTCCAAAGATCTTTATGTGGCTAAAAAGAGTCACTTTTTTTAACCAGGGATTTAAACCTGGGGGCCTTTATCACTGAGGTACATCCCTAGCCCTCTTTAATGTTTTTTTTTTTTTTTGAAGCTTTTTTTTTAAAGCAGGGGCTAGATATCAGGGATTGAACTGGGAGGCAGGGTAGGAGCCACATCTCTAGTCCTTTTTTGCATTTTATTTAGAGATAGGGTCTGAATTGCATAATGCTCACTTTTGCTGAGGCTGGCTTTGAACTCATGATCCACCTACCTCGGCCTCTTGAGCTGCTGGGATTATAGGCATGCATTACCATGCCCAGCTTACCCTTCTATCATGTAAGGTCTTCCTGATCCCTAAATGTTTGAAGGCAGGCCCAGACTTCCTTTAATTCACTCTACACAAAGAATCTGCCTCATTGCTGGGGATGGAGCCCTCACAGAGTGCTTGCCTACTAGCACACACAAGGCTTGGATCCCTACCAGGGCAAAAATAACCTGCATAGCCAATTGTAGTGGTGCACAACTGTAATCCCAGCACTAAGGAGGCTGAGGCAGTAGGATTGCAAGTTTGAGGCCAACTGCAGCAATTTGACAAGACCCTGTCTCAAAGGACTGGGGATGTAGCAGCTCAGTGATCAAAGTGACCCTGGGTTTAATTCTCAGTGCACAACAAAACATCAAAAACTCTTGCCTCTTTCACTTAAAGCCTACAGCGAAGGCTGTGTCCTGAAATACACCAAGCCAAACATAGTGGTGCACATCTGTAATCCCATTGACTTGGAAGGTCAAGGCTGAAGGATCCCAAGTTTGAGGCTAGCCTCAGCAAGTTAGCTAGAACCGGTCTCAAAACACCTCTAAGTTTGATTCTCAAGTACTACAAAACTAAGACTAAACATCTTCCTCGTGCTTCCCAGGAAACAGCAGCTGCTTTACAGCTGCTCAGAAACAGTCACCCCTCAAAGGCTCTGCTCCCTTCTTAGTGCTCTCCCTACTAGTTAACTTCCTTTCTTTTGGCCAAATATTACTCTTGTGCTCTACCCTTCATAGAGCTAATTCTGAGCAGTCTGGCCCCCAGTTTGCTAAGGCTCTCCAATGTGTGCTGGATACACTCCCTTGCCAGATCTGAAGACCTACTCATTGTTCACACTTCGGCTGACAACACTTGCATAGATAAGACTTTTCCAGATCCCCAAACTAAGGGAGCCCTCTTCATCCTTTACTCAGCATTCCTTAAAGGACTTGTTTTCTGGTGTCCTGTCTTGTCCATCACAACAGTATCTGGCTGAGAGCTGGCATTTTGCCCCTGATCATTGGCACTTACCATCTGGCCCTGCTTGGCCATCTTTTTGATATCTGCAATGATTTTCTTCTCCTGGGTCTCTAGTTTCTGTCTCTCCCGGTCCAGCTCCCGCATGGCGCGGTTCAGGGCCCGCTGGTTCTGCCGCAGTAGCTCCTCTGGTGTCTTCCGGCGCCCAAACAACAGGTCCATGGTGGTTGGAGCCCGCTGGCAGGCCTGGGACAGATGTGAGGGGCAGCTGTAGGGTTGTTGTGCCCAGAAGGAGGGCAAGAGGCAGAACAGGCTCACATAGGGAGACTGGAGTGAGGACAGGAGGTGTGAACAAAGCCTCAGAGATAGGAGCTTTAGAATGCCCCTCAGGGACAGTCAGCAATTCAGGGTGTGGAAGTTTGGGCTCCCCTTTCAGGCGCAGGGGTGTGGCCTGGGGTTTTCCACGGACTGAGACTGGAAATGGGTGAATGGGTATGCCGGGATAAGAAGGACGCTGAGCACAAGAGGGCAGGATGGGTGAAAGCCCCGAACAAGGTGGATCTGGAGGCTCTGAGGGTGGACAATGGCACCAGGATTGGGGTTCCCGACTGCTGAGGAAACTCCGGAGGGCAGTCGGAAGCACTGGCACCCTGTACACCGAGGGCCGGGTCTGGAACGTCGGGGGCCCCGTCGCAACGAGGGCAAGGCGGTGTGTGTGGGGGGCCCAGATGACGAGGACTGGGTCCCAGGGAGGAGCCTGACCCTGGACACCTAAGCCTAGAGAAACCTTCGTACACCGCCACCCACCCGGGACCTGCGGCCCAGCAGGAGCCACTCACCGGAGCTGGCACAGGGACTTGCTTCCGCTTCCGGGTCACGCGCCTCTTGCTCAGATCCCTGGCGTGCCCACTAACGAAGGCCTCTCGGTTCTGTCGTCTCCGCCGCCGCCGCCGTTTCCGGATTAAACGACTTGACGTCACAGGCCCCACCCACACCCGGAATGCTGGGAAGTAGCTGGCGCGCACGCGCAGTAAGACAGGCCGGCGCCCAAGCGCCTGCGCACCAGTTCCCGTGTCTTTGCCAAAGGTCCGAGGGCGTTCCCTGGGTCAGAGTCCCGCCCTAGTGAACCGAGCTAGGGCGCGGGTTGCGTCGGCAGCCGAGAAGTGCATCTCTGGGTGCCTTCAGTCTAGACATTCTGGAGGGCCCCCGTGCCACCGCTTAGGGCACAGTTCATTCGTGCAACCCTGACTTCTGCCTGAGGCCTCGGACAGCGCCAAACAGGAGCCCCCTGTGTCCCGCACATGGCAAAAAGGGGCAAAGCTGGAGATGCTATGCGCCGACAGGTGCCAGGAAGCCACAGATTAGAGGCCTGCCCTCCTCACCCCAGAGCAAGCGTCATCCCACCCAACCCAAGACCATCCCAGGTACCAGCCAGTCTTTGTAGGGTGACCAAATGCCACCTCACCTGCGACCATCCATTTTCCACTGCCCTCACCCCCTTCAGACCCCTGAAGGACCTTACCTGCCCCTCCCATCCCACAGAAGGAAGAGGCAGAGGCCATGCAGTAACATTCCCCTTTAATAGCCTGGTGGGACCTCCGGTGGTGGAGAGGTGGGTTGCCTGGGCCCAGTTACCGGGGCCCCTTGCCCACCCACCCCACAGCCCAGAGTGGGGGGCTGGACAGCACCCAGCGGGGGGGCTAGACAAGCCAATTCATTTCCCATCGCTGAGCAGGTCGGGGGGAGACAGCGCCGACCATAATCACGTGATGGTTAAAAAAAAATAACTAGGGGCAGGTAGCAGAGAGGGGAGGCAAGGCCAAGGCAGAGGATTCCCCCCACCGGTTGCCCCCACCCCCCACCCCGTGGCCCCCAATAAATATTTGCAGGGAATGCCTGGGCTGGTGGCCCTGGCAGGGGCAGGTATACGCCAACCCTATTTCAGGCAGCGCTCGAAATAGGTGGAGCCGATGTAGCCACCTCTCATGGAGCGCTGCACATTCTGTTCAAACAGCCGCCGGTTGTTCTGCAGGACTTCCGCAGCCTCCTTGTTCAGTGGGTCTTCAGGGTTGGGCTCCTGTGACCAGTACAAGTGGGGTCAACAGGCCAGAGAGGAAGAAAGCCAACCTCCCCAAGTCCCAAATGCCCACTCCTACTCACCAAGAAGAGATACTGCAGGCCATAAATTATGGAGTTTATCGTAAGGACTGGCTTCCAGTCCTCTCTGTGGACAGAGAGCATCAGGGTCAGGCTGGTGAGTGGGAGGCCACTACAGGCTCTGGTGGTACTGAATAGGTCAGGGTCAGGGCATGCAGGAGTGAGGATTTGAGAAACTAGGGAGGCAGGGAGCAGGACAGGCCATGGAAAAAGTTGGGTTGGGCCATTAGGAAGATGACTTGGAGATAACGGGACAGAGGGATGCAGGCCATAATGGGGAGAGAAGGGACGGAGAGTGATGCAGTAAGCTATAAGGGGGACTGGCAGGTAGGGCTGGGGAAGGAAGTGGAGGGCCAGTAACCTTACCTGAGGATGTTGAGGCAGACGTTGCCCTCGAGGTCAATATTGGGGTGATAAACCATCGTCTCACACTTCACCTTGGGGGGATCATGTGGGTAACCCTGGCCCACCTGGCTCCAGGAAAAGAAAAAGGAGGTGGGTAGGTGCCTGACAGGGCCTCAGATGCTGCCTCCTCAGTCCATGGAGCTACCTCTGCCCATTTGGGACTCACCTTAAAACTGAACACAAACTTCCCACTCTTGTAGAAGCCCTGGGAGGGAAGAGAGAAGGTGGTAGGGCCCCATCCTGCAGAGCCAAAGTATCCCTGCTCTGTTCTTGGGAGTCTGGCCAGTACAAGTTGGGCCACACTTACCTCATCAGGACAGATAACCAGCTTGAAGTTGAGGAGGTCGTCTGGGTCTGAGAAGCTGATGTCACAGGTTTTGGGCAGGTTCAGCTCGTTTATGTCTGCATTTGGGCAGCAGAGAAAGAGGCCAGAAGAGGGAGGAAGAGGCTCATGAGAGAAAGGAGGGAGCTCTGCACAGGTGTCAGAAAAGTCCTGATGGATTCATCACAGACTCTATGGGCTCTGTCTTGCGCTATGTTTCCACACCTCACCTCTAACCCATCCTGTATTCTCTGCTTTCTCTGTTCCAGTCTCTAGGTGGGCTCTTCTGGATACACAGCACACCGAAAACATGCATCTTTAATTGTCCCACCTCCTGGGCCAAGGTGAACACTAATTCTACTAAATTCACAGCCCTAAATACCCCCAAACTCAGTTCCCCAAGTGACTCCACTCTCATGTGGCCCTCATTCTAAAAGTCCAGGCATCTAACAGCCTCTGAACATCCTAACCCCAGGCTCCCCAGTCATGACTTCCACTCTCCACAGTGTTTATTCATCCATTCAAACTCAACGACCCTGGCTCACCATACCCTAAATCATCCCCTCTGTATCAAAACACCCCTCCTCCTCATCTCAAACCCAGGTTCCCATCTGACCCTCACACTTTCAAGTGCTCACCTTCCCACTCCCTGTGACTCTTGAGATTCTCAGCATGATAGTCTAAATTTCCCCTCTTCAGCCTCTGACACCCACTATCCCTTCCAGCTCCACAAACTCCAAACTGCTGTCTAACCCCCAAACCCATGAGTCTGGGCCCTTTTCTGACTCAGATTCCCAGAGATCCCAGCATCATATACTAAACTGTGTCTTACTCATTTCCCCAATTCTCGGTGCTCGCTATCCCTCTGGACCTTCACCCCAAAGCCAAGTTCTGGTCTGACCTCCAGACTCGCGAGCCCCCGCACCCCCACCTTATACTCAGATTCAAGGGCCCTAATACCAGGCGTCAGGCCTTCAAAATCCCAAGCCCCCGCTACCGGGTCTCTTCTGTGACCCTCCCTAGTGGCCGCCTTACCCTAACCCCACTTTCGGCATCACAGTCCTCAAGTTCTGACCTCCGACACGCCACATCCGCGGCCCACCATCCCTGACCCTCGGTGGCCACATTTCCCCATTCCTGACTCCCTCATTGCCCTCCCTTGGGCCCTGTCCTCCGACTCCCCCCTCCCCGGCCCCAACCCCCATCCCCCGACCAATACCCTTCTGGATTCGCAGCTGCGCCGCCGACGCCTTCTTGCTGCTGCCCTTGGTGCCGCCGGCCGACTCCTCCTCCTTCTTCTGCTGCTTCAGCGAGAACAGCTTGATCATCCTGCCGCCGCCGCCGCTGCCGCCGCCGCTGCGGGGCCCGGGACCCCGGCCACCCGGCCCCCCGCTGCCGTCCGCGCCTCTTCCGCTCCTTGGACCCGCTGCCGCGGCCTCCTCCTCTGCTGCCGCCGCCCGCCCGGCCTGCCGCGCTGCTCCGCGCCCACCGCGCGGCCCGCCTCGGCTCCCGTAGTCCGGCTCTGGCCTGGCCCAGCGCCTCGGTCTCGCTCGGCGGCGTTCGGGCAGATTCGGCTATTCTCGGGCCCGATCGGCCCCGCCCCACCTTCTCCCGGCCGCTCCCTCCTCCCCCTCGCCCGCTCAGGTCTTCTGAGGCCCAGCTAAGGCTGCAGATGCCGGGCTTCCTGGTCCCCGCGGGTCAGAGCTCACTCGCTCCCTCTGCAAAGGGTTGAGGCTCGGGATGGAACGAGGGAGCGGCAGCCACGGTGGTGGTAGCCGTGTACCGGTGGAGGCTCGGCTTCCGCGGTAGCAGCGGCTTTGGCGCAGAGATTGGCAACGGCCTCCGGCACCCCACGGCTTCGGATGTTTCCGCCGCCTGCCCGCTTCGGCTCTTCTTGCCGGGCCTGCGCTGTGCGCGTGCGCAGTTCCGCAGCCCTCGTTGCTCAGCGTTGGGGCTTGGGGTTCGGGCTTTTCCGGCTGGGCTCGGGTATTTCCGTTCGTGCAGGTGACATTAAGCGGTCCCGGGCTCACTTCCGGGAACCCTCGCCGGGCCGTACAGGAAGTGATGCTTGTAGCCAACTTTGAGTGGGGCAGATGCTTTCTCCTGGCTCTTCCTGAGTTCCTTTAATGTTGCATTCAAGTGGAGCGCAATAGTGGTGGGTCAGACTAGATCCTTGCCCCCAAAAGGTCACAGACAAAGGTAGAACTTGGGCGAGGACAGGGTCGAGCACCCTCAGTGTCCTAAGGCAAATCCAAAGGTCTCCTCATGGAAATTCAATTGAGGTAAATTAACAGAAAATTCGTATTGTTCGGAGGCTGAAGCAGGAGGATCTCTTGAGCCCAGGAGTTACGGGCGATAAAAGCAACATCCCGTCTCTTAAAGACAAACATTGTGCCACAAAGTGGTGGTTACTGTATAGGTTTACAGGCCAGAGTGGACCTTGGGGGATGGGGCACTCTTCGCTCGCCGGGACTCGCCAAAGGGCACCGCCTCCTTGGTACCTCCCCACCGCTTTCGGGGTTCCGCAGGCGTGGTTACCTCTGACCCAATCACAGCTCCGCCTGCCAGGAGGGCGGGAGGAAACGGTGCGCGCCAGTCAGGGACTTCCGGCCGTCACCAAGGAAACCGGGGGCGGCGCCGCGTGGGGGATCTCAGCTAGTGTACTTCTTAGCCCTCTGCCAAAGGGCAGCAGCACCAGCCTGCCGGACTGGCCCGCAGCCCTCACCTCGGCGGATTCGCCCCTCCAGCCTACTGGTTGACCCGGTCATAAACCCCCGGCATCCTCTTTTGCCTTTCCCTTGAGAGCTGAGTCTTGGAAAGGATTGGGGGGCAAGGATGGACGCTCAGACAGCTTGGGTGTGGTGCCAGCAGGACTTGTCCATCTGTTTCCTCAGGCTTCTCGTGGCTAGTTCTGGGACTCACAAGGGCCCTCCAGACTCTCCCTATCCTTTTCCCCCCTCTCTCTGTCTCTCTCTCTCTCTCTCTCTGTCCCCTCCTCTTCTTTCATACTCACCATTCTTAGCCACACCGCTCTGTGGCTGATTGTTTTCATAGAGATCATTTCCTCAAGAGAGTTGATGACTGTTTAAGTACAGTCTCTGGGTGGTTCTTACTGGCCAGCCTGGTTCATGTGTCCATCCTCCAGTTAGTTGCTGAAGCCCATCTACTGATGATCCACCTAGGAATGGGGTATTGGTCCCCCAGAGAGTTGATGCTGAATTAGCCAAAGCTGGACTTGTATGGTCTGTGATCTCACATGTCACCATCCAGTGAAGGACCATCAGTCCTGCAACAACATGGGAAGAATTGGGTCCTGGAGTGCAGACTAGGGAGAAGGGGATGGTTGAACTGAAGTCAGGAGCTGGGCTGTGTGTGCAACTGTGGGTGTTTACTGTAGCTTCTGGGAGGTTGGAAGACAGGTTTGTTTTGGAGAAGGGGCAGGAGTAGGCAGGGAAGGGAGGCTGTAGGTTCTAGGTCAGAGATGAGGCTAGAATCAGCAATGCTAAGGAGTGTAGAAGGTGTATAGAAGGGCTGGGGTGAGAATAACTGCATGAATCAGCATTGAGAGCAGAGTGCTGGGCTTGGGAGTGAACAGTATGGCCAGCCACTGGCTCAGGGACAGGCAGGCCAGGCATTTTTTCGCTGTTCCCGCTTGCTAGGGCTTTCTGGACTTCTTTGCCAGATTTCTTTTATGGCTATGACTGTGTGGGGCTGAGCTGTTCTGTTCAGGCCCTTGTCCCTGCTGACAGTATGACAACACTTGCCTGCTGAGGGTCCAGTGACCACTCTTCTTATTTGGATTCTGCCCAGTTTCTGGGGGTCAGAAGGGATAGTGAATGTCATCATAGGGATGGATGACCCCTCTTGTGTCACAGGAGTGGCCTCTGGCTCAGGTTGGCTTATAGGCTTATAGGCCAGGGCCCCAGTTTTGAAGGTTGAAATGACTTCAAGTGGAAGGGAAAGGTACAGCTATGTCCCTGTAAAAGCTTGGACACACAGGCCCAAGTTGCTGTTCCTGGAAGTGCCAGGTCAGGGCCAGGCTGACTCATGCCCTGACTGGGACTTAGGGCTCAAACTGGATCATGCTGTACCAGAACCCCCCCTTTTTTTTGAGAGAGAGAGAGAGAGAGGGAATTTTTCAATATTTATTTTTTAGTTCTCGGTGGACACAACATCTTTATTTTTATGTGGTGCTGAGGATCGAACCCAGCGTCCCGTGCATGTCAGGCGAGCGTGATACTGCTTGAGCCACATCTCCAGCCCAAGAACCCTTTTTTTAAAAAAAAATTTGTTAATTGTTGGTGGATCCAATACCTTTATTTTATTATGTGATGCTGAGGATTGAACTCAGTGCCTCACGCATGCTAGGCAAGCACTCTTCCTGGGCCACAACCCCACCCCCTGCACCTGAATCCTTTAATCCGTGTTACCTGAACCCAAGGCACCCACCAGTGGGGTTAGGGAGGAGGGGCTCTATCAAGGGCTTGGTCAATATGTGGAAGCAGAAGATGGCTAGGTTAACAGAGCCAACGGCACAGTGTCCTGGAAACATCAGGTCTGAAGTCTGCAATGTTCTGAATGTGCACCTGCACGTGTAAGCTGCTGTCAGCTACATTTTCTGTGACTTGTCACTGAATGCATTGTTTTATTTTTCTTCCCCTCCTTTTCTTTCTTTGGGTTTAATCCAAGGCTTTTTGCATGCTAGTAAGTGGCCTACTACTGGGCTACATCCCCAATCCCCACTGAATGCATTCCTGATGGGAGCTTCCCAGTGTTGAGGAGTCTTGTCAGGCTGTGCACAGGGCCAGAGTGGGAGGAACTACTCCTGTGGCTGGAATGATGGGAACATTATGACCAGAGGATGGAGGAACTGGACCTGGGCCTGTAGTCTGTGCTTTCCAAACTAGTTGGAGTCCCTTCTATAGAATCCTCCACTCGGTACTATGGTTGTAAACACATGGGAATAGGGAAGTCTTGAAATATGTGAATTTCAGGGTAAAACTTTCCAGCTTTCAAACTTAGGCTTCCCAAGTATAAAGGAGTCTCACAAATGTGTCTTCAGGCAGTATGTGGCCTGCCAGTGGCCAGTTTTGTGGCATCTGATGATCTTGGGTGTACAGGTGTCAGGCATCACAATCCAGGCTCAGTACCACCCACCAACACGGGAGGGATCCTGGTGGGCTCAAGTGGGATGAATCTTGGGCTTATAGCTGTCAGAAGTGCTGGGACTCTACTAAGGGAGTCTGAGAAGCCCCACAAGGATGGTCTCTCCTTGAGCTTGACTACCTGCAATAATCACTAATCACTTCATGCCTATTAGCAGCTCTGTTAAAATATCTGCTGTGACTATTTCTGGACTAGACCCCGATTGATGGTCAGGCACTGTGTGGCAGATACAGAGAACATTTTCTCCTCTGTGGGTCTGGAAGACCTGCTGGGTGTTTCTTCTGTGTAGCCAGAGGCATATAAAAGGGCTGTCCCACAGAGGGGATGGTTATGTTCGGAGCCACCTAGGGGTGGCAGGGCCTTCACAGGGGCATGCAGAGGCACAGGGAGTGTACCAGCGTAGGAATGGAGGTGGGCAGAGGGGAATGAGCAGGCGCAGAGGCACTGAGTGGGCAGACCCAATGGCTGTCTACACTGTTTATTATTTACTTATTTGGTACTGGGGATTAAACTCAGGGGCTCTTTACTATTGAACTACATCACAGCCCTTTTTGAGACAGGGTCCTGCCCAGGCAAGCCTTGAACTTGATCCTAATGCCTCCGTCTCCCAAGTAGCTAGATTATAGGTGTGCACCATCATGCTTGGCAGTCCACTTTTTCTTAAGCACCTACTGGGGGCCAGGCCCTGGTAGGGCCCTCTTGCTCCTATGCCACCGCCAGCCTCAACAACACTGTGAGGTAGGTGTTTTACTAAGTAGTGAGTGCATGGCTGGAGCTAGTCAGCGCTGTGGACACGCTGGTGCTGGATGAGCTTGGTGCTTTGGTGGAAGCGACGGCCGCAGTCCTGGCAAGCAAAGGGCTTCTCTCGCCGGTGGGTGCGAAGGTGCTGTGTGAGTGTGGGCCGCTGGCGGAAGGCCTTGCCACACTCGGGGCACGCATAGGGTCGCTCCCCCGTGTGGATGCGCCGGTGCTGGGTGAGGTTGGCGTGCTGCCGGAAGCTCTGGCCACACTCGGGGCAGGCGAAGGGCCGCTCGCCCGTGTGGATGCGCTGGTGTTCAGTGAGCCGTGAGACTTGCGTGAAACCCAGGCCGCACTCGCCGCAGTGGTAGGGTTTCTCGCCAGTGTGTGTCCTCTGGTGGCGTGTGAGCTTTAGACGCTGGCTGAAGCGCTGGCCACACTCCGGACAGCCAAAGGGCTTCTCACCGGTGTGCACTCGCAAGTGCTGCGTGAGCGTGGGCCTTTGGCGGAAAGTCTTGCCGCACTCCGCGCAGGCGAAGGGCCGCTCTCCCGTGTGGATGCGCCGATGCTGCGTGAGGTTGGAGCGCTGTCGGAAGCTCTGGCCACACTCCGTGCAGGCAAAGGGCCGCTCTCCGCTGTGCACGCGCCGGTGCTGCAGCAGCACCGAGCGGCGGCCAAAGCGCTCGCCGCACTCTACGCAGCCGAAGGACTTATCACCTGTGTGCACGGCCTGGTGCTCTAGTAGCACCGCGCGCCGTGCGAAACTCTCACAACATTCACTGCACGGAAAAGGACCGGGTGGCTCTGGTGCGCCAGGAGGGGCAGGGGGTGCAGAGCCTGGGCCTGGGGGGTCACCATGGATGCGCTGGTGCTGCAGCAGGTTGGAGCGCTGCCGGAAGCTTTGGCCGCACTCGTCACAGCGAAAGGGCTGCTCCCCAGTGTGCACTCGCCGGTGCTCCTCCAGCCGCGCGCTGCGCACGAAGCCCTGGCCACAATCGCAGCACACGAATGGCCGCTCCTCGGTGTGCGTGAGTTGGTGGCGGAGCAGGTGCGAACTGCGACTGAAGCTTCTGCCACACTCGCCACACACAAATGGTCGCTCGCCTGTGTGGATCTTCTGGTGCCTCAGTAGGTTGCTGCGCTGGCTGAATACCTTGCCGCACATGTCGCAACGGCCGCCCCGTGCTGCCCCAGCCCCAGTGCTGGGGCGGCCTCGGCCCCGGCTGCGGCCCCTTGGGGTGCGCCAGCGGGCAGCAACTAGTGCAGGTCCCATGCCGGGGCGGACAGCCTCTATAGTGGGGTCCAGCTCACTCCCTGGGTCACTGGGGAGCACAACCGCATGCACAAAGCCACCTTCGTGGGAGGGAGAGTCTATTCGGCTGGAGAGACTGGCCACGCCCATATCCCAGGGGACACGGAGGTGGTTGCTCACAGTACCTGGCTCTGTGGAGAGGCTGTCCATCTGGAGCGCAAACCCTGCACAAGAGGGAACCACTTATTCATGAGAGTGCCCTCTGTGCCCCGACCCACTTCAGCCCTGGGTATACAGTATGAATTAGAAGAGGCTTGAAACAGACCAAAGGAGCAGATAGGTGGCAAGGCGGGAGCAGGGATTCTATCCGTGTAGGTTTCCCCTAGGTGACGATGGGACAGACCCCAGAATGAGAAGAGACTGGGCTAGGTGAAAAGGCTTTCATGGCTTGACTTAAGCAGGAAAAAAACCAGCCTGGTTCTGGAAGGGCTCTAGGGCAACAGTGGGCAGGCAGCCTTTGCTCTGTCTCGGTAGACAGTAATGGGCTCTGCCATGCAGAGATTGGGTGGGTCTGAGGAAGGCTGGAGGCGGAGCCCATAGGAAAGGATGGGGGGCGGTGCAGGAAAGACAAGCTCCTAGACTTTGGTCCTGGAACTGGATGTGTCTGACTTGAGTTGCCTGTGGCACACAGGAGGAATAGACTTCATGCAGGCTTTGGTGAAACATGAGCCTGGTGTATACACAGGTCATATAGAGCCCTGTGCCTGCATTTGATTAACAGAGGCCTGTCTTGTGGAGGAGAGAAGTAGCCAGGCTGTGAACAATCCAGAGATAAGACACTGAGTGAGGAAGGAGATGTCAGCAAAGGCAACTGAGAAGCATGAGCTGGAAAGAGGGGAATCCTGGAGGTTAAATAAAGAAGACTGAGAGTGGTGAGCATTATAGTGTGTGATGGAAAATCAATAAGCCCTCAAATAAACATCAGTTATATTAGAATGTATCAAAGGAAATTAACAAAAACAATACGGAGTCAAAATAATGGGAAACTGAAAAACTCTCCAGAGGCAAAGGGCTAATTAATTTCTTCGGTAAAGAGCTTCAATAAATCAACAAAAAAGACTAATGACTTGACACATGGTCAAAGGATGTGAAGAAACCCCATAAAACAAGTTGTATCCTCTAAGAAAATGCACAGTAGGGCTGAACTCATTCACCATTCCCACATTCTCAATGCAGGGGCTCAAGTGTTCACATGCATGACTGGTGAGCATAAACGGGAAGCCACTAAAAAAACGGCATCAAAACAGTAAATGTGGGCTGGGGATGTGGCTCAAGCGGTAGCGCGCTCTCCTGGCATGCGTGCGTCCCGGGTTCGATCCTCAGCACCACATACCAACAAAGATGTTGTGTCCGCCGAGAGCTAAAAAATAAATATTAAAATTCTCTCTCTCTCTCTTTAAAAAGAAAAAAAAAAACAGTAAATGTACCACTTTTTGCCCTAGTAATTCCATTTTCAGACATTTCTCCAACAGTTGCATTCCTACCTGTGTTGGCTAGTCTCTCCAGCCTAAGGTTTTTCGGAGTTAATGAAAAGCAGCCCAAAGGAATGCCAGTAAGAACCTGGATGGTGTGTCCACAGTAAGCCACAGCGCCTACTTCTATGTGCATTCAAAGTCCAAGGGTGCCCCCTGCTGTTTGTTGAAGTGGGCAATGCCAGGTGTGGAACAGGTGGAAATAAGCCATATGTGAGTTTTTTCTTTTCTCTCTTCCCTTTCCCTTTCTTTTTTCTTTTGTACTATGGATTGAATCCTGGGACACTTTAACACTGAGCTACATCTCCAGACCTTTTTTTTTTTTTTTGGTACCAGGGATTGAATTCAGGGGCATTTGACCATTGAGCCACATCCTCCGAGCCTTATTTTATGTTTTATTTAGAGACAAGGTCTCACTGAGTTGCTTAGTGCCTCACTTTTGCAGAGGCTGACTTTGAACTTGTGATCCTCCTGCCTCAGCCTCTCGAGCTGCTGGGATTACAGACATGTGACACTGTGCTTGGCCATCCCCAGACCTTTTTGAAACAGGGTTTCACTAAATTGCCCAGGTTGTTCTTGAACTTGCAATCCTCTAGTCTCCCAAGTCAGTGAGATTATAGGTGTGTTCCACCACAACTGGTCATATGTTTTTAAATTTTTTTCTTTTTCCCACATATGTTTTAAAGAAGGAAAATGAACATATGACTGTATAGTCATGTTTTGCTAAACTATGTTTCTCAGATTGGTTCTAAGAAGTATTGCATGGTTTTGTTGTGTAAATATCAGAGTGATGGCTATGATGTCAGTAGGCAATATAATATATATATATTTTTTCTGTGTGTGTGTGCTTGCATTTTGGGGGTTGAATTGAGGGCATCACGCATGCTAAGCATATGCTCTACCACTGAGCTACTTCCTTAACTCCAGTAAGCAATATAGCCTTATAAGACCACCACTGGATTTGTGGACCAGATTGCCCAAGATCACTATGTGGCACATGACTATGTATGTATCCTACACATACAGAAACTTCTGGAAGAAACTGGTAATGTTGGCTGTTGGAATGTTCTATTGGACCTTTTGAATTTTCTAATACGTGACTGCATTATCTATTCAGAGTATTCTCATGATGATAACATTAAAAAGAAGATTGGCTAAGGGGATAAATCAGTGGTAGAGTTCATGCTTAGCATGGGCAAGACCCAGGGTTTAATCTTCACCATCAAAGGAAAAAGAAGAAAAAAAGAAAAAGAACTCTCTGGCTGCCAGAAGAGGCATAATTGGGGGACAAGAGAAGCAGCTGAGAGGTCTGAGAGGAGTACCAAAGAGGCACTCACTGAAGAATCAGTGAGTGCTGCTAAGAGCTGCTTGTCTGCATGCGGCCTGAGGAGAATGGGCTACAGAGAAGGAACTAGCCAAGGAGTCTGAGGCAGTGCTGAGACAGAGTCTGAGATGAGAGAGACTGTGGGGTTGTGAATTAAGAGAAACAGGTTCAAGCTAGAGGAAGTGGTCAGCCATGCAGCACAGGCCAGCCCCAGGTAGGCCAGCTAAAGGCTGGAATAGCAGAAGTGGCATGTGCTGGATGCTACTTTCTTCTCCAATGTGCAAAAATGCAGACAAAATGAAAGAAGGGCTTTACAACTATTTTGGGAAGAGCTTTCTGTGGTTTATAAATTTGTTGATGGGGTTTTCATGCCATTACATGAAATAGGCCTCCCTCAAACCTATTTATGATGTTGGCATATTTCCCTTCTGGCATGGAAAAAAATATCTTGGGCAGCTCTGAAGTAAGAAAGGGCAGTTGGTGAGATTCAGGAATCAAGAGCCTGGTTCAGTTGGGCACAGTGGTGCATTCCTGTGGTCCCAACTACTTGGGAGGCTGAGGCAGGAAGATTGCCTGAGCCCAGAGTTTGAGGTCAGCTGGGCAATATAGTGTGACTTAAACAACAATGACAACAAAAAACCAAAAAACAAAAAACCCAGCCTAGAGCAGTTAATTCTAAAGCAGCCCTTAGGCTGTGGAGACCTTTGGACTGAAGCCAGGCTTCCTCATGTAGCTGGGGTTGTGGAAATGGGTTGGATTAGTTGTCTACTCACCAACCTGGCCAAGAATGAGCTGCTTGCTTCTGGCTGGGTTGCAGGCAGAGGTGTCTGTACTGAATGGTCCAGGTCCCAGATGATCCTTCTACTTCAAGGTTATGATGGGCCATTTAGCAGCCCCACACCTACGATGAGGCTTACAGTAGGGGAAACAAGAAGCTCCCAGAACTTCAGAGGCCAGGCTGTCAATAACCCAGCCAGTGGGAGACTTCACACCTGAAGATATAGCAAACTGGCCTGTCTGCAAAGGATACTATGAGTATTTCCAAATCCTCAAAAGGAGGGATCAGCATCCATGACACAAGGACATTATAAATAAAGAGTGAGTTAGAATCCTTATTTATTGATTTATTTTCTGATTCTGGGGATTGAACCCAGGGGTGCTTAACCTCTGAGCCACATCCCTAGACTTTTTAATTTTTTAAAATTTTGATACAGGGTCCCACTAAATTGCTAAGGGCCTTGCCAAGTTGCTGAGGATGGCCTTGAAATTTTGATCCTCCTGCCTGTAATCATTGGGATGATAGGCATGCACCACCATGACCAGCTAGAATCCTAGCTGATAAAAAAAAAAAAAAAATAATAATAATAACAGCAGAAGCTGGGCACAGTGGTACATGCCTCTAATTCCAGACACTAGGGAGGCTGAGGCAGGAAGATCACAAGTCTTGGCAACTTAAGTTCCTTTTGTTTTAGCTTTATTTATCCCAATTTGGTACTGGGGATTGAACCCAGGGCACTTAATCCCTAAGCCACATTCCCCAGCCCTTTTTTTTATATTTTATTTAGAGACAGGGTCTCTCTAAGTTGTTAAATGCTTTGCTAAATTGCTGAGGCTGGCTTTGAACTTGTGATCCTCCTGCCTCAGCCTTCGAGTTTTTAAAAAAATTTTGAGAAGGCAATTTTAAGTTGCCAAGGCTGTCCTCAAACTTAGCTTCTGAGTTGCTAGGATTACAAGCACATGCCACCACTATGCCTGCCTATTTTAGCTTTATTTTATTTTATTTATTTTTTAAAAAATATTTATTTTTGAGTTATAGTTGGACACAATACCTTTATTTCACTTATTTACTTTTATGTGGTGCTGAGGATTGAACCCAGGTCTCACACATGCGAGGAGAGTGCTCTACCGCTGAGCCACAATCCCAACCTTATTTTTTTTAAAGACAAGAGAGAAGTAAACAAACATTTGACATTTTCTGCTCTGGAAAAATGGGCAAATGGTAACTGCTACAGACTGGAAAAGGTAAACACTAAACTAGCAGTGAGAAAGATGAGATATTGGAAAAAACCACACTGGTTTACTCCAAAGAACCTTCTAAAAGTTCCGGAGTTGGAGATACCAGGTACTTATGGCTATAGGTGAATGAGTGGGGCAATCATGTTGCTGCTATGGACTGTCTGCACAGATTCAGGCCAACAGTATGCACTGCTGTGACTGTTTACTGGAAAGTGGGAGGACCACACTGAGAAAGGCAGAAGGATTAAGTGCTAGGACATCATCTTCTCCACAAGCATGTAGGCAGGAGGCTGAATGGGGACTCAGGAAGAAACTAAGGATGCTCATAGCAGGGAGTAGCCCAACCAGACTGTCCTCTGGATTTCTCAATGCATCTACTCATACTCCAGTCACTTAATCATACCCCCAAAAGGTGGATCTTCTTGGTGGAGTAAGTCCCCATGTTCCTCTCAGCCCTGTTTGCTACAACCCATAAGCCCCTCACCCTCTTGCTCAGAGCTCCTGGCTAAATCTGGGTCCTCCCTATCTTATATGTAAACAAACAATTTGGAAGGGAAAGAGACTATATTGAGAAAAGAAAGCTTTAAAAAATAAGTTATTGCTGTCCTCACAGAAATAAAGGAAGATGTTACAACTGATGGAACAATAGGAAGCAACTATAAAAATGAACAATTCAGAGAATGAAAACACTTTTAGAGATTAAAAGTTTTCTAACAGAAATGAAAATGTAACAGATTATATAGAAGATATAAGTAAGAAAATTTCACAAGTGGAGTGGAAATGCACAAGGATGGAAAACTGGAGTGAAGAGATGAGAATATCACACAAGGAAGCAAACCTAGGAAGAGGGAGACTTGGGTGACTGGGAAGGCTCCCTGTACCGTGTGAAGGTCTCTCCTGCCCTGTCTGCTAGCCTGCTATTCGCCCTGATGCTAGGACAGCAGGAGGCAAGCTTTGAGTCTGCAACTCTCCTAGGATGCCAGGACTGGAAGGGGATGTGGGTGGGGGAACACAGACTCCACTCTCAGCAGGTTTCCTGGTGTTTAGGAGCAGAAGTTAGAGGAACTGTGGGGTTGGTGAGGGCAGAAGATGCTATAGGAGGTTGAACACTGAGAGGACAGTCTAGAGAATGGGGGAGGGAAGACACTGGAGAGGGCTGCCTGACTATGGCCAGGAGTGGGGCTGATGGATGTGGTGGACCATGAGGAGGACCCAGCCCCACCATGTCTTGTCTCACTTACCTGGGGAGAAGATGCTCCCAGTTTCATCATGCCACAGAGCCCCAGGGTGCTCCCTCCATGAGGGCCCTTCAGGCCCAGTCTCACTCTGAGGATAGGCATGGTCCAGCGCTGTCCCATAGGCCTGAAACCACAGTGTTCACTGTTCATCTGTGCCCACTGGGCTTGGGGAGGGACCTGACACCCACCCACTGAGGCTTCTAGGGCAGAGAATGGGTCATGTCCTGTGCAGGGCTCACCTGAGCCTCCTTAGGTAAGAGGGCGGGTACAGCCTTTTGGGCAGCAGGTAGAGGCCCAGACTCCAGGTACTCTAGGGAGAAAGAGTGGGGTGAGGTAGCCTAAGGGATTTCCCACCCTGCTGTCCTTCTTGACGGTATGACAGGTGCCAGGATCTAGGCAGAGGAGGGCCTAGACATGGGCTTGGGTTGGGGAGGGCAGGGCAGCTGAGGGCTTGCTAGGGAGTAGGGTGAACAGGGCAACCTAGAAAGCCATGGTGGAGCTGCAGTGGGATAAGGTGGGCTCAGGTCTGTGACTTTGTACCCCTGTGTGAGCCAGGGGTAGGACGGTCATGTGTGTGTGAGGAGGTGCTGTACAAGGTCCACATAGGAACGGTGGAGTGTAGGTGGCTGGTCAAGTACTCTCCCTGGGAGGCACATCATTATATATCAGCACACTCACCTGTATATCAGCCTGATCCCCAGCCACCCTCAGTGGACCTCACTGGGAGTGAATCCCCATTTTCTCACAAAGGGAAACCCCAAAAGTCTGCTCCATGCTGGGGGACAGTTGTGGAAATGAGCTATGGCAGTCAGGCTTGGCTTGTTAGATAGTAACAGTGCTGGCTCTGCTGGAGGGGAACTTGATTTGGTGGGAGGTGGGGGCCAGTGGCATATGGGAACCACTCCATCTAGTAGAGACCTGGCCAAGTAGACTTCAGACTGCTCAGGCCAGGAACAACCCCCCACCCCGTTTGTCCACCCTGCCTGGCCTCACCTGGATTCTCGGTAACCTCTGGCTCCTCTTTCACTTGAAGGCCCAGTGGCAATTCCTGCACTGTTCCAGGGGGCATCTCAGGCCCAGGTTCTGGAAGTTGAGGCTTGGTTTGAGGTAGAGGCTGGAAACTGGGGGCCTCCATCTTCTCTGATAGGACCTCCTGGCCCTGCACCTGGACTGTGACCTGGGGAGATGTCCCTATTAAGTAGAGTGGGATTGGGCACAACCTGGGGTTCATGGGCACCCATTGCATTACAGGACCCCCAGAGGTCTGTCTAGTCTCTATATACTGACTAGATCCTCCAAGGGTCTACCTCCCCTAGGACCTGAGCAGGGAGAGCACAATGTACAGAGGCTCTCTTATTACACTCAGGGCTGCTCTCTTATTACCCTCTCTTTTCCTTTACCTTGCAGCCCATGTAGCCATGTGACTCCAGGTGATGCAGAAATGACCTGGTGAGAATACACCCTGTCCTGAGCAGCCTCCCCCAGGTGGCCACTTCCTTACCATGAGGGGCGGGGTGTGTCTGGACAAGCATAGCACCCTAAGATGAGGTAGAGCTGGACAGTGCTTCAACCCTGACCCTCCATTCAAGGTCACTGACTCACCCATCTCCGAGGCCCGCCCAGTTCCCAGCGAAGCCTGTCGACCAAGGTGGCAGCCTCTTCAGGGTTACCTGGCCGCTGTTCCTGTACATGGGCCTGGATCTCAGGGGGCAGTGCACCCAGGAACTGTTCCAGCACCAAGAGCTCCAGCATCTGCTCCTTAGAGTGCACTTCTGGCTGCAACCACTGGCGACACAGCTCGCGGAGCTGGGCCAGGGCTTCTCGTGGACCCATTGCCTCCTCATAGCGGAAGCACCGGAAGCGTAGGTGTGCAGCCTCAGGGCCTGGATCCCACAAGGTATCTTCCCCCTCCTCCTCAGAGTCCTCTAGCTTCACCATGACAGGCTCCTCGTCTTCTCGGGGGGTGTTCCCTGGGGAGCCCAGCACAGTGGGTCTCATCAGGAGTACCAGGTCACGTCTCCCAGGCCAGTATCTGTCCCTAGGGAAGTAACAGGATGAGCCTGGTGCAATAACAGACAGTGGCAGTGGACACTTATTGAGTACCTACTGTATGCTGTGTTGTTTGATCCTCAGACCTGCTCCACCTGGAAGGCAGATGAGGAAACTGAGGCACAATAGGCAGATCACTCTCCAGGGACCCGTAGGGCTGGAAGCCCTGGTGAGCCACTTGTTTCCCAGGCCCTCTCTCTTGTTGGGCCTGTGCAGAACCTCTGGTAGCCCCCCTCCCCAAACAGCCTGCTTCTTAAGCCTAGAAAACACCTCCTCTCTACCCAAATCATGCCTTTCTTCTTCATTTTATTTTAGTTGTTGGTACTGGGAATTGAACCCAGGATTGCTCACTGAGCTACCTCCCAAGTCCTTTTTAAAATTTTCTTGAGAAAGGATCTTGCTAAGTTGCAAAGACTGTCCTTGCACTTGCAGTCTCTCAGCTTCAGGAGTCACTGGGATTTCAGGTATACACCACTGTGCCAAATAACCCTGCCCTCCTTCTACACAATCAACCCTTTCCTGCCTGCAGTTCTCCCTCTACGTGGTGGATGGCCTGTATGCCACCTGCCACCTAGGCATCAACACCACTACTTCCTACTCCACTTGACCCAAAGCCAGCCCCTCACTACTGTCTACTCTCCCACTCAGCCTCTCTCAGATTTGGCCCTTCACTAGGGCCCCAACATCATTCCTCTTTTGTTTGATCCCAGGCGGCAGCCTGGCTTCACCTGGTCCCCTGTCTCAATCTATTCAGTCACTTTTGTGTGTCACGGCTCCCAGGCAGCACCCTTCTCCTATTCAGCCCTATCATCAGAGCCCAACTCAGCACAAAACACAATACTCCATTTTCAGCACCCTGATTTAAGTGGGGTTGGAGGTGATGGGGGAATTTAGGAAGGCCGCAAAAGCCCCCAGGCCACGGACTAGGAGAATGAAAGGATGGACCAAGATTCTGATTTCGCCCATTTCAAGTCGCTGTGCCTCTCAGAACCGCAGTCTCCCCATCTGCAAATGGGGCTGGCCTCCCCGCTCGAGATGCTCCTTTTGCAGCTGGGGTTCTGTGAAAATCTGAGTTTATTAATGGGTTGTTGTCCCAGCCATGCCCTGTGGGTGGCATAGATTTCGAGGATCGCCTGATCCGGTGGGCCAAATCTCTGCTTCTTAAGAGTTCCAAGTAAACCTGGGACCCTTACAGAAACTTGGGTCTTCTGGGAGCCGGTAGTCCCTGGGGAGGCTCCGGAAATACATTTCCCAGCAGTCTAGGCGGGCCACATCCTCTCTGGGATGCCCAGGCAGGTCCTGGCGCCGCCATGGCAACCGGGAGCGAGGCTCCCAGAGCCTGTCGCAATGAACGGTGATTGACAGGCCTCCGCGTAGGGGCCGTCCGAGGGAGTGCTCGGACGTCTGCCCCGCACTCCCGGTCTCGGTAGACGTCTAGGACCCCCGAGTCCAGGCCACCGCCCCGGTCTCCTCCCGAGCCTTCCAGGTTGAGAGACCCCACCCCCCCTCACCTCAGCGCTCAGCGGGCCGCTCCCGCGTTCCTGAGCATGCGCACTTGCCGTCCACCCCGTCCCCGGCGAGACTACGTCTCCCAGAATGCTCCGCGCACAGCTCGAGCCTTCCTTGCCCTTCCTCCACCCTCGCCTCCGTTTCTACTCCCTCTTCCCGTCCCCTGGGGATAGTGGTGGCCGCAATAATGAAGTCGCACTCCTGGCCGTCTCTTCCCACACTCTCCGCCTCGAATCCAGGCGTCCGGCCTCCGTTGACGTGCGTAAGCTTCTCTGGGGGCAACGGAAGGCAGTACCGCCTTCCAGATCGCGCATGCCCCCTACCACATTTTCGTCAATTCTCTAGGGGCCCTCCCTGGATTTGCAGGGTTCTGCACCAATCACGGCCTCTCTAGGACGCCGTCAGCCTCTCCGTTTCCCAGGCAACCCCTGGCCGGGAGGGCCTTCCCGCCGCCCCCCCCACCCCGGACCTCTGAAGGGAGAAAGGCTCAGTCCGATGTTTTCTGGGAGATGTAGTTGGCAGGGCCCCGTGTGCGCGTGCGCAGCGTCAGGAGGCTCCTTTGTACTCTTGGGTGGGTGGGCCTGAGCGTCTCCATAGTAACCAGGGATCCACCTGGCCGTCTCCAGGGCAACAGCCCGAGCAGCAGGCTTTTGAAAGGCCTTGAGGCTGGTGGGATGAGAATTTAGGGGCCGGGAGATGACGAGGGTGAGAGAAGAGAGACAGACACACAGAAGCAGGACAGGGAAGAGAGACCCAGGACAGATTCTTGACTTGAGGAGGGACAGTGAAAATAAGTGAACAGCAAAATCCATGTGATTAAAAGAGGGATTTCACCTAATTAGAGAGGGTCAGAGAATCAGAACTGTTGCCTAGAGGCAGAAAGATCAGAAACGGATGGAAGAGAGAGAGAGAGAGAGAGAGAGAGAGAGAGAGAGAGAGAGAGGGAGGGAGGGAGGAAGGAAGGAGACAAGACTGTAAGAAACACGCTCGCTCACCTGTTCAAGCCCAAAGAAAGGACTAAGAGACACAAGATATAGCAAAAAGCGACAATTTTGCAAGGTCGGGTATCTGTGGGAGCAGGCACACCCCAGAGCCATTACAATTGGTATTTTATCCTGTAGAGCTCAAAGTTCTTTCTCCCACTTCCTCAGTGGCTGAATACTATGGCGTACACAATCTCCCAGAACTTTGCCTAGGTTTTACTGTCGTCTATTGGGTTATTTAAATAAAAATACCTTTAGTCCTTCTTCCCACCTGCCTTTCTGGTGGGAAGTGCATTTTGGCACCTATGAAGTTTATCTTTGTTGGCCAGGCAGGCCCCTTACTTCACACCTCCTGTTTGTCAAGGGGCTGTGAATTTTTCATTCTGGTGTTGCCTGCTGGTAACTTTCTACTCCCCCCTTCAACTGACTTACATCCCAATTTTATATTTAACGCTAAATGCTATATTCTGAAAATGGACCACTGGACTTTCTCTTTTACATCCTGGGAAAGGGGGTGGGGAGAAACAGTGATTGAAATCAAATTCCATTGCATGTATGATTTTTGTCAAAATGAACTCAACTACCGTTTATAAATATAATGCTCTAAAAAAAAAGTGCAGACATCCAGACTCAAGAGATGTACAGGAGTACAGAGGTAAGAAAGAAGGCATGGGAAGAAATTAGAGATACAGTAAGATGGATTGACAGTTTTCGAAGACTGGGAAAAAGATGAAGGAAGCTGCAGGAAGCTGAGGCAGGAGGATCACAAGTTTGAGGCCAGCCTCAGCAATTTACTGAGGCCCTAAGCAGTTTAAGGAGATCCTGTATCAAAAAACATAATAAAAAGGGCTGTTTGGGGCTGGGGATGTGGCTCAAGCGGTAGCGCGCTCGCCTGGCATGCGTGAGGCCCGGGTTCGATCCTCAGCACCACATACCAACAAAGATGTTGTGTCCACCAAAACCTGAAAAATAAGTATTAAAATTCTCTCTCTCCTCTCTCTCTCTCTTGAAAAGAAAAAAAAAAGGGGGGGCTGTGGATATACCTCAGTGGTAAAGCGCCTCTGGGTTCAATCCTCAGTACAAAACAAACAGAAAAACAACAACAAAAAAAAGGAGAGTTGGTTTTTAGGAAAATTTATCTAAAACTTGATAATAAGGCAAAAAGTTGACTGGAAGCCATAAATTCCCTAGCATTGACTATTTAGCCCACTTTTAGACTCCCTAAACACAACAACCCTTCACTTAACTACTTTTGGTCAAGGTCCAGAGGTGGTTTATTAGAGACTAACTTGTAAAAGGCTGAAAGACTGCTGATGCTTTCTGTCCAGTGTATTGCTGGCTAGGTCACTAAGAAGTTTTGCATCTGACTTTGGGCTTTTATGTCAGTATTGGGACCCCTGGTTCCTCTGTGAGGTACATGAGTTTCTGACACAAGCTTCCTGAGAGTTGTTTGTAATTTTAAAAAATTACAATGGGGGAGTAGGGGTGGGGCAGGGGTGTTGAGACCTTGCCTTTTGGCTGTCTTGCCTCCTTCCCTCTAGAAACAAAAAAAGCCCCTTCTCCCAGAGTATATACACACATTGACATTTTGAAGGGAGCCCATTCTGGAAGGGCAGCCAGAGAGGAGAAACAGGCAAAAGCCAGAGGGGAAGGAGGCAGGAGGCCAGAGTGGCTGGCTGCGCCACCCAGTCCTCCTGGGCTGATGGCTCACCTGCTCAGCCACCACTGCAGGTATCTTCCTGGTGGCTGTGGGCTCCTGGGTCCTGGGAGATGCCGTTTCCACTCAGATCTGCATGTCAAGAGGGCCTGGGAAGCCACTCCGGAGAGGGAGAGGGGAAATGAGCAAAATTAAAATTGTGGGTGAGCAGGTCAAGGCATGGATACAGGAGACAGAAGGACTGGGGCCCCTTTCAGGTGTTACTGAAAACTCTATCCTAGTCCCTAAAACCAATCCAATAATGAGGACATGGTTTTGAGAAAAAAGGAAAAATAAGTTTTATTGATTTTCTAGCAAAGGCAAAACATAGGAACTCCTGTTCCAGATGCCTGATTCTGCCTCTTGGGAAAGAGATGGCAATATATATATATATATATATATATATATATATATATATATATATATATATATCAGGTATTGAATGTAGGGTCACTTAATCACTGAGCCACATCCTAACCCTTTAAAAAATGTATTTATTTTATTTTGAGACAGGATCTCGTTAAGTTGCTTAGGGCCTTACTAAATTGCTGAGATTGGCTGTAATGATCTTTCTGCCTTAGCCTTCCAAATTGCTGGATTGCAGACATGCACCATGAAGTACTGCAACAGAGGGATTTTTAAAGAGATGATTCAAAGGCTACATTCTAGGTGTGCCCTGTTAGGGGTTGTAATTCACTTGTAGACTTGGGAGACTTTTTTTTTTTTTTTTTTGTACTGGGGATTGAACTCAGGAGCATTCAACTGCTGAGCCACATCCCCAGCCCTATTTTGTATTTTATTTAGAGACAGGTCTCACTGAGTTTCTTAATGCCTCACTGTTGCTGAAGGAGACAGTCATTTTTTAGATCTTCTGGTGCCATCCCTGAAGTCTGAATCACTCCATTCCTGTGGTACAGGTTTGCTCAAGGACAGATAATGTGGCCTAGTATGGGAAGAAGTTTAGGGAGAGGGAGAGGGAATCAGTTTAAAAGTAAGCCACAGAGACAGAAGCAGCAAGGGTTATGTCCTAAGCATGAAACGGACCCCTGTTACACAGGCAGGAGCCTTTCCCTGCCTTCCCAGGCTCCTGACCCTGGGAATTTGTCCTTGGCACCCTAGCCAGTCCACCAACAGACCAATCAAGCACTACTTTAAATTTGTAATGGTGATTGTGGCAAATTCCTGTAATCCCAGCCACTTGGAAGACTGGATGTGTAACCAATGTGATTCTGTAATCTGTATTTGGGGTAAAAATGGAAGTTCATAACCCACTTGAATCTAATGTATGAAATATGATATGTCAAGAGCTTTGTAATGTTTTGAACAACCAATAAAAAAAAATTTAAGTAAAAAAAAAAAAAAGTCCCCCAATGAGCAGCTCTGTGGTCTGAAAGGGCAGGGAAACAGCCCAATGAGCATCACCGCAGAGGAGCCAATCAGTTGGCAGCTAGAAGTTTGCTGGGGCCGCTGTGAGCCAATCATCAGCTGGCAGCTGGAAGTTTGCTGGCAGCTGGAAGTTTGCTGGGGCCCCTTTGGCTGTGGCTCTCAACAATGCCTGTTGTATAAACATTGGCATCCTTCATTGGATGAAATACCTTAACCATAAAATGAATTTAGGAAACTCACTTCTTTCTCTTTTCTTTTCTGTAGATCATGAACATTTGAAATTAGAATTTGTTTTTTTTTTTTTCAAAGAGAGAGTGAGAGAGGAGAGAGAGAGAGAGAGAATTTTTTTTAATATTTATTTTTTAGTTCTCGGCAGACACAACATCTTTGTTGGTATGTGGTGCTGAGGAATCGAACCCGGGCCGCACGCATGCCAGGCGAGAGCGCTACCGCTTGAGCCACATCCCCAGCCCCTGAAATTAGAATTTGTTAAAGGTCAGGTGACACTCAACCTTGAGCCCTGGTAATCCTGGGCTCTTGTCCAGAGGGAGATCCTCTAAGCACTAGTCCAAGTTTTTCTAGGCTAATTGATTGATTTACAGTTTCCTTATTTTAGAGTCATGTTGCAGTGTCTGTATTTACTAGGAAATCCCCCATGTCCTCTGGGTTTCTAGTTCTTTGCAGTAGAACTTGTCCAACTTTAAAAAAAATTTTTGGTAGTTGTAGATGGACATACACTTTTCATTTTATTTAAAGGGTTATCATGTGAATTGTAGAAGAAGAAATTAGACATATTAGTATTGTGAGCTGAACAAAGAGCAGGTTTAGTTTAATTACTTTGGGGAGGTTGACGTGGTTGTCTTTGATCAGATGTCTGGCCTGGAGAATTTTTTGGCATTGGGGATTGAACCCAGAGTTGTACACATATGCACTAAGCTATATACATCCCCATCCCTTTAATAAATTTTATTTTGAATCAGGGTCTTGTTAAATTGCTCAGGTGGGCTTCAAATTTGGGATCCTCTTGCCTTAGCCTCCAAAGTAACTGGGATGACAAGCATGTATCAAAATGCCTGTAGTGTCCTGGGGGATCTTGATGTCAGTATCACGTGTTTCTAATGTGTTTATAATTTCCTAACTATATTATGTCCATTTTTCTTCTCAGCAGTAAATAAAGCCTTTTTTTGTTGTTTTGTTCTATGCTTAATGTGAATATGCTTTGTGAAGCGACACTGCTGTTCATGATGGTTTGGCTGTGCAAGCCACCGCAAGGAGATTATTTTGATTCTGATAATCTCAGCTGTGTTTCAGGTCCAACATATTTTCCTAGAGGCAGTGATTATTCATTTTCTGTTTGATTACACAAATAAGGCACAAATTCTTTTTGTTCCCTTTGTGGTGCTGGGGGTTGAACCCAAGGCCTCCTGCATGCTGGGCAAGCACTCTTCCGTTGCACTGCATCCCCAGTCCCATAGATCCTTTAGTTATCATTAGCTTCATGACTAGCTTGAGTGATAATAAAATCACTTAGAAGTTTAGCTGAATTGGGAAGCATTCAAGAGTTTGGGCACCCAGTAATTCTTTGTGATTCCTAAAAGATAAAGAATTTTCCTATAGGGGCTGGGAATGTGGCTCAGGCAGTAGCGCGCTCACCTGGCATGCGTGCGACCCGGGTTCTATCCTCAGCACCACATACCAACAAAGATGTTGTGTCCGCCAAGAACTAAAAAATAAATATTAAAAATTCTCTCTCTCTCTCTCTCTCTCTCTCTCTCTCTCCTCTCTCACTCTCTCTTTAAAAAAAAAAAAGAATTTTCTTATAATATAGCAGCATCTAAGGTCACTCCTGAGCTGAGCTGCTACCTATGCTCCTCTGGGCTCACTACTTCCTGCAGGGCACCATGGAGGAGATGGATGTTTGTGTCCTTTTATAGTCTTTTTTTTTTTTTTTTTTAAAGAGAGAGTGAGAGAGGGAGAGAGAGAGAGAGAATTTCTTAAAAATATTTATTTATTTATTTTTAGTTTTCGGCGGACACAACATCTTTGGTTGTATGTGGTGCTGAAGATGGAACCCTGAGCCGCACGCATGCCAGGCGAGGGCACTACCACTTGAGCCACATCCCCAGCCCCACCTTCATAGTCTTTTGCTCAGGAGTCACTCTTTGCGGTCACCAATCTGCTTTCTCCTTCTGTTTTCTTTGACTTTTTGTCCCAGTGGCAAATATTTGATTCTATTACTGCTAAAGGTTATGTATAGAAACAAAATAAAGACAAAGACTCTTTGGGATAAGTAATTCAATCACAGTGAGTCAATATGCCATTGGACTTTTTTTTTCTTTCTTTTCTCTCTCTCTGTCTCTCTGTCTCTCTGTCTCTCTCTCTCTCTTTTTTTTTTACAAAGTGACTCTTTTGAGAAAGTTCAGCCATGAATTGAAATAGAGTCTCTAAAATGTTATTTTTTTCTTTAAAATGATCAAGTTTTTAGAAGGCAAATCCAGGACCTAGAGAGAGCATGAAAATATAATGTTTACATATAAGTTATTACTTCAACATATACATGTAAAAGTGGCCCATATCTTGAATATGTGTTAGTTTGAATTATTTAATTTTTGTGTTATAAATGTATATAATAAAGGCTGGGGTTATGGCTTAGTGGTAGAGCATTTGCCTGGCACATGTGAGGCATGGAGTTTGATCCTTAGCTCCACATGAAAAATAAATAAAATAAAGTTATGTCCATCTGTAACTAAAAAATAAAAAAAAAATTAAAAAGCTTATGATAAAATATAGAATTAGCTAAGAATTTCAGTTATAAGTGATTAACTGTATAAATAATTAAACAAGCAGGTGTTTGACAAAAAAATACATGTCTTAAGGTTTTACTTTAGAGTATTTTTATCTTTTTTAAAAAATATGTATTTTTTAGTTGTAGTTGGACACAATACTTTTATTTATTTAGAGAGCCAGTGCCCTCTGAAACTATTTTTCTGAAGATCCAAATAAATGAAAGTCATCTATATATTGATGTAACACTGTTTCAGGGTTAGTATCCATGAGGTCTTGTGCCAATGTTTGTCTAACTTTAAATTCCTGAGGAAGGACTGTTCATGTAATTTGTACAGACTTATAAGTAGCATCCTCAAAGGCAAATAGAGGTTGGCTACTTGGATATAGAGGAATCCATAAAAAAGTCATCCTTTAGGATGAGGACAGTATAATAAGCAGTTCCTTTGGGAATCTGGATAAGGAGAGTATATAGAATTGGAACCACTGGATGCAAAGGGACTATTGCTTCATTTTTTATACAAAGGTCTTGAACTAATCTCCATTTGTTGGGAAATTTGAGACCCCAAATATAGGAGTATTCTTGGTGCTATATCAAAAGTCCTTGTCATTTCAAATTTAGTAAAATGGGTATTAATCCCTCCTTGGCTTCTAGTTTAAGGATATTGCTTCTGATGAGGGAAGTATAAGGGGACCTTAAGCTATGTTTTAACAAGAGTTGCAATTTGTGTTCTTTCCACTATATTATTGTCTGATCAGACTGTAGGATCTATATCAATTTCCATTAGAGGCACACAATTGTATAATTGTGGAAAATTATGGCAATGGGAAGAGACAAGCAGCACTTGGAGATGTAGAAGGTCACAGTTTATTTAGCACCAGTGAAGGCTTAGTGGAGTGTTCTTCAAAAGTTGAACACTGATTGATTGATGTATGTACATTCCATATATGTATTATACGTCAAAATACATTCTGCTGTCATGTGTGACTAAAAAAATAAAAATTTAATTTAAAAAAAAGAAAGAGAAAAAGTGGTAAAAAATGCTCAAAGTTCCATAGTTTGAAGAAGAAACTAAGACTAAAGTGTTATTGTAGAAATATTGTTGAAGAAAAGAAACAAAATTAACTAAAACAACTTTTTAAGCTCAAATTTGCATAAACAAAAATTTGGTAGATGTGTTTTTTTCATATTTGTGCACTTTATGTCTTTCTGTGTCAGTTATAATAAGTTGATTTATATAAAATGCTACTGAAAGAAAAAAAAAGTTGAACACTGTCTTTTGTTCTCAGTATCTTTTACACAGTACAGACATCTGGGTTTTAAGACTTTCTCATATGTAGGCTTGATGTCTCCCCCTTTCTCCAGGCAGCTCTGGTTCCTGCCATAGCTGCTGAGCAAGCATGATTACAGAAGCAGAAACTAGCAGGTTGCAGATATTAACAGAGTTAAAAAGAAACATCTTAGGAAGAAGTTTTCGATTTAATATTTCCCAGGTAGTAACAGTAATTTGACCTTTAATTGAGATAATAAGTGAAAATAACCCCATGAATAAGCAATAGGTCTAGTAAAATATTGCTCAAGGGGCTGGCTTGATATGCTATGAACAGTTACTTTATCATGGGACCAAGGTCCAGGACAGAAGGATAGGAATGAAAATCAGGCTGTTGTGCCCAGGAGGAAGTGTATCTATTATCTATCCATAAGCAAGGTCACCTGGCACTCCTTGAGTTGTACTTCAGTCAGGGAGCCATGAAGGAAGCCCTAGAGACCCATAATGGGAACTCACAGGTGATGGCCTCACTTCTGATAGGTTCTGAAGACATCTATCCTGCCATTTGTTTCCCCTACATAATGGACAATGTCCAGGAAGTGACCCGGGGGATACACACCTCTGGGAGCATTCCTTCTTAAAACAGCCTTTCTTCCCCAAGAGAAACACAAAGCTGAGAAGTATTCTGGTACACCCACCTGCAGGGCTGCCACTAATTCTCCATGTCGTCTGTCCTTTGACTCTTTTTCTAGGTCCCTATTATAAAAGACTATTGTAGACTAATTTGTCCAAGGTTTTTCCTGGTTCTACAGCAAGTTTTTAGAGTTTTTTCTGCCTGTCTTGGGGTAGATTGGGTCAAGAATTTTTTTTTTAAATATTTTTTTAGTTGTCAATGGACTATAATTTGTTTATTTATATGTGGTGCTGAGAGACAAACCCAATACCTCACACATGCTCGGCAAGCACTCAACCACTGAGCTACAATCCCATCCCCTCAAGAATTTGTTTTTAAGGATAATTTTCTCTGACTGTTACTTTGGCTAACCATATCAATATGTTTAGTAATAGCCTCCTAGAGTCTCTGTAATAAGGTCACTGATGGCTCCCCTTCTCCCTAAACCACATTTGTTAATTGATCATAATTGAAAGGCTTGACTTGGGCCCTTCTTCATCCTTCCAACACAATATATATAAAGTGACATCTATTCCATTAATCTCTATCTCTTGTCAGTATTCCAATTTTTGTTCAGTAAGGGGAACTGCCTGACTCTCAGTGGGAATTCTCCAACTCTTGCCAGCCATGGTTACTTTCTCTGCTGTATAGTAGTTATTTCCTCTAGTAATTTTCTGTTTTTAGAGCCTTCTCTAAGACCCTTTGTTTTTCTAGGGAAATTAGTCTGATTCAAAAGCAATATAACATTCTTCCATGCTAACTCATGAAGATTTGATAACTGTTGGAAGGTCCAAAGATATTGCTCTGAGTTTTCAGTGTCATGCCATAGGTCTTTCTTCATGTCCTTTAATTCAGTTAATGAAAAAAGGACATGTACCATCTCAGGCCTAAATCCCCCCCAGCATTGTCCTGAGTGGAAAAGTGCCCTGAGTAGCAGGTTTTATAGCAATTCTGGGACCATAGGTGAAGTTTGCCCCTAGATAAATAGGATTGGGCTCTAATCCTTTTCAATTAGGATATAAAGGGGAAGAGATCTTATGATCTATTATCTTTTCTTAAGATAGGGGTGAGGGGATTTCCTGTTCCACTGGTAAATGTTCCTTTTTCTCTAGTTTTTTCTTTTCTGGGGATTTGGTATCTGGTTTAGAGGAGCAGACTGTCGCTAAGATCTGAATGTCAAGTTTGCAATCCTTTGCTAGTTCAGGATGATCTAGCCACAAGGAAGATAGGTGATTTCACAAATGTCTCAAAAAAATTGGGAGTTCCTCCATGATAGGGCCTTTTGACCAGGGCTAACTATCCAGACAAAAGGATAAAGTCTCTGCATAGGAAAGAAAAATGAGGATTGACCTTGTCTCAATTGACAAACTGTTGCCACAAGGAGGAAAGGAAATGTTGTCAATTTTGTCATGGACAATGAGGCCTATTACTCATGTGTCTGGGAATTCAGCCATGCTAGTGGTGGCTGGGGGCTTACCTGGCCTTATAGAGCCACAGAAAAGCCAAATGATCCATGATCACTTTCCAGGTGTCATCAGCCATATAACATGACTGTTACTGACCTTTGAGTCAGTGGTTTTGATCCAGATGAGCCACCAGTTTTGTTATCATCTATGGGTCTTGGGTTCATTGTCTTCACTCAGCAAAGAATTGAAGAGCAGGACACAGAGAAGGCAATAAGCAGCAGGTTTACTTCAAAAGTGACAGTAACAGACTTCTCTGAAAAAAAAGAGACCCCAGAGCTAGAAGTCCAATGGGGAAGTTTTGGCTTGTTTTTTTTTTTTTTTTGGTACTGGGGATTGAATCCAGGGGCACTTAACCACTGAGCCACATCCCCAGCCCTTTTTTGAATTTGTTTAGAGACAGGGTCTCCCTGAGTTGCTTAGGGCCTCACTAAGTTGCTGAGGCTGGCTTTGAACTCATGATCCTCCTGCTTCAGCCTCCCAAGCCACTGGGTTTACAGACATGCACCACCATGCCCAACTATGGCTTGTTCTTTTTATGGTTCCTGGAATTTTTCCTTTCCTTATCTCCTCTCCTGTCTTTTCTCTCACTATTGTTCTTTGATGCTCTCACTATTATTCATTGGTGCCCTCATGTCCACAAATCCATTTTAGTTTTTCTATTGCATCCCCTGCTTAGGAGCATGAATCTAGAAGTGTCTGTCCGATTATGTTCCCCTCTTGTGTCCATGAACACTTTCATCAGCTGGGAAGTTGACCTTTCCATGCTCCTTTGATCTGGTTCTGCCCCTTACTTCCTCACTTGCCAATGTGCCATGACTGTCTTCACCCTTCTACATCTACCTCAACAGCATGGGGTGGGTTTAGGCCCTCTGGGCTTTCCACCATTGTCACTGTCAGGGCCTGAGCCTCTTCAGTGTCAGGCCTCCTCTTCAGGCAGCTACCACATCTGAACTTCCTGTGTTACTACGGTCTGTTACTGTGGTCTTTGATATTAACATGATATTCATACTATACCATATAAAACTAATAGCTGCCATGTGGCCTTTAATGTTAATAAAATATCCATGCAGTAGTATCTGAAACTAATACAATAGCTACACTGTGTTCTTTATACTAATATGATATCCATACTGTAGCATGAAAAACTAATACATTAGCTGCATTGTGGCACTCAATACTAATATGCTACACATAGTGATACAGTATTAGCATCTAATGCTAATCTAATACTAATATAATAACTGCCTGGATATTTATATATATATATATCTCATCCATACTATAGCATCTAAAACTAATGTGGTACCTTCCCTGTGGCCTTTGATACTGATGAAATATCCATACTGTAGCATCTGAAACTAATGCAATTAGTACTGTGTCTTAGTAATAACATGATATCCATAGTGTAGCATCTACTACTAATATAATAGGTACTCCAATACAACAGCTGTGCTGGGACTTCTAATACTAATGTGACATCCATACAATAGCATTGAAAATGATATATTAATTAATTCCCTGTGGCTTTTTATATTAATATAATAGTTTTTGTATAGCATTTAATGCTGATATAATCACTGTCCTGTGGAATAGATATAATAGCAACAATAATTAATATAATAACTTCCCTTTTTCATTAATAATCATACTGTGGCCTGTAAAACAGGTATAATTGTTGCCCTGTGGCCTTTACTACTAAGAAAATATTCATAGAGTGTCCTCCAAAACTAGTGTAATAGCTTTCATGTCACATACATACATATTTTTTGGTGGTGCTGGGGATTGAACGCAGGGCCTTTTGCATGCTAAGTAAGCACTTTACCAGCTGAGTTAGATTCCCAAAATCCATGTCGCTTTTAATACTAATATGATGTCTATTGTGTATCATCTAAACTTAATTTAATTGGTTCCCTGTGGCCTTTAATACTAATGTGGTATCAGTTGACTATGGCATCTGGAATGAATAGAATACTTTCCCTGTGGCAATTAATCCTAATATGCTATTCATACTGTTATATCTAAAGCTAACATAATAGCTGTCTGGTGGCCCTTAATATTACTTTG
Source organism: Urocitellus parryii (assembly GCF_045843805.1). NCBI lineage: Eukaryota > Metazoa > Chordata > Mammalia > Rodentia > Sciuridae > Urocitellus > Urocitellus parryii. The sequence continues at coordinate 160,673 of NC_135545.1, read as the reverse complement.
ATATCATGCACTAGCATCTAAAACTACCATAAGAGCTGCACTTTGGCCTTTAATATTGATGTAATATCCATACCTTAGCATCTTTTCCATTAGTTTCCCTGTTACCTTAAATACTAACATGATATTCATAATATAATAGCTATATGTGGCCTGAAATGCTAACATGATATCTATACTATAGCAACTACAGTTAATATACTAACTGTCCCCTTTTCTTATTATTAATATTATATTATAGCTTCTAAAGATAGCACAATCCTGCCCTGTAGCCTTTAAAACCAGTGTAATAGTTTCCCTGAATATGAATATGATGTCCACAGGAGAACAGCTAAAATTAATGCAGTAGCTGGTGCTGTGGCCTTTAATACTAATATGATAACCATACTATAGCATCTAAAGCTAATATAATAGCTATCCACCCTTTACAATAAATATTATCTCCATATTATAATATGTAAAACTAATTCAATAGCTAACACTGGTCTTTAATACCAATATGAATTCTATAGTGTAGCATCTAATGCTAATATATGACCTGTGGCTTTGATACTTATATAATATCCATAGTATAATATCTAAAACTATACTAAATCTAAAGCTTCCCTGTGGTCTTTAGTACTAATATAATATCCATATTATTGCATTTGAAGCTTATAGAATAGCTGCTTTTTGGATTTTATTGTGATTCTAATATCCATATGCTAGCATGTAAAACTAACACAAAAGCTGCCTATGGCCTTTATTACTAATAGGACATCCATATGACAGCATCTAATACTGACTTAGTGCTGACATAGTGCTGCCCTGTGACCATACCATAGCATCTTAACTAATGTAATAGCTGTTATTGTGGCCTTTAATACTATTATTGATAGTGTAGCATCTAATACTAATATAAGAGCTGCTCTGTGGCATTAATACTTATATAATATCCTCACTATAGTATCTAGAATTTCTGTGACAATTCCCTGTGGCCTTTGAAACTGATATAATATCCATATTGTAGCATCTAAAATTAGTACAATAGCTGTCCTCTTGACAGTATCCTTAAACTGATATAATATCTGCCATGTGGCGTTTAATACTAATATGATTTCAGTAGTATAGCATATGAAACTAATATAATAGTGCTCTGTCACAATAAAATGATACCCATACAGTAGTATTTAAAAGCAATATATTAGCTGCTCTATGGCCCTTAACATGGTATCACATTATATCTTTGAAAACTAATAGCTGCCCTGTGACCTTTAATATTAATGTAATATTCATATCATAGCATCTAAATCTAATGTAATAGCTGTACTATGATATTTAATATCAATGTAATATTCATAATACAGCATCTGAAACTGATACAATATCTTCCTTGTAGCCATTGATCTTAATAAAAAATTAAACTATAGCATCTTAACTAATATTTAGCTGTCCTCTGGCCTTAAATACATTGGGTTTTCTCTATCTTGAGGTACTAAACTCTCATGGCTGGGGATGGAGCTCAGTGGTAGAGTCATTCCCTGGGATGTGTGATTCCTGGGAATGAATTCAAAGGACTGCAGTATAAATTAGTGAATGAATAAATGACAACCATAAAACAATATAAGGCAAAACATTTTGTGGGATGCTAGTAACCTATAATTTTTTTTTCTAGTTGAGAATTTAACTACTAATGGTGCCAGAAGAAATATATGTGTGGTAGGCTGGGGTGCCAGCAAGAGTAGTGGTAGCCTGTAGTACCAGCTTTTTCAGAAGCTGAGGCAGGGGATCATGTGAGTACAGGAATTACAGGCCTGTTATCAGCCAACACAGCAGAGAAACTGAGGAGAAAAAGAAGGGGAGAGAGGAACAGAAAGTTATGGACAAACAGAAAAGGGAATGTCTAGTTTCTTTTTCTTCCTGGAATAAAGGCAGCATTAAAGAGAAAAACTAGAAAGAGTAGTAGAGGGAAGGAAAGGAAGCACAAAATAAATTTATGATTTGTGAAGCTGAGGAATGAACTCAGGTGCACAGTACCTGCAGCTCCAGGCTCTTTTATGTTTTATTTTGAGACCGGGTTTCATGGGCTGCCCAGGATAATTTTCTTCCATCTCAGTTACCCTAGTCACTGGGAAGTTTCTTTAAAATGGGTATCAAATAAATTTGCACCCTGTTTAAGGAAGAAAACCAAATTCTTTGTGCCTTAGGCTGTATTCCCTGGGACCATATTTATGGGAACACAAAGCCTTCTGTCGCTCAAACTGCTCACTTCTTGGAGCTGGAATAGAGTTGAGTGCTGGAGGCTTTCCCTGGAGTGTTGAAGCCCAAGATTGTATTCCCAGGACTGTGATATAAAAAAGTGAATGAACAAAGGAGTGAGTGACAACCAAAGAAACAAAATCAGTCAGAACAAAAACATGTATGGGAAGCTAGTAACACAAAATTGTTTTCTAGCTGAGATGTTTACTCTGGTTGGTGTTGGAAGAAACATGTTCAAGTGGACAGTCAAATATTCAAAGAGAAGGCTCTTATGGGATCTGGAGGAATAACTTGGAAGATAATTCAGACCCCCCAAATCAGAAAGAGGTAGGTGTGGCAGTCTGTGGTACCCATGATTCCAGAAGCCAAGGCTGGGGTTTGACCTAAGTGCAGGTGTTCTGGCTCATCCTTGGGGAACACAGCTGGGGCACTTTGTAGGAAAAAAAGGGCTGAGAGGAATTAAAGGTCATGGAAAAAGGAAGAGAAGGAAAAGGAAAGAGAAGGAAAAGTCAAGTTTATCTCATTCAGCCTTTAAAGAAAGGAAAGAATGGGCTGGACACAGTGGTGCATGCCTGTAATCCCAGTGGCTTGGGAGGCTGAGGTAGGAGGATTGTGAGTTCAAAATCAGCCTCAGAGAAAAGACTAACAGTAAACAAAGACGAATGGGGGGAGAGAAAGGGAGAGAGAAGGGAAAGCATATGGAAATGGTAGGAGACCTTCAATGATACACAAAATTATAAGAGGTTATGAGGGGCAAGGGGGGGGGAAAAAGGGGAGAGAATTGAACAATAGCAGAGGAGGTAGAGAGGGAAGATGGGAGGGGAGGGGAGGAGAGGGGGGATAGTAGGGGATAGGAAAGGTAGCAGAATACAACAGTCACTAATATGCCATTATGTAAAAATGTGAGTATGTTGTAAGGGGGGTCCGGCGAAACGTTGGAGGGAGAGACCACCCAAGAGACTGACTCCATGCAATTGGCAAAAGGGGATTTATTGGGGATCCATTCCAGCGCGCTGGGACTCTGTGCTCACTCAAGAAGGGAGAGCAGCCCAGAGCCCAGAGCAGAGTTCAAGCAGAGCTTAAGTACACTTTTTGGAGAGGGTGGGGGGCTTTGCATACATCAGAACAAATCATCATGAGGCGCAGGAAAATTGAACAACAACCCTGAGTCAGGATTAGTGCATACATTGGCGGGAACAGATTGGACAGGGGTGATTGGTGCTCCTAAGTGGGGTACACATTCAAACTGATTGGTTTAGGTCCTGCAATGCCTACGTGCCAAGCAACTCGGAACGCTTAGCTATTAAACAACCAGAAAGTCAGTGGAAATATTTACTGGGCAGTTCCAGTATTGTCCTAACAGCTACAGGGATTACAGGTTTTGGGGGTAGCAGAGGGACTCTAACAATACCTAGTCTTTTACTTTTTAACCCAATCTCTGCACTTTGGAAACTTTAGGATGCCTGGTCTTTTACACTTTAACTCAGGCTCTGTGGCTTAAAATCAGCTTAGAAGTTTTACCTTTACAATGTAACAGATGTGATTCTGCAATCTGTATTTAGGGTAACAATGGGAGTTCAAAACCCAATTGAGTCAAATGTATGAAAGATGATATATCATGAGCTCTGTAATGTTTTGAACAATCAATAAAAAAAAATCAGCCTCAGAAATAGAGAGGCACTAAGCAACTCAGTGAGACTCTGTCTGTAAATAAAATACAAAAAATTGCTGGGGTTGTGGCTCAGTGCTCAGTGGTTGAGTGCCTCTGAGTTTAATCCCTGGTACCACCTCCCAACAAAAAAAAGAAAGAAAGAAAGAAAGAAAGAAAGAAAGAAAGAAAGAAAGAAAGAAAGAAAGGAGGGAAGGAAGAAAGAAAGGAAGGAAGGAAGGAAGGAAGGAAGGAAGGAAGGAAGGAAGGAAGGAAGGAAGGAATAAGGGTGAAAACAAGGAGCTTGCTTCCTCTCATGCCGAAGCCAAGTGCAATGTCTCGGCTTGGCACAAGATCACGAGCCACCACACAGCTTTGTAGGTTCAAACAGCAATTCTTTATTCCGGATCTCACACCAGCCTCCACACACGTTCAGGGGCAGTCTCGTTCTCCCTCACAATCCACCTACTCCACGAGGCTTTTTCCAAATCCCATTTTAATCTCACGAGAACTCAACGGGAACAAGCAGCAGGAACACCCTAATCCCAGCAGCAATAATCTTCAACCTCAACTTCCCTAAAACCCATATTCTTAAACCGGGAAACGCCTTAAACCGGGAACACCCTAAACCCAAGGACCGGGATACTTCCTCAAACCTGCAGGATACTTCCTCAAACCTGGATCCACCCTCGATCACCTTGAGCAGGGTCATCTTACTAAAGCATACATGCAATGTCCCATCGAATGTCCTCTAAGCAGCATGGGGTACGCTGGCAAGGAGATTTTGATGCGTCATACCTACTTGGTAATGGCCCTCAGCACTCTCAGCCCCAGCCTCTTTTTGCTTTTTTTTTGAAATTGAATATTTTATTTGTTCTTATTTTGCTGCAAATCTGTTGCTTCAGTGAATAAAAATAATAGCAGCAAATACAGCCTATTATAAAATTAGGACAGTATTGTTCTTCTTACACTGTATGACAAACATGTTTTTCCACTCCCAAATTTTTTTCAAAGGGAAGATCATTAAGTATCTTGACCCCAATCCAGGGATGGTTGTCAACAATATACAATACTATAAAGGCTTATAACAAGATTGTTCTTGGATTATATAATTTTAGAAGTAGTTTTAACCATAGATCAATGTCATGAATTCTGAATATCAGAGCCTAAAGCCTACTATAAAATCATAAGGAATTGTAAAAAAGATGCATATTGTTGTATTTATCTGCAATTCTTGGGAAGTTAAGGGAGTATCTTTCCCAGTAGCAGTGTTGAGAGTTGTTCCTTTTAAAATATTCTCTCCCCAACTATGACAACTGTACTGAAGCTATTTCACATGAGTTTATTTAGGGTGCCATTTTCATTCCTCAATAGATTTCACATATTTCTCAAATGCCTCTTCACTCATTAAGTCATCTAGTTCTGAAAGATCACTTGTCATCTTCCTTGGTCAGCCATCTCCACAACAAGGTTTGTTCACAAGCCCTGGGTTTTTTGCAAGTGCCTCACTAATTTCAGTTACTTCTCCTGATAGAGGGGAACAGTGTTCACTGGCAGCTTTCACACTTTCCAAAGCACCAAATTAACCCCCTTTAAAATTTTTTTTTGTCTCAACTGCACATAAACTACAGTAAATAACATCTCCCAGAGCTACCTGTGCAAAACTGCTGATTCCCACTGTTTTTAAGCCATTTTCTGTTACCCACTCATGTTTCTCTGTGACTTTTCACATTGAAAGCAGAGTGGTCCTGGGCATAGCACCAGGGCTGAGGCTCACATGCTCTATACCACTTACAGCAAGCACTGTGTGCACAAATTTACAAAAGGTCACCACCCTGCACCAGCCACCAAGGGGCCTGAACCAGATTGAGCCCCTTATGAAACAGAGTCTTGTGAGGCTGCCCAGGATCACTTGGAACCTGCCATCCTCCCTTTTGCTAGCCTCAGCTTACACAGGTACCACAGGAAGTATGGGCTTTCTCTTGTTGATAGCTATATAAATTTTTGTGCCTCAGGTTGTATCTCTTGGTTTTAGTGGTGTTGGGGAAAAAAGGATTCTTCCAATACTTTTTTTTTGTGTGTGTGATACCAGGGATTGAACCCAGGGGTGCTTAACCACTGAGTCACACCCCCAGCCATCTTGTATATTTTGAGACAAGGTCTCACTGAGTTGCTTAGTGTCTTTCGTTTTTGCTGAGGCTGGCTTTGAACTCAAGATTCTCCCGTCTAGCCTCCTGAGCCTGCTGGGATTACAGGTGTGTGCTACCATACCCAGTGGGATTCTTCCAATTCTTGAACTGCTCACCTCCCAGGGTTGTGCATGGACCTCAGTTGTGGAGCCTTACCCTACAGTATGTGATGCCTGGGGTTGGATTCCCAGGATTGTGATATGCAGGAGTGAATGACAATCAAGAAACAAAATCAGGCTAAATGTAAATGTTTATGTGATGCTAGTAACCTACAAGGTTGTTTTTCTTTTCTTAAATTAATTAATTAATTAATTTTAATTAGATATATATGAGAGCAAAATGCATTTTGATTCATTGTACACAATTGCAGCACAAACTTTTCATTTCTCTGGTTGTATATGATGTAGCCTTGCGCTATATGTACAGTCATATATGTACTTGGGTAATGAAGTCCACCTTATTCCACCACCTTTTCTGCCCCCATGCTCCCTCTCCAAGCCTACATCTCCTTTGCCCAATTAAAGTTCCTTCATTTTTCCCATCCCCATCCCATATGGATCAACATCCACTTATCAGAGAGAACATTTGGCCTTTGTTTTTTGGGGATTGGCTTACTTCACTTAGCATGATATTCTGCAACTCCATCCATTTATATGCAAATACCATAATTTTATTTTCTTATAATGCTGAATATTATTCCATTTTGTATATATATCACAGTTTCTTTATCCATTCATCTATTGAAGGGCATCTAGGTTGCTTCCACAATTTAGCTATTGTGAATTGAGTTACTATAAACATTGATGTGGCTGCATTACTATAGTATGCTGATTTTAGGTCCTTTGGGTATAGATTGAGGAGTGAAATAGTTGGGTCAAATGGTGGTTCCATTCCAAGTTTTCTAAGGAACCTCCATACTGCTTTCCAGATTGGTTGCACCAATTTGCAGTCCCACCAGCAGTGTATGAGTGTGCCTCTTCCCCCACATCCTCAACAACATTTATTGTTATCTGTATTCTTGATAACTGCCATTCAGACTGACATGATGTAAAATCTTAGAGTAGTTTTGATTTGATTTTTTTCTAATGAATTATCATGACAATTTTTGGGGAAAATGGACTAAAGTGCCTGCAGCTGACCCTTGAGTAGGATAGGACCTCCTGGGAAGGGGTAACTGTGCAGTGTCCAGAGGTCATCTGGATGGAGGCAGGAGGTCCCTACTTAGTCCCTGTGCTCAGCCCCTATGGGGAAAGGTGTCTACTCTCAGTATACTGACAGCCAGATCCCTTACCTTCCACCCATCTGACTTTGTCCTGGACCACTCTTATGGGTGTGTCTCCCAGCCTGTTCTATGCTCACAACCTTAAAGGGCCAACTGGGCCCAGTGGGCACAGGTGAGACACCATGACCAAGTAGAGTATCATCTTCTGTACATTCCTGATGGACTCTCCCTGCTGAGATTAAAATAGATATTTGGTCTGTTCCAAGGTGTGGATGGCAAGAGAGGAGCTGAAAGAGAATATGAGGGGTGGTTTGTTCAGCCCTGGACTTTCTGGGTGCCAGGGCTTTGAGAACATAAAATATGGGTGGAAAATATTCAAACCATAGCACCATCCTTTTAGATCAAAACATGGGATGATGGACTACATTTTAGCTAAAATATGCAAACGTATGTTGAATAACCAGAACAGTGAATTTCAGAGGTTGTGCATCAGGACTAGGTAGTGGCATAGCTCTCTCTACAACACAAAACAAGCTAATCAATCAACAGAATCCAAGCTTAGGATGCATTTGCTACCTGTGGAAAAGAGATGAAATTAAAAGTTGGGATGGGGGTATGTCCTCTAAGCTAATGTCCTCTAAGCTAATCAGAAGTGGGTCACAGGGACCCTAATGGCAGCCACATCCAGGTCCCCTAGATGTGGTTCTTTGGGGATCCTGGAGTTGCCTCCATGTTTGTCTGTTGTATCCCTGGAAGCTCCTATTGCTGGACAAAGATGCAGGCCTGGGTTGTTGTGCTTGCATTTTTCTGAGTTTACCACCCACATCCATAACTTTGAAATCTCTTTCGATAGGCAGCAACTGCATACTGAGTCTGAGTTTATCAGCTGCATATACATATGTTTCTATTCAGAATTCACTTTTCCTCTGTGAGGTGTACAAAGGTAAGGGCAGTCCAGGTTCCAGACCAGACTAGAGACATGGGGGAGCTCAGAGAAACCAGGGCCTCCATGGCATAGATTCATAGCAGTTATGCTATTTGTTCACCCATTGAAGTGCATCCTGATTGCTTAAGGTATTGGGGCATTGTGAATAGAAAACTACTATATGTAATGGCATGCTGTTATGTAGATATACATTTTTGAGGCAGTTGTCTATATTTTTAGGACCCTGTGGTGACACCATGTCTAACTTTGGGGAAAATGGCCAGTTTTTTGATAGTGGTGAGCTGTTGTGTGTTCTACCAGCAATGTACAAGAGTGCCTGTGTTTGCTTATCATCCTCATGGTTGGTACTACACTTAGTAAAGACTTTAGCAGCTTAGCAATTGTGCAGTACACCTTGGGGTCTTAGTTTGTGCTTTTCTCATGACAAGTATACTAAGAGTCATTTCTATGCTTCTTTGCCATTTTGTATCTTTCTTGTGCATTGTCTGATCAGATCTTTGCCCATTATATTGTGTTATTGTTGAGTGTCTTACTATATTTTGTACACAAGTTTGTTTTAGACATATACTTTCCAAAGTTTCCCCCAGTCTTTGACTTATCTTTTTATTTCCTTAATATGATTTTTATAGAGTAATTTAATATAGTCCACATTATCAGGTTTTTCTTTCATGGATTTTTTGTTGTTATTATTTGTTTGTTTGGTAGCAGGGATTGAACCCAGGGGTGCTTAACCACTGAGCCACATGCCCAGCTTTCATGGATTTTTTTGGGGGGAGCTGTATTTAGAACCTCATCATGAAACATGTGATCATGCACATCTTCTAGAGTTTTACAGTTTCCCATCTTAAATTCAACTCTAGAGAGTATTTTGTTAGGTTCTGGTGTCCATATGTGTGGCTTCTTGAAGTATGTCCTTTTGCAGTCAGTGCTGTCTAGTCTAGGTTTAAAAACAGCTTGTTTAGAATTTCTGGACTGCACTGAATCTTCAGGTCAGGTTTGAGATAATTTCATCTTAATTATATTGAGACCTGAACAGAGTATCACTGCATTTATTTATATTTCATTTGATTTCTTTCTAAACATTTCAAGATTTTCTGAAAGTATGATTGTACTTTAAGACTTACATGAGGGGCTGGGGATGTGGCTCAAGTGGTAGTGCGCTCGCCTGGCATGCGTGCGGCTCGGGTTCGATCCTCAGCACCACATGCAGGTGAAGATGTTGTGTCCGCCGAGAACTAAGAAAAAATAAATAAATGTTAAAATTCTCTCTCTCTCTCTCTCTGTCCCCCTCTCTCTCTCACTCTCTCTTAAAAAAAAAGACTTACATGAAAGTAGTTTAATTTGGGGGTCTCTGTTTTAAATATTGATGCTTTAAAATTTTTCTTATTCCAGTTTACAAATTTCACTGTTTCCTCTACATGATTGCTGAAATCAATGAAACTTTGTCTATGGGCCGTGTACTTTGCTGCTTGCTATCTCCATCCATTCTAATCAAGACATAGGATGGTAGGCTCTATTGCTTTTTGATTTCCAAAATCATGACCTGGAATAGTCAGAACTATGAATTTCAGAGCTTCACTGTGCCTAGCACAAGGGGATGCAGCTCTGAACAGTGAACACCCAGCATCCTGCACTGCCCATGGTGGCCTGCAGGGGGGCATTCAGAACAACTTTCTCTGATCAACTGCTTTTGGGGGCTGTGTTCTGTGCCCTAATCAAACTTCCTTCTCCTGGGGACCCACCTGAGAGATGCCACATCTAGGGACTCCTAGGGGCTCTATCTATGATGTAAACCAGAGTTTTTTTTTTTTTTTTTTTTTTTTTTTTACCTGGGGACACACCTGGAAAGATACCATGGCCTGGGGATGCCTGGTGGATACATCTATGGTAAGGACCAGAGCTTCCTTCTCCTTGGCACTTACCCATGGAGACTCCACTGTGGATTCAGGATGACTGAAGTCCATGTGAGGAAAACATGAGGAAGAAGCTTCCTGTGCACTGCCTGATATGCTGAGAAGGAAGTTCTGCCATGTTCTTTACTTTCTCAGGTAATATTTTAGCAGAACTTATTTTACAACAGTATTTCTTACTGAGGCTTTGGTGCTCATTATCATGGTATGTGGCTTGAGTGTCTGAGGACACAAATGCCCCCTCAAGATGGTGCAGGGAGGGCCCAGTGCCTGGAGTCTCACAGGGGCCTGAGGGCACGAGCTCATGAAAATGCAGCAAGAAGCTCTCAGGAGCCTCTAGGGTGAGAGATGCAAAGATTATAATGGATTACACTACCCTGAATCCTTGTTAACTGCAGAATCCTCATTGCAGTTACCAGAACCTTCTGCAGTGAGGGCAGCATGGGTCAAATGACAGACTGTGCTATCCATAATTTGGGGGAATTGCAGCTTGCAGAGACCTCTGCAGAGAGGGCTGTACTGACAAAAAAACATCAAACTATGCTGCCAATTACTTTTGGGTGCCTGCTCTGCCCAGGAGCCAATGGGATGAGAATTGCAAGGGCAGAATACCAGACTTCAATGCTCAGAACCTCTGGGGATGCCTGCATACCCTGTAACCCTGTAAGTCCCAGAGGTTTCTATGGTGATGGTTGTATTGGTAGAGCACACTACCTAGGCTCTCCAGGGTACCAGGGAAAGCATGGGGTCTTCAGCTCCTGTGATCCACAGCAGGACTGTGCAGGCCAAACAAAAGACTGCATTATCTAGAACCCTCAGGGACTGCAGCTTCCAGAATCCTCTGTGGTGAGTGGGCAAACCATTGAACTGCATTATCCACAGTCCTAAGGGGGAATTTTAGTTTCAGAATTTTCTGCAGTGAGTAGGAAAAACACAGGACTATATTATCCACAAATCTCGGTGTCAGCAGCTCTCAGGATCCTCTGTTGTGAGGACTGTTGGACTGAGAACTTAACTACAGTATCCAGAATCCTTGGTGGGGTGTGTTGCCCAGGTGAGTATGCAGACTACAACTCCCAGAGGCCTCCCAAGTGAGAGCTGTGCATTATGCAGGTCAGACTACACTACCTACAATTCCTGGGGACACACTAGTAAATGTGCTGCCTCCAATTCTAGAAGACTTCAACAGTGAGGTCTTCTGTACCACGGCAAGCATGTGGCCTTCATTTCTCATAGTCCTTGCAGTAGGGGCATGCAGGCAAAACACTGCACTACCTTATCCACAATTCTCAGGGGGAATTGCAGTCCCCAGGATCTGCAATAGTGAGGGTGGCTGGGCAGGGAGCTGAACTACACTTCCTAGAATTCTTGGAGGTGCCCCATGTCCATGTGGCCTGGAAGTCTCCACAGTGATGACTATGGAGGCAGAAGGCAAGACTATACTACCCAGAATCCCTAGGGGCCTGCAGCTCCCAGATGCCTTCCTTTTGAGTACTGCCAGGGCAAGCTTTGTATTGCACTACACAGACTCCTCAGGGGTGTCTAGGCAGGCTTGAGCAACACAGATCCCAGATGTTTGATGGTGAAGTCCACTTAGGTAGGATGGACTGCACTACCCAGAATAATCAATGGCTCATAGCTCTCAGAGACCTCTGTGGTCAGGGCTGACTGAGTAGAACTGACTATAATACTCAGAATTCCTGGGGGCTCCGAGCTCTAAGTAGTCACTGTATAGTTGAACATAGCACCAGGCTATAATATCCATGATCCTTGCGTGATTGCAGCTCCCAGAATCCACTGTAGTGTGATGCTGCATGGACAGAACACCAGACTACACTGTCCAGAATCCCTAGGGATGCCTGGGTGACTGTGTAGCCTATAATTTCTAGAGACCTCTGCAGAGGGGGCTGCATTGTAGAAGATTGGATTGCACTACCCAGAATCCTGGTTGGGGATATGAGGGTGAATGTGCTACTTGAAGTCCCCATAGGCTTCTGGAGTGAGGGCTGAATGGGCAGAATGCCAGACTACACTGTTCAGAATCACTAGGTGTGCCTGAGTAGCCTGCAGCTCACAGAGACCTCTGCAGCTGGGCTGCATTATGGAATACAAGACTGCACTACCCAGAATCCTGGGGGTATGAGGGTAAATGTGCTATTTGCAGCCCCTATGCTTCTGGGGTGAGGGCTGCATGGGTAGAACACCAGATTCCACTGCCAGGGTCCTCCAAGGTACCTGGGCCAGCACATGGCACACAGCTTCCATGATCCTGAATGGCAAAGACTGTGTGGGCAGAGCACCAGACTACACTGTCCAGAATCCCTGAGAACCCTTAATCTGTGTAGCCTGCAGCTCCCAGAGGCATCCATGGTGAGAGTTGGACAGACAGGACAGACTGAATGATCTAGAATGCTCTCAGAGGCTACTGGGAATTTGGTCTGAGCTCAGGTTCTTCTACCTTCCTACAGTGGTCCCCCTGGGCTGGGAATTAACAGATTTTCCTAAAAACCCCTGATTCTAAAATGGAGCAGTCCCTGGCTAAATCACTCTGTCTCAAAGACTACATGTCCCAAAAGCCTCTGAGGTGGTCTGTTTCTGGCCTCTGCCCTTGGGCAGAGGGATTAGACTTCCTGAATCTGCCTACCTGTATGCCTCTGCCTGCCTGTCTCAGGCTGCTGTAGAACTTGGCCTGGTGGAATGCAGGGAGGGAGTCTCCTGGACTCCATTTCTCCTCTCCTACCATACCACTCCTTATGGTGCCATAGCAGACCTAGTTAGAGCAGTGGGAACATGTTTTATTATGCAGTAACTGCTGAGGGTGGAAGAAGGCGCTGACATTCACCAGGGAGCCGGGAGAGGCCCCACCTCTGAGCCATGAGCAGCTCCTGCTCAGGGGCGTGGTCAACCAGGGGCGGGGCCTCACCACCATTTTTACTGCCATCTCCTTGAGACTGAGGAGCTGGCTTCCCCCTCAGAACCAACCCAGGAGAGCCTCAGTCCTGGGAGTGTTGGGTCATTCCACAGAGAGGGGCAGAGCTCCCTTCTCAGAACAAATTGAGAGAGACATCCAGGTTGGGGACACTCGTGGGTCATGCCTCCAAGGACTCCGGATCTCCCTTCTCCTCAGAGCAGCCTCAGGGGACTCTTGGCTTAGGGACTTTTGTGAGTCATGTCTCTAAGGATGCCCGGTGTTCCCTTCTCCTCAGCAGCCTGAGAGAGACACCTGGTGTGGGCCCCCTCATGCGTCGTGTCTCTGGGGACTCCTGGAGATCCATTCCCCTCAGAGCAGCCTGAGGGAGACGTCTGGTGTGGGGACCCTTGTGGGGGTCTCCTCCTTACAGCAGCCTGAGGGAGATGCCAGGCCTGTGGACCTTCCTGGGTCACGTCTCCAAGTAGGCCTGTAGTTCCCTTCTACTCAGACTGGGCTGTGGGACACGCCACTGTGGGGACCCTCCTGGTTCACGACTCTAGGGATGCCGGGGCTCCCTTCTCCTGAGTGGCCTGAGGGAGACACCTAGTGTGGGTACCCTCTTGGGTCATGTCTCCAGGGATGCCCAGGGTTCCCTTCTCATCAGAGCAGTCTGAGGAGGATGCCTGGTGTGGGGAGCCACGTGGGTCATATCTCTAGAAGGAGGGGCTTCTCACCTCCTAGCAGGTTGTCTCCAATCCCAGGGACTAGCTCCACTCCCAGAAGTGTCTCCCCACCCAGCAAAGTATCTCTCTATGCTGGGGGGTGGCCTCTGGGGTAATAGGAATGGGCATCTCTCCTTCCAGCAGCGTGTCTCCTCTCTTAGGGGGCATCTCCACTCCCAGCCAAGATTCAGGTAAGTTCGGCAGGGGGAGGGGATGAAGACAGGCCTGGTCCCCATCTTGGATCCTGTGCCACTCTCAGGCTGAGGAGGGAGCTTTCTTCTCAGAGCTGAGCAGAGGAACCCTGACTGTTGGACAAGGTGGGTCATTCCACAAGGAGGGCAGAACTCCCCTCTCCTCAAGGCAGCCAGAAAAGACGACAAGCCTGGACGTGGGCCAGGTCGCTAAGGGCATCCCGGGGGTACACACGGAGAGCAGCCTGGGGAGATGCCAGGCCTGGAGACTCTCATGGCTGCATCTTTACAGATGCCTGGGGTTCCTCTCCTCAGACCAGCCTGAGGAAGATGCCTGGCTTGGGGACACTCTCGGCCATTTCTCTAGTGAAATGTGGGATTCCCTTTCCTCAGAGCAGCCTGGGGGAGACATCAGGACTAGGGACCCTGGTGGGTTACATCCGTGTCTTGGCACAGTTGAGGCAGGGGACAGGTTCAGCCTTCAGCTCCCAGAAGCTGCTGGGGCTTGGTCTGAGTTCAGGTTTCCCTACTCCTAGAGTGGCCACCTTGGGCTGGGATTTCACTGCTTTTCCTCACACCCCTGATCCTGAAGTGAGATTCTGTCACCCTGAGTCAAAGACCACTTCCAGAGGCCTCTGTGGTGGCCCCTTTCTGGCCTCTGCCCTTGGGCGCAAGAGTGAAGAAGGGCTCACTGTGGCTGCCTGGCCCCTGTCTGCAGCAGGCCTGACCTGGTGGGGGATAGGCTGGGGTGCAGGGAGGTGTCTCCTGGACTCCCTTTACTGCTCTCTAGAGATTTCATTCCTCCTCATGCCACAGTCAGCACAGCCAGACCTAGTAGTGACAGCAGTGGGAACACTCCTGAGGGGAGGAAGAAGCAGAGTCCCCAGGAAGCCCACATGCTCCCCTCCCAGTGGGAGCTTCTCCCCTCCAAGCGGGGTGTCTCCCCATCCCAGGGAGTTGTCTCCCCTAGTGTGGGAGCCTCTGCCCTCCCAGCAGGGTGTCTCCCTTCCCAGCCGGGTGTCTCCACTTCTAGGGGGTGGCTCCACACCCAGGGATGTCTTCCCTCCTAGCAGAGTGTGCCTCTTCCCTAGGGGTTGTCTGAGTTGGTGGGGGCAAGCATCTCCCCTCCCAGCAGGGAATCTCCCCTCTCAGGCTTTGGCTTCCTTCTCAGCAGCTGTCTCTCCCCTAGAGGGGGGTGAATCCCCTAGAGGGGGTATCTCCCATAACAGCAGGGTGTCTCCCCTCTTAGGGGGCATCTCCACTCCTAGCCAAGCTTCAGGTGGGTAGCATAGTGGGGGGCTGAGGGCGGGGCTTGGGTGCCACCTTGGATGCTGTCTGGCCCTCAGGCTGAGGAGGGAACTTTCTCCTCAGAATTGAGCAGAGGAACCCTGACTGCTGGACAGCGTAGATCATTCCACAGGGAGGGCAGAGCTGCCCACTTCTCAGAGCAGCCCCAGGACATGGGAAACCCAGGCTGGAAAACCCTCGTGGACCTCATCTCTAGGTGTGCCCCTGGGTTCACTCCCTGAGCAGCCTGGGAGAGATGCCAGGCCTGGGGACCCTGGTGGGCCACATCTTCAGGGCTGCCAGGGTTCCTCTCCTCAGAACAGTCTGGGGGATATGCCAGGCCTGGGGACACTGTTGGCCATGACTCTATTTACGCCCCGGGGTTTCCTCTCCTCAGAGCAGCAGGAGGAGATGCCAGGCTTTGGACCCTATTGATGATATCTGTAGTGATGCCCAGTGTACTCTTTTCAGAGCAGCCTAGGGGAGATGCCAATCCTGAGGACAATGGTGGGCTATGTCTCTAGGGATGCCCAGGGTTCTCTCTCATCAGAGCAGCCTTGGGGGAGATGACAGGCCTGGCTACCCTGGTGGGCTACATCTGTAAGGATTCCCAAGGTTCCCTCTTTTTAGAGCAGCCTGGGGGAGTTTCCAGGCCTTAGGAACCTACTGGGATGTGTCTCTAGGGTCACTCCAGAGTTCCCACTCCTCACAGCAGTGTGGGGAGATGTCACACCTGGAGACCCTCTTGGCTATATCTCTAGGGCCTCCCAGGGTTCCTCATCTCAGAGCAGCCTGAGGGAGATGACTGGCCTGGGGATACTCTGTGCCATGTCTCTAGGGACACATGAGGTTCCCTTTCCTCAGAGAAGCCAGGAGGTGATGTCTGGCTTGGGGACCCTCTTCACCAGGGACACCTGGGCTTCCCTTTCCTCAGAGCAGCCAGGGGGAGGCACCAGGCCTGCATCCCAGGTGTCAGATCCTGCTGACAATCTGTAGGTCCTGTTACAGCAGAGATGCTAAAGGAAGACACACACACAGACACACACACACACACACACACACACACACACACACATCTAGTAGAAATGAGCACCTCTTTATTTTTTCCCTTCTTTTATACAGCAAAAAAGAATCACATCCTCTCAGCAGCTTAATCTTTTCAAGCATGGATAAACATTCTCAGAATAACTTTGTTCATGGTCACAGTGCCCTGTACTTCTTTTTATCTGACTTGTAGTTAGTTATTTCCTGGCAAGTATATATATATAGATAGATAGATATAGATAGACATAGATAGATATAGATATAGATAGACATAGATAGATATAGATATAGATAGATATAGATAGATTTTAAACTTGGCAGAACATTCTTTTATCTTCTTAAGACAGCAACAAGACACAGTTCAAAGAGTTCATACTTTCTCGCAGAACCCCTTGTTTTGCTAAGCACAGGCAAACTTAACTGTGTGCGTGAGCATACACCAGGTGGGCCACATCTCTAGAGTCACTCTGGGCAGGAAGCTCCTGGGGCTTGGTGAGTTCAGGTTTTCCCAACCTTGAGAGTGGCCACCATGGGCTAGGATTTCACTGCTTTTCTTCAAACCTCTGTCCCACAAAGTTGGGTTATGTCACCCTGTGTCAAAGACCACTTCTCAGAGGCCTCTGTGGTGGCCCAGTGCTGGCCTCTGCCCTTGGGCACAGGAGAGAAGCAGGGCTCCATGTGGGTGCCTGGCCCCTGGCTGCAACAGGCCAGATCGGGTGGAGGACTGGCTGGGGTGCAGGGAGGTGGCTCCTGGACTCCCTTTTGTTCTCTCTAGAGATTCCACTCCTCTTGGTGCTAGAGACAACAGAGCCATACCTACATACTGTAGTGGGAACAGTTTTCATCCAGTAACTCCTGAGGTGGAGGAGGAAGCAGAGTCCCCAGGAAGCCCAGACAGCTCCCGTCCAAGTGGGAGCCTTTCCCCTCTCTGCAGGATGTCTTCCCATCCCTGGAAGGCATCTCCCCTAGGGTAGGGGCTTCTCCACTCATAGCAGGGTGTCTTCACTCCACTCCCAGGGTTGTCTCTCCTCCCAGCAAGGTGTCTCTCTTTGCTGGGTGGGGGCATCTCTCCTCTCAGCAGTGTTTCTGCCCTCTTAGGGGGCATCTCCATTCCCAGCCAAGATTCAGATGAGTTTTGTGGGCAGAGGGGCTGAGGGCGGGAACTGGTTGCCATCTTGGAATCTGTGTTGCCTTCAGGCTGAGGAGGGAGCTTTCTTCTCAGAGCTGAGCAGAGGAACCCTGACTGCTGGACAAGGTGGTTCATTCCACAAGGAGGGCAGAGCTCCCCCTCTCCTCAGAGCAGCCAGAAAAGTTGACAGGCCAGAAAAACCTCATGGGCCACATCTCTAAGGGCATCCTGGGGGTACCTCCCGAGAGCAGTCTGGGGGAGATGCCAGGCCTGGAGACCCCTTGGCTACATCTCTAGGGATGCCTGAGGTTTCTCTCCTCAGACCAGCCTGAGGAAGATACCTGGCCTGGGGACCCTCTCGGCCATCTCTAGGGACACGTGGGGATCTCTTTCCTCAGAGCAGCCTGGGGGAGACATCAGGCCTGCGGACCCTGGTGGTCTACGTTCATCTCTTGGGACACTCAAGGCAGGGGGAGATGCAGCCTTCAGCTCCCAGAAGCTGCTGGGGCTTGGTCTGAATTCAGGTTTCCCAACCCCTAGAGTGGCCACCATGGCCTGGGATTTCACTGCTTTTCTTCACACCCCTGATCCTACAGTGGGATTCTGTCACCCTGTGTCAAAGTCCACTTTCAGAGGACTCTGTGGTGGCCCCTTTCTGGCCTCTGCCCTTGGGCACAGGAGTAAATAAGGGCTCACTGTGGCTGCCTGGCCCCTGGCCGCAGCAGGCCTGACTTGGTGGGGGACAGGCTGGGGTGCATGGAGATGGCTCCTGGACTCCCTTTTGTGCTCTCTAGAGATTTCACTCCTCCTCTTACCACAGACAGCACAGCCAGACCTAGTGACAGCAGTGGGAACACTCCTGGGGTTGAGGAAGAAGCAAAGTCCCCAGGAAGCCCAGGATGCTCCCCTCCCAGCGGAAGCTTCTCTTCTTCCAGCAGGGTGTCTCTCCATACCAGGGAGCTGTCTCCCCTAGAGTGGGGGCCTCTGCTCTCCTAGCAGAGTGTCTTCACTTTTAGGGGGTGGCTCCAGTCCTAGGGTTGTCTCCCCTCCTAGCAGGGTGTCTCTCTTTCCTAGGGGGTTGTCTTGGTTAGTGGGGGCAAGCATCTCCCCTCCCAGCAAGGTATCTCCCCTCCCAGGGGTTGGCTTCCCTCTCAGCAGGTGTCTCTCCCTTAGGGGGAGGGACACCCCTAGAGGGGATATTCCCCTCCCAGCAGGGTGTCTCCCCTCTCAGGGGGCATTTCCACTTTCAGCCAAGCTTTAGGTGATTAGCATAGGGGGAGGCTAAGTGCAGGGCCTGGGGGCCACCTTGGATGCTTTCTGGCCCTCAGGCTGAGGAGGGAACTTTCTCCTCAGAGTTGAGCAGAGGAACCCTGACTGCTGGACAAGGTGGGTCATTCCACAGGGAGGGCAGAGCTCCCCTCTCCTCAGACAGCCCTAGGATAGGCCATGCTGGGAAACGCTTGTGGGCCCCGTCTCTAGGCGTGCCCCTGGGTTCCCTTCCAGAGCAGTCTAGTTGTCTAAATGTCTAATTGTTTAGTTAATATATGTTTATATAATTGTTTTTCTTCAATATAAAACACATAATTTATACATTTCTTATACGTGCATTCATCTGATGCTCTGCTATTTAATTACAGATATTTGAGATAAATGTATTTTACTATATATTTGCTTTCAAGAGGTCAAACAACAATCAAGTAATCTCATATTATTATACAACCTGTATAAGATGATAAACAGATATAATTCTGTCTACAGAAATATCCAAGTACTTTAACTATAGTTTCATTAAGGTATTTCTTCTTATCAAGGTATGATAACTTGTTTTGATTGTAAAGTTTTCATAAATCATTCCAAAGTATAACCAGGAAATGTTTTAAAAGAAAAGAAGATGCTTCAACAGAGAGGAAGCACACATTGGAGGTCCTCAGAAGAAGAAAAAAATAATCTTTGGGTAAAACAATGTCTTTCTATTCTAGATTTTAATGATAAATATATTTTCCTAAATAGAAAAATCTTTATATCATTATCTAGACAGACAGATCATATAGAAAGTTAAAACAATTGAGAAAAAGATTTATATGTACTGGACTGACTATAAAAATTTTTACTGATTAATTTAAGAATATTTCAGGCTATTTTCCTGATTTTACTATGCTGATGTGAGCTAAGATTTTGTCCATATTTAGACATGATTAAGACATATTAAAATGTTAAGTTTGTTTTCTTTCAGGAAGGTCTTTATTGCCTAATGATTTTTACTGTTTAAGGCACGTTTTAATTTTTTCAATAAATTTATATCCTTAATTAAACACTAAATATATTAAACTGCTGACTTAGATTCCAATTTTGACAATTCTTCTTGGTTACTAAATTTGATTGATTCAAAGACACTGCTGATTGATACATATTACTTTGTTTCTTGGATAATTATGAGATTTGGGAGAACATTTTATTAGGACTGAGGTTTTCCAAATTAAAGTTGTATGTTAGTTTTGAGCAATAATGGTTACAAACCTTGTTGAAAATTCATTGGTACTTTATATGTTCTCTGACTGGACCTATTATCTGTAAAAAAATATGATAAGATTTATATATCACTCTCTACACTGGGAAGTAACCTTAATCATATTTTCTAAAAGACAATTAAGAGACACCTAATTAAAGGATAATATTCTGAAACAGAGATATTTTAAGACCTTGTCTCAGAAAGAGGTTGATAGTTCTTTCTAAATTGTTAGAATAAATTAACTATCTATATTGGGAAATTGTGATAATCAATAAAATGTATCTCATTTCATATCTAGCCTTAATTACACTTAATAGAAGGCCTTAAAATTTTGCCTACCAGAAACTATAATCAAAGGAAATCTCTCAAACTTAATACAGACCGAAATAAATTCAGGGAGATTTCCAAGAGATCCAGATTCATATATTAATATTTTAGAATTTATACCAGGAGTTTAATCAATTTTATTAAATAAAGAAAAGGGGGAAAACAGGACTCCACAGGCACACACTACATCTTACAAATATTTCAAAATTTTCTTAAATTGAGTGTCTTATTGTTACTGAACATAATTCAGTAAATTGATCAGATTTCAAAAGATAAAGTTTAAACCTGTCATCATGATAATGACTGAGAAACCTGGCACAGGAAGGTAAATTTTCAGCTGCAGAGTTTATAGCCATGTAGATTCACGAGCTCATCAGGTCAGTAAAATTATGAAGATACTTCTATGGACCCATTTCTCAGGTCCATTTTTAATGTACTTTGCAGTGTGGACTGGAAAGTCCACCAATTAAACTAGATTAATTGTACTGATAATACCTCTAGTTATTGGTGACAAGTTCTTCTTCCCCATGAAGTTTGAACATTAGAGAAGCATGCTGAGGCAAGCATATGAACCAGGGTTTATTTAAAAAGGGGTAACATAGACTTCTTCCACAAGGGAGAAGGGAGTCATAGCTGGTATCCTGGTATCCCAAGAAGCAAGGTGTTCTGCCCTTTTTATATGAACTAGGCTTTCTTTGTTCTCCTGACTTTCCTCCTTTATCTTTCTCCTCCCTTTCTAGTGACTAGGCCCAGGAATGCTCCGTGGGTGGGTCAAAAGGTAGGATGAAGAGGGAAGAGCAGTGTAGAATAGCCCTGGACATATTGACAACCTTATAGCTCCCTGTAGGGAGGGGAAATTCCTGGGACAGGTTACCTTGGCAACACATTGGAGCAGAGGCAGGTTCTTGATTAGATCCCTCAGGGGACAGTCTCCAACTTCCCAGACTCACTCAAAATTGGCCTCCTTGACCTGACCTGACTCAATGTACCTATCTATACTGACTGCCTGTCTAATTCTGGCTTCACTGACTGTAGTGGTCATTTATACCTATATGTTGATTCTATGGTAAACAGGATGTCTGGAAGTATCATTTGAGAAAAAGACAGCATATAAGAAACCTAAACCAACCAATCATGCTGGTCCCTAAGATTAAGACTATATTTACTTATCTAGACAATTGTGAGAAAAATTAATAAAATAGATTTTTTCCCTATTCCAGACAGTTATTTACATAGAATATCTACCAATGTATTATTGTCCTAATATTTCTACAATAGAAGTTGATACCTTTTCTAAGTGGATGGATTGTGCATGTCTTATCAGTACAACACAATATATCTAGAAATAATGGATATATTTTAGGCTGGTCTCCTAGAATGGACAAGAACAATTACATGAGGATGCCATAACTCCTAGAAACTTTAAACTCTCAGTGAGATGGCATCCAAAAGATGTTTTGATGTTTGACTCCAACCTTCAGAATATTTATATTACTGACAGACCTAATAAACTCCTTAAATGTGAGAATTAAGAGGAAGGATAAAAAATACAACTTATATTATTGTTATCTCTAGTTATTTTCAGCTAATATTTCAGATCTAATATATGCTGAAGTTAATGTTCAGGCCTTAAAACAGGTACATGTCAATTAACCAGACCAGGCAAGCTCTTGATCTCATGATCCTTAAAGTGATACTGTAAATATTATTCCTTGCTTCTACAATATTTCTTGCAGTTATATCTTAAAACTTATATTGATTTTCGGGGGCTGGAGATGTGGCTCAGCGGTAGCGCGCTCGCCTGGCATGCGTGCGGCCCAGGTTCGATCCTCAGCACCACATACAAACAAAGATGTTGTGTCCGCCAAGAACTTAAAAATAAATATTAAAAATTCTCTCTCTCTCTCTCTCTCTCTCTCTCTCTCTCTCTCTCTCCTCTCTCACTCTCTCTTTAGAAAAAAAAACAAACTTATATTGATTTTCTTAATCTTTGACTTAAATTACTTCCAAGATTCTTCATAGTCAGATAAATGCTGATGGAAGGATTAGAACTAAGTTAAAATGCTCTAAGAAGCCACTGTAATAAATATTGTGAATGAGCTCTCTGCTCTATGGTTTGTGGAAAGGCCTAAATGCCATGCCAAATAAAAATGTCTATGTTACTATGGCCAAACAGAATGCTTGTTTGGCAAAATAATAATAATGACCTGGATCTTCCAAAATTAATTAAATGACTTTAATCCTAAATATGTTGAAACATTCCACATGGTGTGTCATTGAGATAATATGTTTTCTACTAATTCCTTTTGTGTTTCAATAGTAGATCATGATGACTTTGGACCAAGAATCCAGTGACTGAAAGATATAATTCCCCAATTGTATTTAAATATTAAGAAAGGGGGAATATGTGGGGAGCCACATTGAGCTTCCATGCCTTCCAGTCCTGATGCACCACAAGGATCTGAAAGGTCACTGTAGTCTGGCATGGTAGTTCCATGACTCATGACTCGGTCTTTTCCCCCACTCGGATAGCAAGGCCAGTCTTCTGATTAGGCATACCCCTGAGGTTGAGCTATTCTTTTATAACACTACCCTTTTGCCCTGTTTGGGATAGAATGTTCCATGGAAACTCCTATAAAAAGGACATGCCTTTGAGCATGGCCTTTCTAGCTATCATTCAACCTGCTGACAGCAGACATCATGAAGCCAGACTCAACCCCCTGAAACCTGACCACTTGCATGATTTGAATGGCTTCTCCCCAATTAAATGGTTCAGCACATGCTCTCTCTCTCTTTCCATGAACCCCTAAGGTCGGAGGAGCCTTCACAGGACCCAAAGCAAAAGGTCTCTCTGTCTCTTGTGTGATTATTTCATGCAGCCCAGTTCAGTTTACCTGGAGTGACCCTAAGTGTTTTAGTCATGAGAAATGCATCAATTATGGGTAATGTTATTGTGATTTTTGCCCTCTCACCTCTGTCAGGAATCCCATGGAAACTGAAAGCCATATAACCTTGTGCTCTGAGGATTGTGAGTATTGTTAGGGCCAGTATTAGAGCTATGGTAAGTTTAGTGTTTAATTTGGTACTAGGGATTGAACCCAGGTGTGCTTAAGCACTGAGCCACATCTCCAAACTTTTAATTTTTTATTTTGAGACAGAGTCTTGTTAAGTTGCTTAGGGCCTCGCTAAATTGCTAAGGCCATCTTTGAACTTGTAATCCTTCAACCTCAGCCTCCCAAATCACTGGGATTAAATACAATGTTTAGCATTTTGCTGATTATCTTCTAGGGATCCTGGTGGTTTCTTCCAATCAGAATTGTGGGTAATGTAGTCCTGTGTTTAGCCCACTCACTATGAGAGGAGGGCTCTGACAACTTCTGCCCCTGGGCATCATGGTTGATATAATTCTGAGTTTTGCCCACATAGCTCTGCTAGTAGTCACATAAAGATGAATGCCTCATGCTTGCCCTGGTACCCTGAGGATTCTGAGCAGTTAGGGTTATGGCTAGGATTAGGACAAGGGCTAGGGGTTGGGTTAATATTTGCCCTTTGCTGATTTCTACATGGGATCCTGGCAGCATCTGCCACTTCAGTAAGGTAATCTGTGATGTACCTACTTATTGTGGAGAATCTTTGGTGCATTGAGTGCTCCTTAGCACTGGGGTATAAGGAGAGTGAAGGGTGAAAAAGGACTCAGGAAACCTGGGGGTAGGTGCCCACTGTGCTTCTAGGAGAGATTGAGGATGACATTGAGGTACAAAAAAAGTGAAGTGCTGATAATCAGGGTCAGGGTGAACCAAAGGCAAGCTCAGTTCAAGTGGTCAAGAGCCAGGGTGACAGAAGGGAGGTCACTGACCTGATGAGAAGTAGGGTCCTGGAGGCTCTTACCATGTAGTGAGGAGGGATGATGTACCTCAGCCAATCTCTGCACAGGGGAAACTGATGAATGACCATCTTTCTCACTGGAGGTTTGGGTAAATGAGATAAAGCCTCTTTTCTGCAGAATCAAAACAAGGATGTCTGATGTTGTCCACAGATCTGGTCATTGTCCGAAAACTCACCCATTGCTGAGCCATTAGGACCAACAAAACCTGTCCCACTCAACCACAACCACTAATGCCAGATGGCCCCAAGTAATAATCTACAAAACCACAATCCCCAGGCATATAGCATTTCCAATACAGATCTCCTAGGACAAATACAATTTCAAGGCCACTGGCTGCCAGGTGCTGTCATCCCCTCAGGCAGTGGGTGGGTGGGTCCATCTCTCCTGCTCAGTTCCCCTCCTTTAGTTGGAGACCAGGGTTTAGAGAGGGAGGCTGGGGCACAGCAGTGATGAACTTGGCTCAGGTGGCCTGGAATAGCTGGGCTGGATGCCATGACTGCCTCCCTACTTGAGGTTGTGTTATACTGCATGTGGACTGTGCTCTCTCCTCCCTCCAGTGGGTTGTGGAATTTCTTTCCTTACAGGATTTACCCATCCATGCAGCAGCCATCACCAGAGTATTCCTGGAGAAGGGTCTAGGCCCAAATGATGAGCTGGCAGAGGTGGGCAGCTTCCTGGTGACAGTGCTTCCACCATAGACTCCTGATTTACGGTCCCCAGAGGTAAGCCCCAAGAGCCTTAGGCCTAGACAAGCATTTCTGCAGGACATGAGGTTGGATACTGCCCGATTTATAGATTTGCCATCTCAGAATATGCAGATAAAGTATTCCTCAGGGATTTCTGAAAAGTCTAATAGTTCCTGCCTACATCTTTCAAAAACAGCAGTTTTGCCTTCAAATAAAAGAACAGGCTGGGGAGGGTCTTGAACAGCCTAGGTAAGAAACTGTTCTTGATAACATCAAAGCTATGTACTATTAAAGATGGAGCAGAGATGACCAAGGTCTCTGGGGAACTGCAGAGATGGGGTGAAAAGTATGAAGGTGTCATCTGGGGTCCCCTTTGAAGAGATAGACCAAGACTTCAAAGATGGGAAAACAAGTAGGAGACCACAGAGACAGGGTGGACATTGTTGTGGAATTGTCTGGGGTCCTCTGTGGAGAGATTATGACCAAAGCCTCCAGACTGGGAATACAGGTTGGGGGTTGCAGAGAGAAGGTATGGAATGGAGAAATGTGATGGGGTGGTCTGAGGTTCTCCAGTGGAGAGAGGATCACCTCCATCACACTTGTACTATCTCCATTAGTGGCCACCAGGACTAGGTCCCTGGGATAGAGCTGAAGATCGGGGAACCCAAGGCAGGTGCTCAGTGAAGGTAGAATTAGGGAATATGAGGAAAGGGTAGTAGCCCCCACATCACATGCTCTGCTTGCTGAAATGATACAATTATTATTTTTTTTTATAAGAGTGTCCTGTGACGGTGCACTCTTTTTTTTTTTAATATTTTTTTTAGTTCTCGGTGGACACAACATCTTTTGTTGGTATGTGGTGCTGAGGATCGAACCCGGGCCGCACGCATGCCAGGCGAGTGCGCTACCGCTTGAGCCACATCCCCAGCCCTGAAATGATACAATTATTAGAACACAGATGAACTTGCTGTTGCCAGTGTGGGACAGATGCCTCAGAGCCACCTGTGTCCCTGTGGGTGGATGACAGTTGCTTACTTGTTCTTCTGTGGATGACATTTTCATGTTGGTGGTTATGTTGTGGGGCAGGTCACTCAGAAAACACACCAAGTCCCAGTTTTGTCCAAATTGAAGAGTCTTTATTCTGAATGGCTTGGACTGCTTCCTACAGGACCAAGTTGTCTCTGCAGAAAACAGCCTTGAACTTCAATATTTTAGGGTATTTAAAGGCAAAAACCACATCCGGGTTGATGTAGCTGCAAGCAAGCAGGGTACAGAAGCTGAATTGAGCAGTTAATGAGACAATGCAACAGATGTTCCATGTTACCATAGCAGCAACCAAGCAAAAGGGAAGTGGGTCAAAATGACCCCAGTTGAGTACAAGTTAGAGAATAATTACTAGCGGTTACTACTAATGGTTACTAGATAATCTCTGTCAGGGTACATTGCCCAAGAAAAATGGGACCAAAAGAGAACAGTTTTACTTTGTATAAGAATTGACATTTTGTGTTGAAAAGTATGCTATGCCAAGTAAATATTAATGAGTACAGAGGCAGGTCTTTCCCATGGGAGAAGTATTTCTTACAGGTCATGGAGTCTCATGATAAAATGGAGTCTGTTTGATCATTGCCCATATAGCCTGGCCCATAACAGAACATTACAAAATAGGCTGCTGTGAACATTCCTGTGCATGTGTGCTCTGCAAACACCTTCACTTTTCCTGGTGCACAACTGACCACCAACATGGAGGCATGTGTTGACATGTTTAGGAATAACTGTTGTCCTGGGTGACTATGTTTGCCCATTCTCTGCTCTCCCTCCTCCTACTCCTTAACTTTGTCCTAATGGCCTCCCATCTCCTTCATAACTCAGGCCCATCCTTCACCATCTCCTCCTTCACATGTACGCACTGGATCTGTTAGACCATGACGCAAGAAAAGACCACTGACTCAAATTAAAATCAAATTAAAGCGGGGCTGGGGATGTGGTTCAAGTGGTAGCGCACTCGCCTGGCATGCGTCCGGCCCGGGTTCGATCCTCAGCACCACATACCAACAAAGATGTTGTGTCTGCCGAGAACTAAAAAATAAATAAATATTAAAAATTCTCTCTCTCTCTCTCTCTCTCTCTCTCCTCTCTCTCCTCTCTCTCAAAAAAAAAATCAAATTAAAGCAAGCTTATTATTTTGACCAGCCGGGCTGCCTTGCCCATCAAAATCATGGGAGCCAAGGACAGCAGTGAGGCTTCCTTGCAGCCCAGTTTTATAGCCCAAAAAGTTACACAAAGGGGGGTTACAGATAACAACACTCTGAGGAGCATAACACAAGTTTACATTTTTGCTGGCCCTGGCATCAGAATTTATGGAGATCTTACAGACTCAGAGAGGGTTGTTATCCGGCCAGGGAAGGCCAGAATTTATGAGGCATCACTAAGGTTTAGGAAAGGGTTGTTATCTGGTCAGGGAAAACCGGACATGGGTGAGTTCAGGGCATGGGCAGGCATTCCAATCAGCTTTTACAACATCAACTAATGGCCAGGCATGCAGACATCCTAATATTTTTACAGAAAACAGAAATAAATCCTTCATAACTTGTGAAAAGCTGGCTTCTGATCTAAAGAGAGAACTAGACTAGGTATATCAGATCCATCTCCATAAACTTGCTCTGACACCCTATTTTCTGTTGCCCTGTGACTCGTGGAGCAACTCTACTCAGGGTGTGTCACATTTCCCTCTTAACAGACACCCTTTACAGGGTTGGGCACTGACAGAAGAGAGTATTCAGGATTCACATTGAGCACCTAGGATGACTCCTAATGTGGAAACACATTGGTGGGGTGATCTTGTTAGGGAGACAGAGCCCATCCTGATGTGTAAAAAGGAGGACTGCAATATCTTGTCACATAGCACCCCTGAGGCAGAGCCCATCTCAACACTGTTCTTCTGCCAGGACCCCAGAGCAACTGCCAGCACTATCTGCCATCCCAGGCCCCATGTCTGGCATAGAGCTGAGCCCACTTCTGCTCTCCAGCAAGGTGAGGCCTTCCTATGAGCACCACATGTTTCCCTCTTCCTGCATGATTTAGAACTCAAGGCTGAGGAAGGCTCAGCTAGTGTTGTTGTTATGAATATATGAGGTTAACAAAGATCAGAGACAACTCACAGCTGGATGTTAGTGGACTGAGAGCTGGAGTGGGGTTGTTGTAGGGCATTGTCCTCCAGAGTCCAGAGTATGGCTTGCACAGGGCCAGGAGGTCCCATGGGGAAGACAGTTCTTGGCAGAGGTGCCTCTGCACGTAATGCTTTATTGGCTTTCTGGGCACATTGGCCTAAAGTTGGGCCTCCTGTGATGCCTTCTTGGAAGGCAGGAGGCTACTTGAACTTTCAGTGGCATCTGGGCAGAAATATATATGGGGAGCCAGGTCAGCTCCCCATGAGGATCAGGTAAAGATTGTCAGTTTTTCAACAAAAGTTATAGAGCTTCATTTTGATTAAAAAACAGAGGTCCCCAGAAATTTCTTAAGGTTTCTGTGGAGACAAAAACACTGCCACCCTTCAATAGTGTGTTTGGCAGTTCCTTGTGTTAGAGGGAGCATTTGAGAAATGTTCAGAAATTGAGCAGCAGCCACAGGTCAGAATTGAGCTCCCTGTGTCCTCTGTGCAGTGAAGTCTTACCTAGAGAGGGAAGTGTTCCCTTTCCCACCACCTGTGCACATTAGCCCATTCCTGCACTCCATTAGCCTTCTAAATGGGGTGTGGGCTGCATTCTGAAATGCTTGTGTTCATGGGGCATCTCCTTTGAGTACTGAGAGGAAAACCTGACTGAGGAAGGCCCAGGGAGGGTCGACAAGGGTGGATTTTGATTAAATTCTAATTCATTGGGTTTGAGAAGAGGGTTGTAGCCCCCAGCTGGTTCTACCCTCACTGCCTTAAAAGGCTGGCTGGGCAGTGGACACAGATGAGATACCATCACCAGGTGGAACATCCTCTTCTGTGCCTTCCTGAGACACCCTTCCTGCTGAGATTAAAAGGGACACCTTGGCTGTTCCAAACTGTGGATGGCTAGGGGGGCATGAGAGATTGGTGGGCTTTCTGGATTCTTGGATTTTGGAGATTGAGTTTCTAACACAAGAAATTTTAAACACATGTGGAATGCAAACATTCAAGCCATAGTGGCATGTTTTTAGATTCAGGCATGGGATAATGGGTTCAATTTCAGCTTCAATGTGCAAACTTATGTTGTGGAATAAAGGGAACACTGAATCTCTTTGGCCATACTGAATAGAATTTCTGTGTATAAATGCATGTTGTATATACATATTTTCAAGACATATTTTCTAAGCAATTGTCTAAATTCTTAAGTTTTTATTGGATCATATGGTGTGCTTATGTATTGCTCTGGAAAAAACTTAAAACTTTTTAAAAGTGATGAACTATTATGCATTTCACCAGCAATGAATGAGAGTCTGGTTCTACATCTTCCAATTGAAAAAGTTTGGAGCCACTGAATGCAGTTGAAGTTCCATACAGTATTGTGGGTCATGTCCCCTCATGTCAAGTGTAGCTGAGCAGCATTTCTATGCTTCTTTGCCATTTTCATATCTTCTTTGTTGAGTTGTAAGTTCAGATATTAACCCATTTTAATTCAATTGTTTCTTACCATATTTAGGATACAAGTCCACTTTAGATGGACTTCATGTATTTTCCAAATATTTTCACCAGTCTCTGGCTTAATTTTTTTGTTCCTTTAATATGAATTTTTCAGAGTAGATGGTTTTTTATTTAAAAAAATTTGGGGGGAGCTGGAGCTGTGGCTCAGTGGTAGAGCACTTGCCTAGCATGCATGAGGCACTGGGTTCGATTCTCAGTACCACATATAAGCAATTAAATAAATAAAGGTCCATCAATAAGTAATAAAAATATATTTTTAAAAATTGGTACTGAATGGCTGGGGATGTGGCTCAAGCGGTAGCGCGCTCGCCTGGCATGCGTGCGGCTCGGGTTCCATCCTCAGCACCACATACCAACAAAGATGTTGTGTCCACCGAGAACTAAAAAATAAATATTAAAAAAATTCTCTCTCTCTCTCTCTCTCTCTCTCTCTCTCTCTCTCTCTCTCTCCTCTCTCACTCTCTCTTTAAAAAAATTGGTACTGAGCATAAAACACAGGGGTGTTCTACCACTGAGCTATATTCCCAGCTCTTCTTAACTGTTTTACTTTGAGACAGGGTCTTGCTAAGTATCCTCAGGCTACCTGATGGCTGAGACTACAAGCATGCACCACCATGCACAGTGACAATTTGAATTTCAATTAAGTCCACATTATCAATTCTTTCTTTCATGAATTTGTTTTTGCAGCTGTATTTTTAAATAAAAACTCAATATGAAACATGGTCATAGTAGTTTCTACTATAATTATTATAGTTTCACATTTTTGATGTATGCCATGGACTATTTAGAGTGAGTTTTGTGAACCTTATAAAGGTTTTCCCTGTTCATTTCTCCCATAGGGTTTCCAAACACTCCAACGCCATCTGTGCAGTAGATGCTGTTTTCTTCATGAAGGTCTCTTTCCTTTGACAAAATCAGCTGCCTGTAGGCATGTGTGAGTTTTGGGCTCTCCACTCATCTCCATGTATATCTACCTGTGTATCCCTTCACAGCATCACATTTCCTCACTACTTCAGGTGTTGTGACACAGATGTGTGAGTTCTTTGTCCTTCTGTAGTCTGTGACATCTATTCTAGGTTCAGAAAAACATTTCTGGAAATTTGAGTGTGATTGTGCTGAACCTGCAAATCAACTGTGGGAGAATTTCATCTTTACTATGTAGAGACCTGAACAACGAATATCTCTATTTATGTTTTGTTTGATTTCTTTCAATTGTTTCAAGATTTTCTAAAAGTATAGTTGTAATTTGAAACATATAACTTTTCAATTTTGGGGGTGCTATTGTAAATGGAATAGTTCAATTTTTTTCTTATTCTAGTTTTTAAATTCCAATTTTTCCTATATAGTTTTGCTGATATATAAGAAATCAATTGATTTTTTCTTATTGACTATGTATTTTGCTTTTTTTCTATCTTTATCCTTTATGAACATGGTATGGTGAATTCTATTGCTGTTTGATTTCCAAAATTATGGCCTCATAAAATCAAAACCATGAATTTCAGAGCTTCACCAGGACTGCCACAAAGAGGCGCAGGGCCAATGCTGAACAGTGAGCACTGATTATCCTCAACTGCCCTCAATGGCCAGAAGAGGGTTCTCAGAGTGACTTTTTCTAATCCCCTTGAATCATATGACTGCCAGGGATGGATGTCCTATTCCCATAGCAAACTTTTTTCTCAGGACTCACCTGGCAAAATTCCATGGCTGGGGGTACCTGTGGTCTATGTCCACAGTGAGGTAACCCAAACCTTCAAGACTTGCTGTAACCCTCACCCTTGTGGTCCACCAGGGGAGACCATTGCTGTGGACACCTTGGGCTATGAATGTGGTGACAAAAGCTTCCTTCTCCTTGGGACCCCCACAGGGAAATGCTGTAGCTGAGGACAGCTGGTGCCCATGTCCACAGTGAAGTAACTCTAACCCAAAACTGGGAACCTACCCAGGAAGGGACCGTGGGTGCAGGCTAAAGGCACCTTGGAGCAATGACTGTTGTGACAGAGCTTCCTTGATACCCTCACAGGGAGATGTCTTGGCTGGGGACACCTAGGGACCGTGTGTACCATGAGATTTCTTCCCCTAGGAATCTACATGTGGATGGCACAGTGATTTTGGGATAACTGAAGTCTATCAGAGGAAAAGGTGGGGGAAGAATGAGGAAAAGCCTCTTTGTCCACTATCCCAGGCACTGAGAAAGAAGCTCTGCTGTGTTTTTAATTTTGTAGGTAATATTTTGGTGGGACTTAATTTTATGAAAGTATTACTTGTGAGGCTTTGAATGCTCACTGTCATAGTATATTTTATGGGGAGAAGGTATATTTTATGGGTAGAAAACCCAGCACACTAAAATGAGAAATTGTGGCATAAACTCAGGGTAGTGCAGGGGAGGCCTGGGGTTCCCAGCACAGGGGACTCACTAGTGCCTGAGGGCTAAAGGTAATGTTGCTTCATTGTTTATATTTATTCTGGGTAAGTCTGCACACAGTTGAGTGATTTGTCTGATAATTCCCAGAAGCCACTGTGGTGATAACTGTGCTTACATAGACATCTGACAGAGGTGTATATGGGAAAAACACTGGACTACATTACCCACAATTCTCAGGGGGGCAGTAGAAGCTTACAGGAGTGCTCCCCTCTGTGAGCTAGCAAAGTGTGGGACTACATTACCCACAGTTCTAAGGGGGAAAAAGCTCTCAGGATCCCCCACAGAGAACCAACAAAACACTAGACTACATTACCCACAATGCTTGGGGTAGAGGTGGGAATGGGAGGTTCATAGGAATTCCTTCACCATGAGCTGTAATGTGGGACTACATTACCCACAATCCTGAGGGACAGAAATCACAGGATTCCCGTGCCTCATGTGAGCTGATAAAACATGTGACTAAATTATTCACAATCCTGAGGTGGCAGAAGCTCCCAGATTCCCCCACAGGAGCCAGCAAAATGTTGCACTACAGGGCTGGGGATGTGGCTCAAGCGGTAGCGCGCTCGCCTGGCATGCGTGCAGCCCAGGTTCGATCCTCAGCACCACATACAAACAAAGATGTTGTATCCACCAAAAACTGAAAAATAAATATTAAAAAAATTAAAAAAAAATGTTGCACTACAGTGCCTTCAGCCCTCTGTTGCGGAAATTCTCAAGAGCCCCCTTTCTCCACCCCCCAGGCAGGCAAAATGCTGAACTACATTATTTATAATCCACGGAGGGGGAGGTAGAAGTGCACAGAATCAACCCCTCTGAACCAGAAAACACAGGGACTTCATTACAATCCGAATGGGGCAGAAGTTCCCTGGGTTCTGCAGAGAGAACCAATACTGGACTACATTACCCACAATCTATGGGGGGGGGTCACCTCACGGGAGCAAACTGACAAAATGCTGGACTACATTACCCACAGTCCTCAGGGTCAGAAACTTTTAGGAGAATTATTTCCACCTCTTCCCGTGAGTGGGAAAAAGTCTGGACTAAATGACCTACAATCCTAAGGAAGATGAAGCCCCAGGATCCCCCATGAAGAGCTAGCAAAATGCTGAACTACATTACAACAAGAATAGAGTTAGGGTTTGGATTTTTCTGACTCTCCTTGGGCGATTCTGGGTGCTTCCTCACCCTAAGAATTATGGGTGATGTAGTCCTTGATCTTACCCACACATCTCTGCCAGGAGACTCATGAAAGCTGAATGCACATGCTTGCCCTTATACCCTGAGGATTCTGAGTAATTTTAGGGGTAGGGATAGGGCTAGGCAAAAATTAGCCACAGAGCAAAAGTTAGTGAGATTTACAAAACCAAGAGGTACTCTTGAATTTCTGCCACTAAAGACCATGGGTAGTATAGGCCCAGGTTTAACCACTGACACTGGAGATCCTGGGAACTTCTTCCCCTTAGGATTATGGATAATGTAGTCCCAATATTTCCTGCTCTTAGCTTGGTATTGTGGGAGGCTCTCCCCAAATATTGTGGGTGAAGTATTAACAGGTGTATGGCTTAGGTTGAGGAATTCTGGGTGATTCCTCCTACCAATTCACATGGAATTGCAGGTAATATAATCCCATGTTTTATTCAAACTGTGGAGACTTGTGGGAGATTCCTCCCCTGTTAGATAGTTTCATGATTTATTGGCTCTGTGCAGAGGATCTTGGGAACTTCCTCCCTCCTGGGATTATGGGTAATATAGTACAAATTGCCTGCTCATTGCTGGGTATTCTGGGAGCCTCCTCCCTGAGGATTTTGGGTAATGTAGTCCCATGATTTGCCCTCTCCATGTAAAGATTTCTGGGAATTTCCTGAGCCATAGAATTGTGGGTCATGTAGTCCCACGTATTACACAGTGGGTGACTTGTGAAAGCTTCCTTTCCTGTGGACTTGTGGGTATTGTAGTCCCACTATTTAGCCTCTCTGAGCAAAGAATTATGGGAACTTCCCCTCCTTAGAATCATGAATGACATAGTATCAACATTCGCTGTTCACCACTGGGTATTCTGTTAGCCTTTTTCCATAAGGACCATGGGTGAAGTTGTAAAGAGCATACCACTTACTTTGGACAGCTCTGGGAATTCCACCAAATAGAATTGTGGGTAATGTAGTCCCATGATTTGTCCTCTTTGTGCAAAGGATCTTGGAAACTTCCTCCCCTTTTGTATTATGGGTAACATAGTCCCAGTATTTCTCCACTCACCACTTGTTATTTTGGGTGCCTCTTTCCCTGAGGATGATGGGTGAAGTAGTAGGGAGCATACCACTCACTTTGGGGAATTCTGGGAAATTCCACCCCTCAGAATTGTGGGTAATGTAGTCACATAATTTATACTATCCGTGGGGAATTGTGGGAGCTTTCTTCCTATTTGAATTGTAAGTAATGTAGTCTCATAATTTGTCTTCTTCATGCAGAAATCCTGAGAACCTCTTCTGCTGAGGATTATGGGTAGTGTAGTTCCAACATTTGCTTGCTCACTGCTGGGTATTCTGGATGCTGTCTTACCCCTTAGTTTTATGGGATATGTAATCCCAAATTTTGCCTGCTCACTGTAAGAGATCCTGGGAAATGCGTCTTCATAGAATTCTGGAAATTAAAGTTCCATTATTTGTTTGCTCACTGATGGCTGTCCTGGGAGACTCTTCCTCTAAAAAGTATTAGTAATGTAATTGCAGATTTACTGCTCACTTTGGGGAATCTTGGGTGCTTTGAGCCCATGTAATTATGGGTATTATAGTTCTAGACATAACCACTTCAGAGGGGGAGGGGGACACCATTGCCCATAATCCTAAAATGGAGGAAGTTCCCAGTATCCCACTTCTTCCATTTTAGTATTATTGGTAATGTCCCAGGTTTTTCCCTGATAGCAGCAGGGTCTCAAGTGAGGATTATGGGTAATGTAGTCCAAATTGCCTGCCCACTGCTGGGTATTCTGGGAGCCTCCTCCCTGAGGATTTGGGATAATGTAGTCCCATGATTTGCCCTCTCCATTCAAAGAATTCTGGGAACTTCCTGTGCCATAGAATTGTGGGTCATGTAGTCCCACATATTACACAGTGGGGGACTTGTGGAAGCTTTCTTTCCTGTGGACTTGTTACTCTCCCAATGAGGATTATAGGTAATGCAGTCTTGGGCTTATCACTCACTGGGGGATTCTGGGAGATTCCTCCCCCCATAAAGATTTAAATACAGTGTCAGGTTTACCACAGGCCAAGGGGTTCCTGGAACATCTTTTCCTTAGGTAATACAGTTCCAAGATTTATGAATAATATGCCCCCTTTTTTCCTTGATAAACATTGGCAATGCTGGGAGCTTCCCTTTTTTCTTGGGATTGTGGATAGTGTAATCCCTGGTTTAGGCCCACAGTAGGGAATTAGGAGTTCCTAAACCTTAGTCTGTACATGATACATTCTAGGTTTACCACTTATGACAGAGGATCTTGGAAACTTTCTCCCATTAGGATTGTAGGTAATGTAGTCCCAAGTTTTACCTGATCACTTAGGGAATCTTAGGAATTTCTGCCTATAGTAGGATTGTGGGTAAAGTGGCCTCACAATGAGGAATTTTGGAGTCTCTTTTTAGAAAATTATAGATAATTATGGATAACTAAATTATGATTAATTTAGTCCTGGGTTTAACCACTCAACATGGGGTATTCTGGGACCTTCCTACCTCTTTAGAATTGGAAGTAATACATTTCCAAATTTATTTGCTTGCTTCAGGGATTCCTGGGAAACTTGTTAAAAATTTTTGTGGGCACTGTGGTCCTATTTGACTGCCCATTAGATAATCTTGGTGCTTACTACCCCTTGGGATTGTGGAAAATGTAGTCTGTGGAATGCCCCTCACTGTTGAGGATCCTGGGAACTTCCCAGGACTGTGGATAATGTAGTCCCAAGTTTTGACTGCAAACTGCAGTGATTTATTTTTTTTTTTTAAATACAGGTTAAGAGATTTTTTTTTAGAGGAGAGGGAGGAGAGAGAGAGAGAGAGAGAGAGAGAGAGAGAGAGAGAGAGGGGGAATTTATTTATTTATTTAAGTTCTCAGCGAACACAACATCTTTGTTTGTACGTGGTGCTGAGGATCAAACCCAGGCCGCACGCATGCCAGGCGAGCACGCTACCACTTGAGCCACATCCTCAGCCCCTGCAGTGATTCTTTAAAAACTTATTCACAAAGGATCATGGGCATAGTAATTCAATTTGACTGGTCACTGATGGGCAACCATGGCAGTTTCTGCCCCTTACAATTGTCGGCAAGTTAGTCATTGGAATTTTCCTCTTGCTATAGAGGATTATGGGAACCTCCTCCCTAAGAACTGTGGGTAATATAATCCCAAAATTTGCCTACTTACCTCATAGAATTCTGGGAAATTTGTCCATGTAGGATTGTAGGTAGTGAATATTTGCAATTTATCACATAGCAGGAAAATCTAGGAACATACAGTGTCATAGCATTGTGGGTTTTGTAGTCCTTGGAATTGCCCTCTTACTGTGGAGGATCCTGGGAACTACTTCACTAAGTATTGTGGTGAATGTTGTCTTGTAATTTACCAGATGACTATATGGATTACTAGGAAACTTGTGCATTAAAAAACTGGCCATCAGTGAGCAGTCAAATTAGTCCAATTTGACTGCTCACTGATGGACATTTGAAGGGTCTTAACCCTTACAATTGTGGGCAATGTATTCCTTGGATTTACCTTATCAATGTAGAGGATCTGGGGAAATTCCTACCTAAAGATTATGGGTAAGGTAGTCTCACACTTTGAACACTGAAGAGATTCTGGGAAACATGTCCATGTGGGGTGGTGGTGATATACCTAGCTTAGTTATCTCATTAGATTAGAAGCCAGCTTGTCACAAGTTATGAAGGATTCATTTCTGTTTTCTGTAAAAATATCAGGATGTCTGTATGGCCTGGCCATTAGTTGATGTTATAAAGCTGATTGGAATGCCTGCCCATGCCCTGAACTCACCCAGGTCCGGTTTTCCCTGACCATATAACAACCCTTTCCTAAACCTTAGTGACGCCTCATAAATTCTGGTCCTCCCTAGCCAGATAACGACCCTCTCTGAGTCTCTAAGATCTCCATAAATTCTGATGCGGGGGGCCAGCAAAAATGTAAACTTGTGTTATGCTCTTCAGAATGTTGTTATCTGTAACCCCCCCTTTGTGTAACTTTTTGGGCTATAAAACTGGGCCACAAGGAAGCCTTGGGGCTGTCCTTGGCTCCCACGATTTTGAGGTGCAAGGCAGCCCGGCCGGTCGAAATAATAAGCTTGCTTTAATTTGATTTTAATTGGAGTCAGTGGTCTTTTCTTGCGTCGTGGTCTAACAGGTGGGTAATGTATTCTAGCAATTTCACCATTCATTTCAGGAACACCTGAAAGCTTCAAGGACCACAAGACTGAGGACAATGCAATATTCAAAACTGCCACCTAGCTACATAGAATCCAAGGAACTACTACCCTAAGAATTATAGGTAATGTAGCTCAACAATTTTAATGCTAACTTCAGGGTTAGGTTTAAGGTAAGATTGTTAGGGTCAGGGGTTAGGATTAGAGTTAGAGTCAGTGAACTGATTTCTATGATACCAAGACTCACAGCAGTACTGTACTCTACATGGGGAATTTAGGCTGTATTGATGGTACCACTCTCAGAGATACTGGCTATATGTGCATAACCACAGAATTGGGTTTCTATTATAGGCAGTTTCACTGGCTCCTAAACTCTATGAAAAACCATTTAACTCATCTTATATGATGGTAGGATACAAAAGCCTGGTGAGCAAAATGTAGAACATAGTTAACTGTTTATAATATGTTAGAATTCCCAGAACTGTTGAGATCTACCTATGGTTCTTAGGATTTATGATGAAAAACCTACCATATCATCTTGTGTCTATGGGAGCCATATAACTGGCTTTCCATTATGGCAGGATTCATAGATCTGCTGATCTCTATGTGTAGAAAAAGGAACCAGTTTCTATGATGGGAGGAAAGCAAAACTGCTGGTATCTACAAAGAGAGTCAGAAAAGTGGTGTTGTATTTTCTAAGGATCCCCAGGTCTTCTGCACTTTACTTGGAGATCCAGATAAGTAGTGTCTTATGATAGCAGTTATAAAAGGTATGCTGGTCTCCATGTGAAAAGCAAGTGAAATAGGTTTTAATTTAGGTAGAAGTCAAATGACTGATTTACTGTGTGTCCAAAGCTAGGGAACTGGGTTTCTCTCATGTCATAACACACAGAGGTGCTCAGCTGTCTATGCAGACAGAAAAATGGGTTTCTATGATGGTAGGTACCCCTGGGCTTCTAAACTCTGTAGTGGCCAGCCAGGGATCTGAGTTTCTTTTGTTGGCAATGTGATTATTGTTGCTGGGTCTACATATAGAGACAGGTAACTGGCATTATAGGATGGCAAGACACACAAGACTGCCAGATTCTACTTTGAGAGTCAGGGAAATAGGATTTATGATGATAGGTGTTTGAAGGCTGCTGGACTGCTGCAGTCTGGGCACAATTCAGGAGCCACTTGTCAAAAGAAACTAACTTTATTTTTAGAACTACAAACGCCAAACAAAACAGCTCCTCAGGAAAAACCCTCAGAGCCCAACTGCCACCACCGGCTTCCACAAGCCTCTCACCCACACAAACCTCACCACCTCCCACAATCCTCCTGCTCTTGAGGCCGATTGGCTGGGTCGCATGGGCGGAGCCAAAGAAGTCCCCTAATGAGCAGCTCCGTGGTCTGAAAGGGCAGGGAAACAGCCCAATGAGCAGCTCTGTGGAGCAACCAATCAGCTAGATGTTGCTGGGGCCGCTGTGAGCCAATCATCAGCTGGCAGTCTGAAGGGCAGGGAAACAGCCCAATGAACATCACCGCAGAGGAGCCAATCAGCTAGATGTTGCTGGGGCCACTGTGAGCCAATCATCAGCCGGCAGCTGGAAGTTTGCTGGCAGCTGGAAGTTTGCTGGGGCCCCTTTGGCTGTGGCTCTCAACATCTCCCCCTCTCTGTTTAAACAACAAGCATGTGGCTTAGGGACCGTGCCTGCCTTAGGTTGTCCAATACTACATATGGTCCTTACCGGTCTTCGGATGAGCTGACCTCAGGGCGTCAGCCTCTTGTCTTAGGTTGGTACCATTGTAATTGGATCTTACCCGTCATTGACTACCGGTCTAGTATACAGCCACACCTGTGGAGAGGTACCAGTGGTGGGGGTGAGGTTCTTTGCCTCACCTCTGTTGGCCCCCAAATTCTAGCTGAACGATCATGACAAGCAGAAGGGAGGAAGATATACCAAGCCAATTGACGGCTCCTTTTGGGAAAATTGTACCACCGATGACATCATCAGCAAAAATACCCCAACACTACCACAAGTCGCTGCACCAACAGATAGTTCACAATGCATACAAGTGAGTTCACAATGCATACAAGTGACACATAGTTTAGGCAAGTTCTGTAAGCGGTTCAGTGATGGCTATTGCAGAAACTGTAGATTAGTTTTATCTTTGTCTTCACCGGCACAGGGATGAAGATAGGAATTCTGGCAATAATGGCTAAAGAAAAAATTATGTAACATTCCAGAAGGTACTAAAAGAAAACAATTTTCTTAACAATTTACATTGTCTTCACTGGCACTGGGATGAAGATAGGAATTCTGGCAGTAATGGCTAAAGAAAACATTTTGTAACATTCCAGAAGGTACTAAAAGAAAACAATTTTCTTAACAATTTACATTATCTTCACCGGCACTGGGATGAAGATAGAAATTCTGGCAATAATGGTTAATATTAATAATTGTGTAACATTCCAGAAGGCACTAAAAGAAAACAATTTTCTTAACAATTTACATTATCTTGAAGAGAATTATTAAATATAATGAAAAGGATAGGTGAAAGTAAACAAACAGATCTGTTAACCTCCTTTTTTGTTTACATATTAAAACAATTCTTAACAGTTATTTACCCAATTTAAATTAAACCATTTAAATCACGTGAATAAAAAAAAATATTTGGATCCATTTTTTCATGAGCGCTCATCATATATGATATATGGACATACTTACATTCAAACATATAACACAAAACACAAGTGTGCACACATAATATAATACATACAACACATAACATAATAGTAAAGGTCTTATAACTTTTTACAGGTGAAATCTCCATTGCAATGTTTAAAAACTCTATAGTCAAAAAAAAAAAATAGAACTGATCAGCAAAACATTAACCTAGGTCTGTATGAGCTCAAAAAACAAAGTAGAACTTCATGATATGGGAAAGGGCAATAATAAAACAGATATTGAAAAAAGCATCCTGGTTCTGTCACAGATGTAAGGATAGCCAAATTGGAGTTTTGGATATCAGCTGTTATTGATTTGAGCCAAATCATCTTCTTTTTGGTCTGTAGAATTCGCTTTAGTTAATCTCTCT
The DNA here is from genome assembly GCF_045843805.1 of Urocitellus parryii. Taxonomy (NCBI): domain Eukaryota; kingdom Metazoa; phylum Chordata; class Mammalia; order Rodentia; family Sciuridae; genus Urocitellus; species Urocitellus parryii. Next base: position 120,247 of record NC_135545.1, on the reverse strand, counting down.
GGAATCCAAATTGGCTGCTGTTCTCTCTGTGGAAACACACAAACAGACCCCCGACTCCAGACAATCACTGGGTCAGGATTTTAGTTAATCTCTCCGGAATCCAGATCGGCTGCTGTTCTTCCTGTGGAAACATACAAACAGGCCCCCGACTCCAGACAATCACTGGGTCAGGACCTTGGTTAATCTCTCTGGAATCCAAATTGGCTGCTGTTCTTCCTGTGGAAACACACAAACAGACCCCCGACTCCAGATAATTACTGGGTCAGAACCTTTCCATTGTCCTGTTAGAATATCTTTCCAAAGTACCTTGGGCTTATGTACATTTTTTGGACACATATGCCTTTCTGCAGCACTAAGTCCTGATGAATCCAAATTTAAAAAGTTTAGAGTAAAAAGGGTTATTTTAAGTTTATCTTTGGGGAATATATACCCCTTCCCAATTCCGTCTTTTTGCTTTAATAAGTACATTTTAATAGTTTGATGAGCTCTTTCAACTTTACCTTGTCCCTGTGGATTGTATGGGATTCCTGTTATATGAGTAATGCCAAATGATGAGCAAAATTGTTTAAAAGAGGAAGACGTATAACCAGGGGCATTATCTGTTTTTAACTGTTTTGGAATGCCCACAGTGGCAAAATTTTGTAAGCAATGAGCTATAACATCTTTAGTTTTTCCTCCGGCATGAAGGGAGCCATCAAAAATCCAGAAGAAGTATCAACTGTAACATGCAAATATTTTAATTTTCCAAATTCTGGCAAGTGTGTGACGTCCATCTTCCAAATATGGTTAGGTATCAATCCTCTAGGATTGACTCCAAGATTAACTTGTGGTAAAAAGGTCACACAATTTTGACATTGTTTTATTATTTGTCTAGCTTGTTCCTTAGTTATTTTAAAATGCTTTTGTAAAGTATTAGCATTGACATGGAACCTTTTATGAAAATTTATAGCTTCTTCTAGTGTAGAGAAAATATGTATGTCATGTGTAGTTTTATCTGCTAAATCATTGTGCAAACTAAGGGCTCCAGGCAATCCTGTATGTGCCCTGATATGTCCTATAAAGAATGGATCTTTTTTGTCCCAGATTAAACTTTGTATAGTGGAAAACAAAGAGAAAACAGTAGAAGAAGGCGAAATCCTACCAGCATCTTCAAGGGATACTATAGCATTAACTATATACTGACTATCAGAAAATAAATTAAATACAGAATCTTTAAACATCACAAAAGTTTGTAATACTGCATTAAGCTCTACCTTTTGAGCTGATTGTTTGGGTACTAAAAATGTAAAAGTTCGATCAGGTGTAACTATTGCTGCTGTACCATTATTTGACCCATCAGTGAATATATTTGGAGCATTCATGATAGGTGTTTTTCTTGTCATTTTTGGAAAAATTACAGGATGCAATGACCAAAAAGACAATAAAGGATTAGATGGTAAGTGGTTATCAAATGAAACATTAGATTTGCACATGATTATTGCCCAAGTATTTAACTCATTAGCTAATTCATCAATTTGATTCATAGTATATGGAGTAATAATTTTATTGGGAGAAATTCCAAACACTGCCTTTGCTGTTTTTATTCCTTTGAGTATTAATTGTCCTACAGCCTCAGGATACCTAGTAAGAATAGTGTTAGGAGAATAAGATAAATGTATCCATAATAATGGACCTTCTTGCCAAAATACTCCTGTAGGAATATTTTTTGTTGGTAGTACAATAAATAATAAAGGCAAACTTATATCAATTCTATCCAAATGCATATTTTCCATATATGTTTCAATAATTTTTAATGCCTTTCTTGCTTCAGGCGTTAACATTCAGGGTGAATTTGGCTCTGATGGACCTTTTAGGATATCAAATAAAGGTCCCAATTCTCCTGTTGGAATACCTAGATAAGGCCTTATCCAATTTATGTCTCCTAATAACGTTTGAAAGTCATTAAATGATTTGAGTTGATCTACTCGTATTTGAATTTTTGGTGGAGGGACCATGGTTGAGGATAATAGAACTCCCAAATAATTAATTGGAAAATTTAATTGTACTTTATCTATTGCTATCTCTAGATTATATTTTTTTAATAAGTTTGTAAGTGTGGCATAACATTCTAGCAATGTGTTTTTAGCTTTGTGTGCTAATAATATATAATCCATATAGTGAAATATTTGTAGCTCAGGATTTTGATTTCTAAGTGGCTGGATTACTTTGTTAACATAAATTTGACACATAGTTGGGCTGTTAGCTATCCCTTGAGGGAATACTTTCCATTTATATCTCTGATCAGGACCTTTATGATTTAGTGCAGGGATAGTAAATGCAAAACTTGGACTATCCTCAGGATGAATTGGAATTGAAAAAAAACAATCTTTAATATCTATAACTAAAACATACCAAGTGTTTGGCAAAGCAGACAATTGAGGAATCCCCGATTGAGCAGGTCCCATAATGACCATTTCATTATTAATGGCTCTTAAATCTTGCAATAATCTCCATTTACCAGATTTCTTTTTGATGACAAAAATGGGAGTATTATGGGGAGATACAGAAGGTTGTATATGTCCTTCCGCTAATTGTTGTTTGACCAGATCATGGGCTACTTGCATCTTTTCTTTAGTCAAGGGCCACTGAGGAACCCATACTGGTCTTTCTGATTTCCAGGTAATTTTTATTGTCTCAGTGGCCCTTTGTGAAAATCCAACCCATGTCTGTCTGTTCCTTGATTTATTTGTATTGGTGCTGCTATACCTTGTTCTTGTTTTTCTAATCTTTTTCCTTTCCTAAAACCTTGTCTAGCCATAATAGTGGGTGCATTTTGATTGATATTATTTGTTAATGTCAAACCTAATTGATTTAAGACATCTCGTCCCCATAAATTTACAGGAAGATGATCCAATACATATGGCTGTATAGTTCCTTCACATCCTTCAGGATCCTTCCAATCTAATACCATTGCACTTCTATCGGGATTATTTGCCACTCCTAGGCCTCGAAGCGTTTGAGTGGCTTGTTGTAATGGCCAATGTTTTGGCCATTCTTGACGAGAGATGATGCTAAGGTCTGCACCTGTATCCAGTAGCCCATTAAATTCATGCCCTTGAATATTTAGTTTTAGCATGGGGCGAGAATCTAAATTTAAAGAAAGCATAGCCCAATCTACACCTGTGGAGCCTAATCCCTTGGAACCTCTTTCTACAGCATGACTGGAAAATTTATCATGTAGGCTTGGTATTATTAGTAACTGTGCTATTCTATCTACTGGTGAAATTACTGATATACCCTTTGGAGAACTGGCTATAATTTTTATTTCACCTTCATAATCGGGATCAATTACCCCAGGACTTATCAAAAGTCCTTTTAGAGTAGAAGAGCTGCGTCCCAATAATAAGCCTACTGTTCCTTTGGGAAGAGGTCCTTTCACCCCTGTGGGAATGATTTGAACTCCCATCTCTGGAGTTAGTACTGATCTGGCGGAGGCGCAGATGTCCAACCCTGCGCTCCCTCTGGTTTGTCTGATGAGGGATCTGATGTCCTGGGCACTACCCTGATGGGGTTGCTGGGGTTGCTGGGTTCCTCCAGTGCTCCGTATATTTGTGTTTTGGGGCCCCGGAGCATTGGGGCCCCCTGTCCATTTTTTGGCAACAGAGCCCGATGCCTTTGTCCATGATATTGTGGATAAACACCTTGTCCTTGTTCGTTTTTTGATAATGGAGTCCCTCTATGGTGGTTTGAGAATGGCATTCATTAGCCCAATGTAATGGAGTACCCTCTATGGTGGTTTGAGAACGGCATTCATTAGCCCAATGTCTCCCTCTACGGCATCATGGGCAAATACCCGGTATTCTACTCCTTTTATACCTAGTTTTGTTAAACCCTCCTCCTATGGGGCAATTCCTTTTAAAATGTCCTGCTTGTTGACAATTGTAGCATGTTCTTGGCCTGGCATATAAAGCCTGTTTTACTGCAGCTGCCACAATTTGCCCTTGTTCATTAATGTCTCTGGCATCTAAAACCTGTTTTACTGCAGCTGCCATGACTTGCTCTTGTTCATTAATGTCTCTACATAATTTAATATATGTGTTTAAATCTTCCTGTTTCCATGGTCTAATGATATCTCTGCACCAACGATTCACTTGGTCATAAGCCAGTTGTTTTATTAATGGCATTGCTTGTTCTGTATTCCCAAAAACTCTGGTAGCTGTTTGAATAAGCCTATCTACAAATTCAGCATAAGGTTCATTCGCTCCTTGTATTATCTTAGATAATTGACCTTGTAAACCTCCATGTCCTTGTAAAGTCTTCCATGCCTTAACTGCATCTACAGCAATTTGTAAATATACACCAGGATCATATGCAATTTGTTGCTGCCGATCCTCATAAGGTCCCTTTCCTAACAACATATCTAGATTTCTCTGAGGATAACCAGCTGCTGCATTTCGCCTAGCCATCTCCTTGCAAAATTCCTCATTGGCAACCTTCCATAACAGGTATTGTCCTCCATTTAGCACAGCTTTACAAATATTAGCCCAATCTACTGGTGTCATGTTTAAGTTGGTAATGGATTCGACCAAGCTTACAGTGAAGGGTGCTTGAGGACCATAGGTTGTTACAGCCTCTTTTAGCTCCTTCACTGTTTTGAAATTTAAACCCTGGTAAATTCGCTGCCCTCCTACCTCAAATACAGGGCATACTTGAGATCCTGTCTCAGGATCCCAACTATCAACTGCGGGGGTTGGGAGTCTCTTAGCATATGGAGGTGGTGCTGTTGATTGGACACTTATGCCCTCTGGTGATAGAATGCTGTTAGTAGCAGTCTCCTGTAGAGGTGGTGCTGTTGGTTGGACACTTTCGCTCTCTGATAGAAAGGTGTTATTAGCAGTCTCCTTTTGTAACTTTTCCCCTGATGGCTTTTTCTGCTCTAAACTTCCTTCCTCTGTCTCACTAGCTCGAAAGACCTTCTATTGCAATTGAATCTTTTCCTCTTTCTGACTAATTTGAGAGACCTTCTCTTTTACTTGAATCAATATGTCTTCTCCTTCCTCTACCTTTGTCTGTACTGAAGGCTTTGGACTAAGCAAACCAGATACGTTCGTCCACAATGGCAATGTGCCAACTGGCAGAGTCCCTGGGTTGTTCTTTTCTACTCTTTTTAAATCTTCACCATGATGGTTCCATTGTGATATATCTAACAACTCCTCCTTAAAAAGCCATGGGCTACATTTTTGTATTTTTTTTTTTAAAGAGAGAGTGAGAGAGGAGAGAGAGAGAGAGAGAGAGAGAGAGAGAGAGAGAGAGAGAGATTTTTTTAATATTTATTTTTTAGTTCTCGGCGGACACAACATCTTTGTTGGTATGTGGTGCTGAGGATCGAACCCGGGCCGCACGCATGCCAGGCGAGCGCGCTACCACTGAGCCACATCTCCAGCCCTACATTTTTGTATTATATCAACGTATGCGCTGACTGCTCTTGATTTTACTGGGAAGCCTCCTTGCTCTAACAATTTACTTAAACTCTTTCGGTTTGTTTTTTTACTAATTGCTGATCCCGTATTTCTACTATAATACAACCCAGCAAGATAACACCAAACCAAACCGAGACAGAATGAAATAAAGTTGGAACAATAATTCATTGTTGTTGGACTGCATTATCCAGAACCCTCAAGGACTTCAGCTTTCAGAATCCTCTGTGGTGAGTGGGCAAACCATTGAAGTGCATTACTCACAATCCTAAGGGGGAAATTTAGTTTCATAATTTTCTGCAGTGAGTAGGAAAAACACAGGACTAAATTACCCACAAATCTAGGTGCCAGTAGCTCTCAGGATTCTCTGTTGTGAGGGCTCTTGGACTGAGAGCTTAACTACAGTATCCATAATCCTTGGTGGGGTGTGTTGCCCAGGTGAGTATGCAGCCTGCAACTCCCAGAGTCCTCCCAAGTGAGAATTGTGCATTATGCAGGTCAGACTACACTACCTACAATTCCTGGGGACATAGTGGTGAGTGTGCTGCCTGCAATTCCAGGAGGCTTCCACAGTGAGGTCTTCAGTACCAAGGCAAGCATGTGGCCTTCAGTTCTCATCGCCCTTGCAGGAGGGGCATGTAGGCAAAACACTGGACTACCTTATCCAGAATCCTCAGGGGGAATTGCAGTTCCCAGGATCTGCAATAGTAAGGGCTTCAGGGTAGGGAGCTGAAGTATACTACCTAGAATTCTTGGAGATGCCCCATGTCCATGTGGCCTAGAACTCTCAGAGGCTTCCACAGTGAGGGCTATGGAGGTAGAGGGCAAGACTATACTACCCAGAATCCCTGGGGGCCTGCAACTCCCAGACACCTTCCTTTTGAATACCGCCAGGGCAAACTTTGTATTGCACTACACAGACTCCTCAGGGGTGTCTAGGTAGGCTTATGCTACACAGATCCCAGAGCCATGATGGGGGTGAAGTCCACTTAGGTAGGATGGATTGCACCATCCAGAATAATCAATGGCCCACAGCTCTCAGTGACCTCTGCAGTCAGAGCTGACTGAGTAGAACTGACTATAATACTCAGAATTCCTGGAGGCTCTGAGCTCTAAGTAGTCACTGTAGAGTTGAACATAGCACCAGGCTATAATACCCATGATCCTTGGGGGCTTGCAGCTCCCAGAATCCACTGTAGTGATGATGCATGGGCAGAACACCAGAATACACTGTCTAGAATCCCTAGGGATGCCTGAGTGATTGTGTAGCCTGCAATTTCTGGAGACCTCTGCAGTGGGGGCTGCATTGTAGAAGACTGGATTACAGTACCCAGAATCCTGGGTGGGGGTATGAGGTTGAATGTGCTACTTGAAGCCCCCATAGACTTCTGGAGTGAGGGCTGAGTGGGCAGAATTCCAGGCTACACTGTTCAGAATCACTAGGTGTGCCTGAGTAGCCTGCAGCTCACAGAGACCTCTGCAGCTGGGCTGCAATGTGGAATACAAGACTGCACTACCCAGAATCCTGGGGGTATGAGGGTGAATGTGCTACTTGCAATCCCTAAGCTTCTGGGGTGAGGGTTGTATGGGTAGAACACCAGAGTCCACTGCCAGGGTTCTCCAGGGTGTCTGGGCCAGCACATGGCACACAGCTTCCATGGTCCTGAAGGGCAAAGACTGTGTGAGTAGAACACCGGACTACATTGTCCAGAAACCCTGAGAACCCTGAATCTGTGTAGTCTGAAGCTCCCAGAGGCATCCATGGTGAGAGCTGGACAGGCAGGACAGACTGAATGATCTAGAATGCTCTCATAGGCTACTGGGAATTTGGTCTGAGCTCAGGTTCTTCTACCCTCCTACAGTGATCATCCTGGGCTGGGAATTAACAGATTTTCTTAGAACCCCTGATTCTGAATTGGAGCAGTCCCTGGCTAAGTCACTCTGTCTCAAAGACTACATGTCCCAGAAGCCTTTGTGGTGGTCTGTTTCTGGCTCTGTCCTTGGGCTGAGGGTCTAGACTCCCTGTATCTGCCTCCCTCTGTGCCTCTGCCTGCCTGTCTCAGGCTGCTGCAGCACTTGGCCTGGAGTGCAGTGAAGGGGTCTCCTGGACTCCATTTCTCCTCTTCTGAGATTCCACTCCTCATGTGCCACAGCCAGACCTAGTTAGAGCAGTGGAAACATATTTTATTCAGTAACTGCTGAGGGTGGAAGAAGGTGCTGACATTCACCAGGGAGCCAGGAGAGGCCCTGCCTCTGAGCTGGGAGGAGCTCCTGCATAGCGCATGGCCAAAGGGGCATGGTCAATAAGGGGCAGGGCCTTGCCGCCATCTTTAATGCTGCCTCCTTGAGAGTGAGGAGGTGGCTTCCCCCTCAGGACCAACCTAGGAGAGCCCCAGTCCTCGGAGTGTTGGGTCACTCCACAGGTAGTGGCAGAGCTCCCTTCTCAGCAGATTGAGAGAGACATCCAAGTTGCGGACTCTCGTGGGTCATGCCTCCAGGGGCTCACAGAGCTCTCTTCTCCTCAGAGCAGCCTCAGTGTTGATTCTTGGCTTAGGGACTTTCGTGAGTCGTGTCTTTAGGGATGCCTGGGGTTCCCTTCTCCTCAGCAGCCTGAGAGAGACAGTTGGTGTGGGAACCCTCGTGGGCCACATCTCTAGGGGTGCCTGAGGCTCCCTTCAACTCAGAGTGGCCTGAGGAAGACGCCTGGTGTGGGCACCCTCTTGGGTCGTGTCTCTAAGGGCGCCCAGGTTTCTGTTCTCCTCAGAGCAGCCTGAGGTAGATGCCTGGTGTGGGGACCATTTTGGGTCACATTCTAGGGACACTGGTGGGCTCCCTCATCCTTACAGCAGCCTGAGGGAGATTCAAGGCCTGGGGAGCCTTGTGGGTCACGTCTCTAATTAGGCTGGGGGTTCCCTTCTCCTCAGAGCGGCCTGGGGCAGACGCCAGGGTTGCTGTGTGCCAGGGTTGCTGTGCGTGGCCGAAGGGGGCTTGGCCAACCAGGGGCGGGACCTCAGCGCCATCTTTAAGGCCGCCTCCTTGAGAGTGAGGAGCTGGCTTCCCCCTCAGGACCAATCCAGGGGAGCCCCAGTCCTCGGAGTGTTGGGTCACTCCACAGGGAGGAGCAGAGCTCCCTTCTCAGAACAGATTGAGAGAGACACCCAGGTTGGGGACTCTCATGGGTCATGCCTCCAGGGACTCAGGGAACTCCCTTCTCCTCAGAGCAGTCTCAGTGGACTCTTGGCTTAGGGACTTTTGTGAGTTGTGTCTCTAGGGATGCCTGGGGTTCCATTCTCCTCAGAGCAGCCTGAGGGAGATGCTTGGTTTGGGGACCCTTGTGGGTCACATTGTAGGGACACTGCAGGGCAGCCTCATCCTTACTGCAGCCTGAGGGATATGCCAGGCCTGGGGAGCCTAGTGGGTCACGTCTCTTAGTAGCCCTGGGTTCCCTTCTCCTCAGAGCCGCCTGGGGCGGTTGCCAGGGTTGCTGTGCTTGGCCAAAGGGGGCGTGGTCAATCAGGGGTGGGGCCTCACCGCCATCTTTAATGCCGCCTTTTTGAAAGTGAGGAGCCTGCTTCCCCCTCAGGACCAACCCAGGAGAGCCCCATTCCTGGGAGTGTTGGGTCACTCCACATGGAGGGACAGAGCTCCCTTCTCAGAGCAGATTGAGAGAGACCCAGGTTGGGGACTCTCGTGGGTCATGCCTCCAGGGGCTCACGGAGCTTCCTTCTCCTCAGAGCAGCCTCAGCATGGACTCTTGGCTTAGGGACTTTTGTGAGTCATGTCTTAGGGATGCCTGGGGCTCCCTTCTCCTAACATTGCCCTGAGGGAGACGCCAGATGTGGGGAGCCTTGTGGGCCGCAACTCTATGTAGGCCTTGGGTTTTCTTCTCCTCAGAGTGGCCTGAGGGAGATGCATGGTGTGTGGACCCTCATGTTTTATGTCTCTTTGATGCCTGGGGTTTTCTTCTCCTCTAAATAGCCTGGGGGAGATGCCTGGCTTGGGGACCCTCATGGGTTATATTTTTAGAGAAGCCTGGGGTTTTCTGCTCAGAGCAGCCTGAGGAGATGCGTAGCAAGAGGACCCTCATGGGTCATGTCTCGAGGGACACCTGTGATTCCCTTTTCCTCAGAGCAGCCTCAGAGAGGTGGCTCAGAAGCTTCTGGCAGCTCTGGCAGCCAGTGAGGGGATGGTGGGAAGCATGAGGAGCAAACCCTGTCCTGGACCTGAGAGCTGAGGGCAGCCTTGGCTGTCAGCCCCACTCTGTCCTTCACAATTTCATCCTGGCTCCCTGTGCAGCAGTGACCCTTCCTTAGGCTGTGACCCTCATCATCTTAACATAGTGACTCAGGGTGGTTTCTAGGGAACCTGCCAGGGAGGAAGGAGGAGTGTGTGGGGAGGGAGGAATGTACAGCCTAAGGGAAGGGGACCTCAGTCCACTTCCTTGTTTTCCTTAGTGTTTAAATGGTTTGCTTTTTTCTTGCAGTGTTACATAGTAAAAAAAAAAAAAAAATTGAAAAGTATGTATGTTAACAGCCCACTATGTTATTTTAAAAAATTTTTTTAATTTTTATTTTTGAGTACTGGGGATTGAACTCAGTACTTATCTTTTTTTTTTTTTTTTTTGGTTGTTGTTGCATGTGACCACTGAGCCATATCTCCAGCCCTAGTTTGTATTATAGAGACAGGGTTTTACTGAGGTGCTTCATGCCTTGCTTTTGCTGAGGCTGGTTTTGAAGTTGAGATCCTTCTTCCTCAGCCTTTTGAGCCGCTTGAGTTTAAATATATTACTTCTTACAAAGCCAGAATTTATTAAAAATACATCTCATGTTTTTTGTGGAACCGAACTCATGAACCACATTTTTCTTTTTCTTTAATCTCTGCTTAGTTTTTTTTTTCTCAATTTTTTTAGTTGTAGAAGGGCACAATATATTTATTTTATTTATTTATTTTTATGTGGTGGTGAGGATCAAAACCAGTGCCTCACACATGCTAGGCAAGTGCTCTACCACTGAGCTACCACAGGCACACGTTTTTCTTTTGGTGGATAGTTTAATTAGCAAGAAGCCACCCCTCCAGGACCCTCTTGCTAAGGCCTTCCCCTCCAGACCCTGCCTCTCCTCTAGACCCCACCTATATTCTATGGCCCTGCTTGTCCTTCTGAACCACCCTTCCCCCTCCTTCCTACCCTGCCTATCCTCTAGGTCCTACTCATGTTCCAGGGCCTGTCCCTTCCTCAGGTCCCAACCCTCTGTGAAGCCCTGCCCCCTTGTGACTCATTCTCCCCCTCCTTCAGACCCTGTCTCTTCTCCAGATCTTTCCCTTCTTCCTGTCCTACCCCTCTTGCAGACCTCACCCCTCCTCTTTAAAAAATTTTTTTTCTGTTGCACATGGACACAATGCCTTTATTTTGTTTATTTATTTTTATGTCATGCTTAGGTTTAAACCCAGTGCCTCACACATGCTAGGCAACTGCTCTAGCACTGAGCCATAACCCCAGCCCAACCTTCCTCCTCCTTAAGACCTTGACTCTTCTCCAGACCCCACTTATCTTCCAGGCCCCCCACTCCTCCTGACCTTCTGTCCCCCTCCTCCAGACTCTGCCCCTGCTAGTCTAGGATGAGCAGCTCCGTGGCTGCTGTGCTAATTGGCATTATATTTGTAATGGTGCACAAATAACATCTTTTGTATAAACACTGACATCCTGCATTGGATGAATTATCTTGACTATATCAGAATTCGATGTACCATAAAATAAATTTAGAAAATTCACCTTTCTCTCTCTTTTATTCTCTATAGATCATGAACATTTGAAATAAAATTAGAATTTGTTAAAGGGCAGATGACAGCCAGCCTTGAGCCCTGATGATCCCAGGATCCCATCCAGTGGGAAAACTCTAAGTATCAGTCCAAGCTTTTGTATGCTAATTGATTCATTTATTTTTCTTATTTTAGAGTTATTTTGCTATGTAATTCCCCATGACCTTTGGTTCTGTGTAATAGGTTTTTGCTATTCAATTTTTAATTAATATTCTTTCAAGTTTCTACAGAATTTTTAAAATATTTTTTTAGTTGTCAGTGGATCTTTTTATTATATTTATTTATTTTGTTTATTTATATGTGGTGCTGAGGATTGAACCCAGGGCCTAACACATGCCAGGCAAATGCTCTGCCTTTGCGCCACAACTCTAGCCCTGTATAGGATTTTTAATTCTGTGAACTTCTATTTTTTATTCATTTTCTATTTGATTACACCAATAAGGAATATTTTAAAAATTTCTTTTAGCTTACTTTGTTTTTGATTGAGAGAATTGTTTTGTTTGAGAGAATTGTCTTGTTTGGAAAGGCTCATAATCAAATGATTTTAATTAATTTAAATTTATTAAGACATGTTTGAGACTGGGTGTGCAGCTCAGTGGCAGAGCATTTGCCTGGCATGTGAGAGGCCATGGAGTCCATCCCAGCACCACGCACACAGAAGATGTCTTTGACAGGACTCAAGCATGAGAGATATAGTTTCAAAAGATCAGGTATTGGGGCTGGGGTTGTGACTCAGCAGTAGAGCACTCGAGCAGCACGTTCGAGGCCATGGGTTTGATGGCACCACATAAAAATAAGTAAATAAAACAAAGGTATTGTGTTGAACTACAATTAAAAGAAAAATTTAAAAAAAAAGATCATGTATTTACACATATACACATATACCAAAGTGCCTCTTCCAAATTCATATGAAATTATTCTAAGAAAATTTCAAATCAGTTTTAAAAGAGAAGAGGGATGATGGTATTTTTAATGTTAACTATTGATATTTCATGATATTTAAAACCACTGTAGATGAAATCTCCTGAGATGCAAATCATTTCAAAATGTAAGAGACAAGTCAGTAGCTGCTTTTTTGTAATTCAGATACATTTACTAAAAGCAAGCTTTTTAAAAAACAGATATTTTCTTTTTTTCAAATTTAGAAAGCATTTCCATATGTCCTATTAAAGTTCTGTATTCATCAGAAAGTTCTCTTATTCCTTGCATTCAAAGGGATGGGCCTTCTAATGAGCATGATACTTTATGTTGTCAAAAATTCTTGTGGGAGACCTCTTTTAAGTGTTTTTTTTTCTTTTTTTTTTAAAGAGAGAGTGAGAGAGGAGAGAGAGAGAGAGAGAGAATTTTTAATATTTATTTTTTAGTTCTCGGCGGACACAACATCTTTGTTGGTATGTGGTGCTGAGGATCGAACCCGGGTCGCATGAACGCCAGGCGAGCGTGCTACCGCTTGAGCCACATCCCCAGCCCCCTTTTAAGTGTTTTGCCTCTGTTCAAAATATCATTTAAAAATGTATCAATTTGCTTTTGATTTCAGAAATTTGTCTTTCTTTTGAAATTATGTATTTATTAGTATTTAGGGTTATTTCATGTAGTAAATGCCATGATTACATTTTATCCTAATGTTGGTGCCCCTATGTGCTTATAAGGTGGCTTTCAGAATGCAGTTGAGTATCTCTCTCATATCTGTGGGATTCATTAGAAAAGTACATGCACTTTTGATCATATTTAAATGGTTGCATTTGAATTATTAGAAGCAGAAATCAGACATGTTAGTATTGTGAGCTGAACAAAGTGCAGGTTTACTTTAATCATTTTGAGGAGGTTGACATAATGGCTTCTGCCTTGTTCTGTACCTGCCATAGTTGTCAGATGTCTCACCTGGAGAATTTTTTTTTTTTTGGCACTGGGGATTAAACCCAGGGCCTTGCTTGTGCTATGCACGCCCTGAACTACATATGTCCCCAGTCTTTGTTACAATTTCAATCTGAGACAGGGTCTAGCTGAATTGCTAATGTCAGCCTCAAATTTGTGATCCTTCTGCTTTATCTTCCCAAATAGCTGAGATGACAGGCATGAGTCAAAGTGCCTGGCTTGTCCTGGAGGATTTTGATGTCAGTATCATATGTTTCCAATGTGTTAATAATTTCCTAAGCTAGATTATGTTCATATCATATGTTTCTTATCAATAGTCAATAAAGCCTTTTTGTTGTTATTTTGATGGTATGCTTAATGTGAACATGGTTTATGATGTGACACCACTGTTTATGGTGATCTAGCTATGCAATACACTGTAAGGAGAGTATTTTGATTCTGAGAGTCTCAAGTGTTTTAGGTCCAACATGTTTCCTTAAGAGGAGTGATTATTCATTTTCTATTTGATTACAAAAATAAGACAAATTTATTTTTTTTTGTGGTTCTGGGGGTTGGTCCTAGGGACTCCTGCATGCTAGGAAATCTTTCTACATCCCCAGCTCCATAGATCCTTTAGTTGTCATTAGCTTCATGATGAGCTAGTGACAATAAAATTACTTAGAAGTTCAACTAGAGTTAGACTTATACAAGAGTGTGGGCATCCATAGCTCCTTGTGATTTCTAAAAGGTAAAGTGTTTTCTCACAACACAGCAGCATCTAATATAATTTCTGGACCAAGCTGACACCTCTGCTTCTCTTAGCTCACCACTTCCTGCAGAGTTCTTGGAGGAGATGACTATTTATTTGACTATTTGTCCCAGTCACAAATATTTGATTATATTGCTGCTAAAAAGGTATGCATAGAAATAAAATAGAGACAAGGATTCTTTGGGATAAATGATTCAGACACAGTGAGTCAATTTGCATTAGGACTTTTTTTATACAAAGTCACTCTTTCAGGAAAGTTAAACCAAGAGTTGAAATAGAATCTCTAAAATGTCATTTTTTTTCTCCTCTATTGATCAAGTTTTAAGAAGGCAAATCTAGAACCTAGTGACAGCATAAAAATATAAGGAGTTTACTTATGTTATTATTTCAACATGAAATATGTAAAAGAAGCACATACTTTGAACTTTTTTTTTTTTAAAGAGGAGAGGGAGAGAGAGAGAGGGGGAATTTTTTTAAATATTTATTTTTCAGTTCTCGGCAGACACAACATCTTTGTTGGTATGTGGTGCTGAGGATCGAACCTGGGCAGACACAACATCTTTGTTGGTATGTGGTGCTGAGGATCGAACCCGGGCCGCACGCATGCCAGGTGAGCACGCTACCGCTTGAGCCACATCCCCTGCCCTGAATTTTATATTAGTTTGAACTATTTGATTTTTGCATTATGAATGTTCATAATAAAATACAGAACTAGCTAAGAGTGTCAGTTACCAGTAATTAACTGTATGAATAATTAAACAAGTGTTTGAGAAAATACAACCATGTCCTAAGGTTTTACTTTAGAGTAGTTTATATATATATATATATATATATATATATATATATATTTTTTTTTGGTGTGGAGGTACTGGGGATTGAATCCAGGGGCACTTAGTCACTGAGCCACATCCCCAGCCCTTTTTTATATTTTATTTAGAGGCAGGTTCTCACAGAGTTACTTAAGACCTCACTAAGTTGCTGAGGCTGGCTTTGAACTTGAAATCTCCTGCTTCAGCCTCCCAAGATGCTGAGATTACAGGCATGTGCCACCATGCCAGGCTTAGTTTTATCTTTATACAGAGATTGAAAAGAAAGTGCAGAGATTTCCCAAGTAGCCTCAATCTGGTTTCTTCCCTTGTTATGACTTAAGTGAGCTGTCTCTAAAGTGTTAACATCTTAGACCATTTGTCATGAAGAAAAAATAATGGTATGTTAACATTAACTGAAGTTACATATCCTTTGGATTCTCAGTTCTGTGTCTTCCTGTTCTAGGATCCCATCTAGGAGCCAACATGACATCCAGTCATCATATCTCCATAGACTTCTCTTGGGGTGACAGTTTCTATGAACTTCCTTGTTCTGATGACCTTGAGAGCATTGAGGACGACTTGTCAGGTATTTTTATATATATATTTTTTAATTTTCCTTTTTTAATATTTAAACTGGGGCTGTGGGTCTGGGGGAGGCAGGTCACAGAGGTGAGGAGCTGCTCTGTCATCTCTTGTCCTTATTGTCATATTAGTATTTTTTTTTTTTTACAATTTAAAAAGTTATTTATTTCATGGTAAATGGATCTATTTAAACTTATAATACAAAAACATACATATAATATATTCACTTATAAATAAATTTATAAAGATTAGCATATGCCATTTATATAAACATAGATGTCACAAAACTTACTCCTAGTGATCAAATGTGACCCATAAAATCTTGAACACATATGGACATTTGATTTATATCTTTTTATTCTTTTTCTAGACTTTTTATTGTAGACAAGTTTAAAACACCAAATGAGTGAATGCAAAGAATTGTGCCAATTTCCATAGTTATTAATTGAAGATAATATTTTATTTTCCTACTAGTGGCATTTATTTCCCACAAATACTGCATGTGGCTTTTATGTGTTGAATCTGAAAAGATCAGAATACATCAGACACTAGAAAGGCAATATGTCAATCAATGGAAGGGAAACTGATGTGATACAGCAATTTGTATACGGGGTAAAAGGGGGAGTTCATAATCCACGTGAATCAAACCGTGTAATATGATGTATTAAGAACTATGTAATGTTATGAACGACCAATAAAAAAAAAAAAAAGAAAAGAGATATCAATGAAAAAAAAAAAAGTCACAGTTCAGATAGACTCAAAGTCATTCCACTCTAAGTTTTTAAATTAAAGAACAAAAGTTAGACCCAAGCCTAAAAGATGAACTTCCATAAGAATCCCAATATTCATCTGCTTGAAGTAAGCAATGTATTTCTACAGTAAAGAAACCATGCATAAACTTGATACAAAAATTTTGATGTTAATATTTTTTATACAAGGCATGTTGTGTTTTAAGTCAAGTATCTGAAATAGTAGGTATGCATTTTAAATTGTTTCCAGTCATGTATTAAAAAATACCAGTCATCAGGGCTAAGATTGTGGCTCAGTGGTAGAGTGCTTGCCTCGCACATGTGAGGAATGTGTTCAATCCTCAACACCACATAAAAAATAAAATAATAAAATAAAGTGTAAACAAGTTTTGAAAAAAATGAGTCATCAGAAAACCATGTAGATGAGGCTAAATCATTCCATGACTCTTTAGACCTTGTAGATCTAAAAGACATGACAGTAAGAGAAACCAAAATAGTGAAACATTCATGAACATAGGATACCATTTAAAAATCTGAGATGATTTAGATATTTGGTTAAAACATCAAAGAGTTGATTTCTGTTTATTTTAATTTTTAACTTGAATCTACTATTTGTACTTGGATATGAGACCCATTATTATAACTCAACATGTGTATATAGTGTGTAATTATCAGACCAGGGTAATTTTCATCTCATTAAAATTATTCATTTTTATTTGAAACCTGCAAACTTCTGGATGTTTTGATTTGTTTAAGTAGTTATTATAGAATTCAGTCACCTTATTTTGCTACAAAACCTACAAGCTACTTTCTGGTCTTAATTGTTTTTGGTGCTGCTTACACATAATCAGTCTCTTTCTCATTCTTATCATAAATCTGAAAACTTTTCTGTTCTCAGTTTCTGTGTGGTCATATTAGTATTGACTGTGCTCACCTGGCTGAGGCAGTGCCTTTCAGGTTTCCTTGTGTTTCTCATATTTAGCCTGGGGCTATTGGACTGGGGAAGCTGGTCACTGAGATGAAAAGCAGCTCTATCATCTCATGCCCTCAAGGTGAAATGTTAGTATTGATTGTGCTCACCTGCTTGAGGAAGGGCCTTTCAGGTTTCTTACTATGAAGTTACTCTTTTTTTTGCATGTCCACATTGTCTGTTCTTCTGGAGGAAGTTGTAATGCAGAGCCCACGCTTAGGGATCAGAGAGTTAGCTCTACCTCCTTGATGACTATGTCCCTCTCAATTATATGGAATTCTTCTGCACAAGAGGTTTCTACTCAACCTCATTTGTTTGTGTATTCAGTCATTTATATGTATCAGTCATCTGGATAGTTTGATTAAGCTGTTTTTTGTTCTCCCGCCCTTTTTAAATACTACTTTGCCGCTCAATTCATCCCTACTTTAACCATTGGGAATTCTTTCCATTGGAGATCTTTTCATTATCTCCTATTGTCCTTTAACATATTTTCTGGTTTTGTCCCAAAGTTTTTTCTTTCTGATATTTTAATTACCCTGACTTATATATTTACTGTGTTACTCTTAGTATCAGCCATTTCTTCAAAGAGTCATGGCTCCTTTGGTTGGAGAGTGATATTAAAATCTTTCATCTGGCAGGGGCTGGGGTTGTGGCTCAGTGGCAGTGTACTCATCTGGCATGTGTGAGGCACTGGGTTCGATCCTCAGCACCACATAAAAATAAACAAATAAAATAAAGGTCTTTAAACAAGTGTAAAAAAAATATTTCATCTTGCATCTTGATCCACACAACTGACAATGCAAAGAAGTTTATGTGTATTCTAATCTTTTCATACCCCCTAGTTATAACTATGTTTATGTGGAACCATCTGTAAATGTATTAAGCAAAATGTGAGTTTATACTGGTCTGCAGTCAGTGGATTCTGACCCATTATGACATAGATCCCTCTACCTTCACCCCTTGTTTATCATAACTTCTCATCCCATTAGTGGGAAATCTAGCTCCCAGTTTCTGCCATGTAATTAATTCATTGTTCCATTATGAACAATGAATTCATTATTGCTCCAGATTATGGGCTGTGACATAATAAGAAATACACATTCAGCCTCTGCACCCAGTTCCTGGTGCAGCACTCCTAAAATCTTTATATTTGCTGAGTGACAGAGGTGTTAGGAGCATTTTTTTGTCCTAATATTGATTCTTTTACCTTGGTTATTTGCACAGAGCTCCTAAATCCTGCAGAATCTCCTGGGGGCCTAGGAGGGGCTTGTGCTTTAATAAGGACTTTTGGTGGGCTCTAGGAAAGCTTCAGGATGGAGGATGGTCATGAGAAAAACCACAGGAAGGGTGGTGCACCCCAACTCCAAGTAGATGGAGACTCCTGTGCTGGGAGGCACCTGGGCCTCATCCTGCACAACTCTTCCTCTGTAATTTGGTCTTTTCTAGAATGTCATAAAAGGTAAACCATACAGCATGTAGCCTCTTCAGCCTGGCTTATTTCACTTAGTGTACCAGGTAGAATTTATCTATTTCTCTGTGTAGGGTGGTAGTTCATTCCTTTATATTCTGTGTTGGTTATGCATTCAGGTATGGGAGGACATTCTTTTTTTTAATTTTAATATTTATTTTTTAGTTTTCGGCGGACACAACATCTTTGTATGTGGTGCTGAGGATTGAACCCGGGCCGCATGTATGCCAGGCGAGCACGCTACCTCTTGAGCCACATCCCCAGCCCTGGGAGGACATTCTTATTTGTGATCTGATCTGCATCATAGAGCTGCTATTCATAATTATATGCTAGTTTTGTTTTGACATACTTTTTCAAAGAATTTCTCTAAAAGAAGGTGATTTATAGGGACACTGTTGGGTTATAGATTGGACTTTTTTGCTTTGGGAAGAACTGGCACATCATCTTCCAAAATGGCCATGCCACATGTTCTCCTAGTAATGCCTGAGACTGCTGGTATCTCACATCCTGCAGCTGTTGGTGCATTGCTGTTTCTTAGAGATCAGCAGTTCTAATAGCTGTGCCATACTACCTCACTATTGTTTTAATTTATGATTTCCTGATGATATGGGATACTGAGCATCATTTTGTATAACTATGTGCCATCTTTTACAGAGTAGGAAAAAAGTGTGTGTGTGTGTATGCATGTGTGCATATGTGAGTTGTGTGTGTGTGTGTGGTGCTGGGGATTGTACCACAGGGCTCACATAAACTAGGCAAGTGCTCTACCACTGAGCTAATCCCATCCTTTAAAAAATTTCCTAGGCTGGGCTCAAGTTTGCAATCTTCTTGCCTCAACCTTTTCAGTAATTGGGGTTGTTGGCATGCAACAGTGCACTTCGTAAAAAATTGAACTTTATAAAGTCCATGTTATTGGTATTTTTTTTTTCAGTCAATTGGTATTTGGTATTGTGAGTTAAAACTCATCAGCAAGGACTAGCGAAGTAGCTCAGTATTAGAAAGTTTGTACAGCATGTGTGAGGCCCTGCATTCAATCCCTTGTACCAGAAACAAATATACACTACCATTACTAAATCTAAGATTACATAGATTTTCTTATTTCTTTTCAGATTTTTTTTTTAGTTTTATCACATTTTAGTTGTGGACTATTATGAGTTAATTTTTGTAGGAGTTTCTGTTTGTGTCTACATTCATTTCACTTAATAAGGTTTGAATAATTTGTTCAATCACCATTTCTTAAGAAACAAGGATACTGGGTTTCATTTTAGTTTGAATTTCCAAAATCATGGCCTTGAGTAATCTAGATACAGTACTGAATTTCATCCATTTCTCAGGAATGTCATGGGGTGCCCATACACCACTGAATTGAAGCATTTTGTGCTGGGTCCTAATGACCACCAGAGGGTATGTGCCACCTTCATGGATATGGCAGTGTCATAATACTGTTACGGTGGAGTGATAATGGTAACATGTTTTCCATGTGCAGCCTGTAATGCTAATGTATTATCCATAGTAGCCTTTGATGCTATTGTGACCATATGTGGCCTCTAATACAAATATAGTGTCCACAGAGTAGCCTTGAACACTAATGTAACAGCTTCCATATTAATATAATATCCACATCATGGCCTCTAATACTAAAATAATATTCATAACATGACATCAAAAACTAATATAATAGCTACCCTGTGGTCTCTAATCCAAATATAATATACATACTATAACATCTAAAGTAAAACAGTATCTCCCTGTGATCTTTAATACTAATATGATGTCCATAGTGTAGCACCTAAGTCTAATATAATAGCTCCCTGTGTCCTTTCATGTTTTTATGGTATCCATAGCTATTGTGGTTTAGATATGAGTTATCCTTTAAAAAACTCAAGTGAATCAATGAGAAAAAATTTAAATGTGTAATGACTGGATCCTGAGAGCATTAACCTACATCAGTGCACCAACTTAATGAAAGCATTAACCTAATTATCCACTGATAGGGATTAACTGGATGGTAACTGGACAAGGTGGGTAAATGGTGGCATTCCTTTGGGGTTAATATTTTGTCCCTGGGGAGAAGAGCGCTCGTGCCCCCCCTCCTTCTTGTTTGCCAGCTTTTCTTCTCTACAGTTTTGGCAATGATGTTCTGCTTCAATTTGGACCAAGAGCTCAGTGGTAGAATGCTTGCCTAGCATGTGTGAGGGACTGGGCTCAATTCTCAGCACTGCATATAAATAAATAAAAGTCCATTGATTACTAAAAAAATTTTTTTAAATGAGCAATTGAGTTGTGTGTCTTTGGAGTGAGACCTCTGAAACCATGAGCAGCAAATAAGCTTTTCCTTTTTAAATTTTTTCTTGTCAGATCTTTTGGTCACAGTGGTGAAAAAGCTGACTAAATCAGTGAGTGGGTTTTTGCTATGAATAATCTATACAATTCAGTAGTCTTTAGAGATGGTTTGTTGGGGGAGAAAGTTTGAAATATTTAGAGATAAAGCTGGGAAAGGTTTAGTAAGTTGCAGGTGGAGCTTAATGAGGGATTCTGGTGGGTTCTCAGAAGTCTAAAATGCCAATAGGATTGTAAAAAACAAAGAATGGAGATGTAAGGTTTCAGAGGAAGAGGACTCTATTGAAATACGACTGGAGGGCATTCATATTACACTCTTGCTAGGAAGTTGTCTACATTTTGCCTGTGTCCTGAGACATTCTATGAGTTTGAATTAAAAGGTGATGAACTAATTAATCTGGCAAAGGAAATTTCAAGGCAACACAGCATTCAGGTAGTGAGATGGATATTGCTGGTGACCTTTAGTCAAATTTACTGTGGATCAGATCAGAAAGCAGAGCAGAAAGATTTTAACAATTTCCAGTTTGCCCAGAAAAATGTAAAACTGGGCTGGGGATATGGCTCAAGTGGTAGCACGCTCGCCTGGCGTTCGTGCGGCCCAGGTTCGATCCTCAGCACCACATACCAACAAAGATGTTGTGTCCGCCGAGAACTAAAAAATAAATATTAAAAATTCTCTCTCTCTCTCTCTCTCTTAAAAAAAAAAAAAAGAAAAATGTAAAACTGGGATGAAGGAAGTTGTTATTGTTCATGACATTACCACCACTGCAGAGATGCTAAATTACTTTACCCAGAGACAATATAAAAGATGGCTTGTGGGCATCTTATGAATTGAAAAGATCTCACCTATCTCTGGCTCAAGGTTATAAAAGTAAAAATTCTTTGAGACCATTTGTGCACCTGCTTGAACAAGAGGGTTGGGAAGTTGTTTCACCATGCCAGGCACTCAGAGGATACTACAGCCATAGTCATAGAAATCTTGCTTACTGGTTGAGATGGTAAAAGTACTTGACATCAACCACATGGTGCTTTTTCTATTATCTTCTTCTTCTTTTTTTTTTTTTTTTGATTGGGGGACATTGGAGTTAGGGAGTTATGGAGGCTTTCATTGAGATTTCAAAGGAAAACCTGGGAGGCCAAGAAAATGGTTAGTTGCTGTGGGTAGCCTCTGAGAGTGTGATGTATGAAGTGAGAAGGCAGCTGGAACTGTAGTGGAGACCCCCAAGATTAAGAGATTCCAGTACCATGGAGAGTCTGCCAAGGAAAGCTGTGGGAATCAAACAGATGTATAAGCTGAGAGAGTCTTGTGGGTTGCAACCAGCAAAGCCATAGGGCAGAGCTGCACAAGCCCTTTTGGAGAGAACATCACCATGCCATGTGCCTCAGATGCTGGTTGTGGAACTATAGGTTTTGTGTGCCCAATTGAGTGTTAGTGTTTGTTTGGTCCCACTGATACCAGTCTTGGAGATCAAGAACAGGTCCTTGTTTCCCTGATGTTGAAGATTAAACACCCATGACATAGAAACCAAGTTTTATTTAAGAAAGAAATGAAGTAGACTTCTCCAAAGAGAAGGGAGCTCAGAGTTGAATGTCTGTGGGGATGGGTGTGTCTTGCTCTTTTATATACCCCAGACCCCCCACATATGTGCCTTAGGGCAGGAAGAAGCAGGAATGTGACATATCTGGTCCCCCCAGGCTAGGCAGGGTTGCATGCAGATTGCTTTTTCGTCAAAGAAAGCATGTGGGGAGTCAGTACAGTGGGCTTATTTTATATAATTATTCTCTTAACCTTATGTTTCCACCATCTTCATCTATCTCTCCTTGACACCACCCCTTCTTTAAAAGACCCTGTGCTGTTATTTGTTGATTTTTATGTAATTTGCTTTTGATTTTTATGGGAGCTCATTGCAGAGAATTTGCCTTGAATCTCAGAAGAGACTTTGGACTTGGCCTTTTGAGTATGTTGTTAAGAATATATGGACTCTTGGGCTGGGATGTAGCTCAGTGGCAAAGCATCTGCCTTGCATCTACAAAGCCCTGGGTTTGACCCCTGGTAATAAAAGGAGAGAGAGAGAGAGAGAGAGAGAGAGAGAGGAGAGAGAGAGAGAGAGAGAGAGAGAGAGAGAGAGAGAGAGAGAGAGAGACAGACAAGGGAGGGAGAAGGGATAGAGAGAATGAGTATATGAGAATATTTTGTTTCTTGGAAATGGACTCAAAATATTTTGCATTGTGAGTGGTGGACCTGAGCTTTTCTGGGCCAGGGTCAGAATACTATGGTTTAGATATGAAAACTCATGTGAGAGAAAATGCAAGAAAGTTTTCAGGTGAAATGATTGGATAGTGACAGCCTTAAACTGATCAACATGTTAATTCACCCATAAGGAAAACTTAATAATTGTAGGTAGATAAAGTGTGGTTGGAGGAGCACTGGAGGCATTCCTTTGGGAATATATTTTTTCCCTGGTCTCTCCTTCCTGTTTGGCATGTTCTGACCCACTCTCCTCCTCCACACCCTTGGGTGAGGTGATGGTGTTCTGTCTCACTTCAGGCCCAGAGACATGAATCTACTTTCTGTGAATGGAGACTTTGGAAACTGTGAGTGCCAAATCAAAATTTTTATTCTCTAAAATTGTTCTTGTCACAAATTTTAGACACAGTGGAAAAAAAGCTTACTAAAACAATACTGCCTAGAAATAATATAATAGTGGCCCTTTGACTTTTTATGCTAATGTAATATCCATAAATAGCATCTAGAATTAATTTAATAGCTACCATATAACCTTTAATAGTATTATAATATCAATACTATAGTATCCAAAACTAATATAAGCCTGCACTCTGGTCTTTAATACTGTTTTCACAACTCAGTTCTTATCCTCAATGTCAATCCTATAATGAGTGCACAGTTTTGAGAAAAAGGAAAAAGAAGGTTTATTGCTTTGATAGCAAAGGAGAAACACAAGGGACTCCTGTCCCAAAGTCTATGATTCTGCCCATCAGGAATAGAGGCCTTTTAAAGAGATTATTCAAAAGCTACATTGCATGTGTTCTCTGTCTGGAATTGTAATCTACTTGTTAATTTCAGAGATATAATTTCTGAGATCTTCTTGTACCATCCCCAAATTCTGTATGACTTAATTCCTAAGGTGGATGTGTACTTAAGGACAAATCTTCCTAAATGGGAAAGGTAATCCTGTTTCCCCTGAGATTAGGGAGGGGAGAGATTAGGGAGGAGCATAGAGAGAAATAAAGAAATATATATATATATATATATATATATATATATATATATATATATATATATCTCAAGTCCTCTACCATTGAGCCACAACCTCAGCCCCAAGAAATATGTCCTTTTAAAAAATAAGTTGGTGGGGGAGGTGGTAGTTTTGGCTCAGTGGTAGAATACTTTCCTAACACATAAAATAAATAAGATAACAGGTATTGTATCCATCTACAACCAAACCAAAAAATTAAAAAAAAGACAACTGCTTTCAATTTCAATATTCTACTATATTAGTCATTTATTTTTTAAAAAATCAATAAAAATATTCTACTATATTAAAAGATAGTTACAGCGGATGAAGGGAAAGCAAGGAACAAGAGATGGGTAATCGAGAAATGAAAGACAGAGACCAGGCAGAGATACACCCCAGAGTTTGTTTGTCAGAGCTGACAAATAGTGGCCATCTCTCTGTAGGAAAGAGAGGCAAAACAGGCTTGAATTCTGGGATTTTTATAGGGCAGGTACAGGATTCAGAGCCCGGAGGATTCTAATACTAAAGGTTAAGGTTTGGGTTGGTATGAGGGAGTGATGAGCCTTTCTCAGAAAGGGCCTTGGGTGGGAAAGTGAAACTTTTTCCTTAAAATGGCAGCTGTCATTTAAGATGGCCATCCAGATGCTAAGCAAGGACCTTATAGTGGCAGAGCAGAAAGGGCTATATTCAAAGTATAAAGTGGACCACTGTAATAATACTACTATAATATCCATAATATAGCAACTAAAACTAATATAGTAGCTGTCATGTTGCCTTTAATATTAATGTAATATCATAATGTGGTCACAGGGCAGCTTTTATATTAGTTTTATAGGCCACTGCATGGATATTAATATTAAAGGCCAAATGGCAGTGATCATATCAGTTTTGTATGCCATAGTGTGCACGTAATATTAGTGTTAAAACTGAAATAAGAGCTGCCTTGTGCCCTTTTAATACTAATATGTCATCCATACTATGGAACTGTAACTGATATAATAGCTCCTCTGTGAACTTTATAACTAATATGATATCCATATTATGGCATCTAAAACTGATATATTAGCTGAAATGTGGAATTTAATGTTAACATTATATCCATCCTGTAAACCTAAAAGTAATATAATAACTGCCCTGTAGCCTTTAATATTAATATAATATTCATATTATAGCATCTAAAACTAATATAATAACTACCCTGTGGCTCTCAGTATTAATAGTATATCTATATTATAACATCTAAAACTAATATATGTGCCCAGTGCTCTTAGTACTAATATGATATTCATTAAATAACATCTAAAAAACTGATGTAATATATCTTGTGGCTTTAAGAAATTTTTTTTTTAGTTATAGATGGACCCAATGCCTTCATTTTATTTGTTTTTTTATGTGATGCTGAGGTTCAAACCCAGTGCCTCACATAGGCAAGTGTTCTACTACCGAGTCACAACAACAGCCCCTCTTGGGGCTTTTAATAATAATATGATATCCATATATAGCATCTAAAAGCAATATATTATCTTTCATGTGGCCTTAAATATTAATATACTATTCATACTATGATATTTATAACTAACATAGTAGCTTCCCTTGGTCTTTAATATTAGTATGATATTCATATAGTGACCTATAAACCCAATATAATAGCTGCCCTGTGACTTTAAAAAATTTTTGTTATAGTTGTTTTTATTTACTTTTGTAGATGGACACAATACCTTTATTTTATCTGTTTATTTTTATGTGGTGTTGAGTATCGAACCCAGTGCCTCACATGTGGTAGGCAAGCACTCTACCACTGAGCTACAATCCCAGCCCTGTCCTGTGTCTTTTAATACTTTTAATGTAGCATCAAAAATTGATAAATTACCTCCCTGTGACTTTTAATATTAATATAATATCCTTACTATAGCAACTGAAACTGATAGCACAGCTGCCCTGTGGCCTTTAATACTAATATAATTCTATAACATTTAAAAGTGACATAATATTTGCTTTGTGGCCTATAATATTAATATGATATCTATAAGAGTTTTTAAAACTGATATAAGAGCTGTCCCATGTGGTGTTTAATGATGATAGTATTTTAAAGCTGATATTATATCTTTCCTATTCCCTTTATTCTTGATAATTTATCCATATTAATATATTTAACACTGACAAAATGACTGTACTATGGCATTTTTTACATTTTTTTTTTTTAGTTTTGATGGACCTTTTAAAATTTCATTTATTTATATGCAATGCTGAGATTTGAACCTAGCGCCTCACACATGCTAGCCAAGTGCTCTACCACCAAGCTACAACCCCAGCCCATACTGTGGCCTTTAATACATTTATAATGTCCATATTATAGCATGCAAAACTGATATAATAGCTGCCTGTTGCCTTTAACATTAATAGCTATACAATGTGTATAAAACTAATAGTTTCCCATAACCTTTAATACTTACATATTATCCATATAATAGCATCAAAAATTGATATTACTTGCCCTGGAATTTAATATTATAGCCTCAATGTAGCATCTCTAACTAATGTAATAGCTTCCCTATGGCCTTATATAATCATTCTCCTGTGGCTTTTAATATTAATACAATATTCATATTATAGCATCTAATACTAATATAATAGCTGGCAATGTGCCTAAGGTATGAATATGATATCCACATATAGCATCTAAAACTAATAAAATAGCTGCATTTTTTGTCCCTAATACTTATAAGCGATCCATAGTATAGAATCTAAAATTAATAGAGTAGCTGCTCTGTGGCCTTAAACACCAATATGACATCTATTTGTAGCATCCAAAAGTGACATAATAGCTTCCCTGTGGCTTTATTGTTATAAGATAACCATACTGTAGCATTAAAAACTAAAATAATATCTTACCTTGCAGCCTTAATATTAATATGATATGCATACTATGGCATTAAAAATTAATATATAGGTACCATGTGGCTTTTAATATTAAAATGCTGTCTATTTTACAGCATCTAAAATGAATACTATACACACACACACACACACAAACTATAGCTTCTAAAACAAGGTGGTTGCTCTGTGGCCTTTAATATTAATATGATACCCATAAAGTAGCATCTAAAACTATTATGATAGCTGCCCTGTAGGGTTTAATATTAATATTATATCAATAATAATAATATAATATTCATATTATAGCATCTAAAATCAATATACACACTGTAGCATCTACAACAGATATATTAGCTGCACTGTGGCTTCTAACATTAAAATAATTTCTGTAGTATAGCATCCAACACTAATATAATAGCTGTATGATGGACTTTCTTACACCCTCTCCAAAAAAACAAAAAACAAAAAATAAAATAGCTGCCACCTGAGTCTTAATGTTTTATCCTTACTATAACACATTAAACTAATAAAATAGCTGTACATAGTAAAGACTGAGCTCATGAGGTTTCAGAGGAAAAGGCCTCTGTTCAAAATTGGATGGGAGGCCATTCTTGTTACATTCTAAAAAGTTGTCTACAGTTTGCCTATGTTCTGAGATGTTCTGTGAGGCTAAATTTAAAGATGATAGAGTAATTAATCTGGCAGAAGAAATTTCAAGGCAACACAGAATTCAGGCAGTGACATGAATATTGCTGGCAGCTTTTAGCCAAATTTGGTATAATAATCAAAGATCATAAAGCAGAGCAGAAAGAAAGAACACCTTTTAATTTGGTCAGAGTTAAACTAAATGTGTGAGTCAAACTGGAGCTTAGGAAGTTGTAATTGTTAAAACATTCTGACCACTAAAGTGATGCTAAATACTTTGCCCAGAGACAATAGGAAATAAGCCTTGAGTGCATCTCAGGAATTGGCAAAACCACGCCAGTTAAAGGCTCAAAGTTTTAATTTATCTTTTTTTTTTTGTACCTGGAATTGAACCCAGAGGTACTTAACTACTGAGTCACATCCTCAGCCTTTTAAAATATTTTATTTAGAGACATGATGTCACAGAGTTGCTTAGGGCCTTGCTAAATTGCTGAGGCTGATTTTGAACTTGCAATCTTCTTGCCTCAGCCTCCTAAGCTGCTGGGATTAGAGTCAGGCACCAACCTGCAGCTGACCCTTGACTAGGACAGGACCTCCTGGGAAGGGGTACCTGTGCAGTGTCCAGAGGTCATCTGGATAGAGGCAGGAAGCCCCTCCTTATTTTCTGTGCTCAGCCCCTATGGGGAAAGTTGTCTACTCTCAGTATACCGACTGCCAGCCCCCCTTCCCTTCCACCTATCTGACTTTGTCTTGGATTACTCCAAGCTTGTTGTATGCTCACTCCCTCAAAGGGCCAGCTGGGCCCAGTGGGCATAGGTGAGACACCATGACCAAGTGGAGTATCATCTTCTGTACATTCCTGAGGGACTCTCCCTGCTGAGATTAAAAGAGATATTTTGGCTGTTCCAAGGTGTGGATGGCAAGAGGGGGGAGCTGAAAGAGAATATGAGGGGTGGTTTGTTCAGCCATGGACTTTCTGGGATCCAGGGCTTTGGGGATATAAAATATGGGTGGAAAATATTCAAACCATAGCACCATCCTTTTAGATCAAAACATGGGATGATGGGCTCTATTTTAGCTAAAATATGCAAACGTATGTTGAATAACCAGAACAGTGAATTTCAGAGGTTGTGCATCAGGACTAGGTAGTGGCATAGCTCTCTCTACAACACTAAACAAGCTAATCAATCAACAGAATCCAAGCTTAGGATGCATTTGCTACCTGTGGAAAAGAGATGAAATTAAAAGTTGGCATGGGAGTGTGAAGCTGTATCATAATGTCCTCTAAGCTAATCAGAGGTGGGTCATAGGGACCCTAATGGCAGTCACCTCCAGGTTCTCCCCTAGATGTGGTTCTTTGGGGATCCTGGAGTTGCCTCCATGTTTGTCTGTTGTATCCCTGGAAGCTCCTATGGATGGACAAAGATGCAGGCCTGGGTTGTTGTGCTTGCATTTTTCTGAGTTTACCACCCACATCCATAACTTTGAAATCTCTTTCCATAGGCATGCTGAGCCTGAGTTTATCAGCTGCATATACAGGTTTTTCTATTCCCTCTGTGAGGTGTACAAAGGTAAGGGCAGTCCAGGTTCCAGACCAGAGTAGAGACCTGGGGGAGCTCAGAGACACCAGGGCCTCCATGGCATAGATTCATAGCAGTTATGCTGTTCGTTTACCCATTGAAGCACATCCTGATTGCTTAAGCTATTGGGGCATTGTGAATAGAACTACTATATGTAATTGCATGTTGTTATCTAGGTACACATTTTTTTAAAGAGAGAGAGAGAGAGAGAGAGAGAGAGAGAGAGAGAGAGAGGGGGAGAGAATTTTTTAATATTTATTTTTTAGTTATTGGCGGACACAACATCTTTGTTGGTATGTGGTGCTGAGGATCGAACCCGGGCTGCATGCATGCCAGGCGAGCGCGCTACCACTTGAGCCACACCCCCAGCCCCCCTAGATATACATTTTTGAGGAAGTTTTCTATATTTTTAGGATTGTGTGGTGACACCATGTCTAACTTTAGGGAAAATGCCTAGTTTTTTTGATAGTGTTGAACTGTTGTGTGCTCTTACAGCAATGCACAAGAGTGCCTGTGGCTGCTCATCATCCTCATGGTTGATACTACCCTTAGTAAAGACCTTAGCAGCTCGGTAGGTGTGCAGTGCACCTTGGGGTCTTAGTTTGTGCTTTCCTCATGACAGGTGATACTAAGTCTACCACGCGGCCTGCGCAGTGGTTTCATTAATGAGGTTCTAGGCATAAAGTTAGTTAGACGAGATCGAAATAAAAACACAAGACTCAATTACCTTATTTCTATTGCTAGGTCCGAGATGGCTCACCTCTCTGGTTCCCTTGCCCAGCAGGGCAGCAAGGATTACTCAGGGCTAGCAGGAGAGAGAGAGAGCACGCCGGGGACTAGCCTTTTATTAGGGAACAAGAGATTCAGGGGAGAATTCCATCCAATGAAGGTTGAGGGGGGGCTGCACTCCAAGGTCAGGGTCAGTGATTGGGTCCCCGGGGTCAGTGGTCAGGCACACCCCCACACAGATGGGCTCTCTCATCAGGAAAGGGCCGGGAAAAACTTCGACTTTTGCCAATGTGCCTCAGACCCTTAACGGGAGGCACCCGATCACGTGTGAGAATGGCTCCCCACAACTAAGAATCATTTCTATGCTTCTTTGTCATGTCGTATATTTCTTGTGAGTTGTCTGTTCATGTCTTTACCAATTATGTTGTCTTATTGTTGAATATCTCACTATATTTTTTTACACAAGTTTGTTTTAGACATATATCTTCCAAATATTCCCCCAGTGTTTGACTTGTCTTTTCATTTTCTTTATATGATTTTTTTTTACAGAGAAATTTACTACAGTCCATATCAGTTTTTTTTTTCATGGATTTCTTGTTGTTATTGTTTGTTTGCTTGGTAGCTGGTATTGAACTCAGAGGAGCTTAACCACTGAGCCACATCCCCAGCTTTTATGGATTTTTTTTTGCAGGGGCTACATATAAAACCTTATCATGAAACATGTGGTCATGCACATCTTCTGGAGTTTTACAGTTTCCCATTTTAAATTCAAGTCTAGGGAGTATTTTGTTAGGTTCTGGCATCCATATGTGTGGCTTCTTGAAGTGTGTTCTTTTGCAGTCAGTGCTGTCTAGTCTAAGTTTATAAACAGCTTCTTGGGAATTTCTGGAATGCACTCAATCTTCAGATCAGGTTTGAGATAATTTCATCTCAATTATATTATTGAGACCTGAGCAAATATTTATATTTATTTATATTTCATTTGATAGCTTTATAAACATTTCAAGATTTTCTGAAAGTATGGTTGTACTTTAAGACTTACATGTAAGTACTTCAAATTTGGGGTCTCTATTTTAAATATTAATGCTTTAAAATGTTTCTTATTGCAGTTTATAAATTTCACTGTTTCCCTTACATGATGGCTGAAATATAGGAAATCAATGAAATTTTGTCTATGGGTCATGTACTTTGTTGCTTGCTATCTCCATCCATTCTGATCAAGACATAGGATGCTGGGCTCTATTTCTATTTGATTTCAAAAATCATGAACTGGAATAGTCAGAAGTATGAATTTCAAAGCTTCACTGTGCCTAGCACAAGGGGGTGTAGCTCTGAACAGTGAACACCCAGCACCTAGCATCCTGCACTGCCCACAGTGGCCAGCGGGGACACTCAGAACAACTTTCTCTGATCAACTGCTTTTGGGGGCTGTGTTCTGTGCCCTAATCAAACTTCCTTCTCCTGGGGACCCATATAAGAGATGCCACATCTAGGGACTCCTAGGGGCTTTATCTAAGGTGTAGACCAGAATGTGTTTTTTTTTTTCTTTTTTCTTTTTTTTTTTTTTTATCCTGGGAACACACCTAGAAAGATACCATGGCCTGGGGATGCCTGGTCGATATGTCTATGGTGAGGACCAAAGCATCTTTCTCCCTGACACCTACCCATGGAGACTCCACTGTGGATTCAGGATTACTGAAGTCCATGTGAGGAAAACATGAGGAAGAAGCTTCTTGTGTACTGCCTGATATGCTGAGAAGGAGGTTCTGCCAGTTCTTTACTTTCTCAGGCAATATTTTAGCAGAACTTATTTTACAACAGTATTTCTTACTGAGGCTTTGGCTGCTCATTATCATGGTATGTCAATGTATTTTGTGTGGCTTGAGTGTCTGAGGACACAAATGCCCTCTCAAGATGGTGCAGGGAGGGCCCAGTGCCGGGAGTCTCATTGGGGCCTGTGGGTAAGGGCTCATGAAAATGCAGTAAGAAGCTCTCAGGAGTCTCTAGGGTGAGAGATGCAAAGATTATGATGGATTGTACTACCTGAATTCTGGATAACTGCAGAATCCTCATTGCAGTTACCAGAGCCTTCTGCAGTGAGGGCAACATAGGTCAAATGACAGACTGTGCTACCCATAATTCTTGGGGACCTGCAACTTTCAGAGACCTCTGCAGAGAGGGCTGTACTGACAAAAATTAAACTATGCTACCAGTTACTTTTGGGTACCTGCTCTGCCCAGCAGCTTCTGGGGTGAGAATTGTAAGGGCAGAATACCAGACTTCAATGCTCAGAATCTCTGGGGATGCCTACATACCCTGTAATCCTTTAAGTCCCAGAGGTTTCTGTGGTGACAGTTGTATTGTTAGAGCACACTACCTAGAATCTCTAGGGTACCAGGGAAAGCATGGGGTCTTCACCTTCTGTGATCATCAGCAGGACTGTGCAGGCAAACCCTAGACTGCATTATCTAGAACCCTCAGGGACTGCAGCTCCCAGAATCCTCTGTGGTGAGTGTGAAAACCATTGAAGTGCATTACCCACAATCCTAAGGGGGAATTTGAGTTTCAGAATTTTCTGCAGTGAGTAGGAAAAACACAGGACTATATTACCCACAAATCTTAGTGCCAGCAGCTGTCAGGATCCTCTGTTGTGAGGACTATTGGACTGAGAGCTTAACTACAGTATCCATAATCCTTGGTGGGGTGTGTTGCCCAGGTGAGTATGCAGCCTGCAACTCCCAGAGGCCTCCCAAGTGAGAGTTGTGCATTATGCAGGTCAGACTACAATACCTACGATTCCTGGGGACACACTGGTGAATGTGTTGCCTGCAATTCCAGGAGGCTTCCATAGTGAGGTCTTCAGTACCAAGGCAAGCATGTGGCCTTCAGTTCTCATAGCCCTTGCAGTAGGGGCATGCAGGCAAAACAGTGGACTACCTTATCCAGAATCCTCAGGGGGAGTTGCACTTCCCAGGATCTGGTATAGCAAGGGCTGCAGGGTAGGGAGATGATCTACACTACCTAGAATTCTTGGAGGTGCCCCATGTCCATGTAGCCTGGAACTCTCAGAGGCTTCCACAGTGAGGGCTATGGAGGCAGAAGGCAGGACTATACTACCCAGAATCCCTGGGGGCCTGCAGCTGTCATACACCTATCTTTTGAGTAATGCTGGGGCAAGCTTTGTATTGCACTACACAGACTCCCGGGGGTGTCTAGGCAGGCTTGTGCTACACAGATCCCAGAGCTTTGATGGTGAAGTCCACTTAGGTAAGATGGAGTGCACAACCCAGAATAATCAATGGCTCACAGCTCTCAGAGACCTCTGTGGTCAGGGCTGACTGAGTTGAACTGACTACAATACTCAGAATTCCTGGGGGCTCCGAGCTCTAAGTAGTCACTGTAGAGTTGAACATAGCACCAGGCTATAATACCCATGATCCTTGGGGGCTTGCAGCTCCCAGAATCCACTATAGTGATGGCTGCATTGGCAGAACACCAGACTAAACTGTCCAGAATCCCTAGGGATGCCTTAATGACTGTGTAGCCTGCAATTTCTAGACACTTCTGGGGGGGGGAGGCTGCATTGTAGAATAGATTATACTGCCCAGAATCCTGGGTGGGTGTATGAGGGTTAATGTGCTACTTGAAGCCCCCATAGGCTTCTGGAGTGAGGGCTGAATGGCCAGAATGCCAGACTATACTGTTCAGAATCATGAGGGGTGCCTGAGTAGCCTGCAGCTCACAGAGTCCTCTGCAGCTGGGCTGCATTGTAGAATACAAGACTGCACTACCCAGAATCCTGGGGGTATGAAGGTAAATGTGCTACTTGCAGCCTCCAGGCTTCTGGGGTGAGGGTTGCATGGGTAGAACACCAGGGTGCACTGTCAGGGTTCTCCAGGGTGCCTGGGCCAGCACATGGCAAATAGCTTCCTTGGTCCTGAAGGGCAAAGACTATGTGGGCAGAGCACCAGACTACACTGTCCAGAATCCCTGAGAACCCTGAATCTGTGTAGCCTGCAGCTCCCAGAGGCATCCATGGTTAGAGCTGGATAGGCAGGACAGACTGAATGACCTAGAATGCTCTCAGAGGCTACTGGGAATTTGGTCTGAGCTCAGGTTCTTCTACTCTCCTACAGTGGTCATCCTGGGCTGGGAATTAACAGAGTTTCTTAAAATCCCTGATTCTTAAATGGAGCAGACCCTGGCTAAGTCACTCTGTCTCAAAGACTACATGTCCCAGAAGCCTTTGTGGTGGTCTGTTTCTGGTCTGTGACCTTGGGTGCCTGAGTGAGGGCCTATACTCCCTGTGGAAGCCTCCCTCTGTTCCTCTGCCCACCTGGCTCAGGCTGCTGCAGCCCTTGGCCTGGTGGAGTGCAGGGAGGGGGTGTCTTGGACTCCATTTCTCCTCTCCTGAGATTCCACTCCTCATGGTGCCATAGCCAGACCAAGTTACAGCAGTGGGAACATATTTTATTCAGTAACTGCTGAGGGTAGAAGAATGTGCTGACATTCACCAGGGAGCCAGTAGAGGCCCCACCTCTGAGCCAGGAGCAGCTTGTGCACATGCGCATGTGGCCAAAGGGGCGTGGTTAAGAAGGGGCGGGACCTCACCGCCATCTTTAATGCTGCCTCCCTGAGAGTGAGGAGAGCTGGGTTCCCATTCAGGACCAACCCAGGAGAGCCCCAGCCTACTGGAATGTTGGGTCACTCCACAGAGAGGGGCAGAGCTCCCTTCTCAGAGCAATTGAGAGAGACACCCAGTTTGGGGACCCTCGTGGGTCATGCCTCCAGGGACTCCCGGAGCTCCATTCTCCTCAGAGCAGCCTCAGCGGACTCTTGGCTTAGAGACTTCGTGAGTCATGGCTTTAGGAATGCCTGGGGTTCCTTTGTCCTCAGAGTAGCTTGAGGGGGACGCCTGTCTTGGGGACCCTCATGTAGCATGTTTCTAGGGTTTCCAGTGTTTCCTGAGGAAGATGCCAGGGTTGGGTACCCTCATTCTCATGTTTCTTAGTAGGCCCGGGCTTCTCTTCTCTTCAGAGAGGCCTGGAGGAGACGGCGGTGTGGGGACTCTCTTGGGTCATGTCTCTAGGGATGCTTGGGGTTCCCTTCTCTTTAGAGTTGTCTGAGGAAGACCCCTGGTGTGGGGAGCCTCATAGGTCATGTCTCTAGGGATGCCTAGGGTTCCGTTCTCCTCAGAGCAGCCTGAGGGAGATGCCTGGTGTGGGGCAGCCCTATTTTGTATTATAGAGATAGGGTTTTACTGAGTTGCTTCATGCCTTGCTTTTGCTCAGGCTGGTTTTGAACTCAAGATTCTTCTGCCTCAGCATTCTGAGCCGCTTAAATTTAAATATATCACTTCTAACAAAGCCAGAATTTATTAAAAATACATTCCATTTTTTTATGGAACTAAACTCATGAGTGACATTTTTCTTTCTTTAACCTTTGTAGTTTTTTAAAATTCTTTTTTGTTGTAGAAGGGCACAATACATTTATTTTATTTATTTATTTTTGTGTGGTGCTGAGGATCAAACCCTGCCTCACACATGCTAGGCAAGCACTCTACATCTGAGCTACCACAGCCAACCTTTTTCTTTTGGTGGAGAGTTTAATTAGCAAGAAGCCACCCCTCCAGGACCCTCCCGCTAAGGCCTCCCCCTCCAGACCCTGAGTGTCCTCCAGACCCCACCAATATTCTATGTCCTTGTACATCCTCCTGAACCACCCTTGCCCCTTTTTCCTACCCTGCCTCTCCTCTAGGTCCTACTCATGTCCAGGACCTGCCCCTCCTTCAGGTCCCACCCATCTGCCAGGCCCTGCCCCCTTGTGACCCATTCTCCCCCTCCTTCAGACCCTGCCTCTCCTCTAGACCTTTCCCTTCTTCCTGTCCTGCCCCTCCTCCAGACCTCACCCTCCTCCTTTTATTTTTATTTTTTTAATTGCATGTGGACACAATGCCTTTATTTTGTTTATTTATTTTTATGTGGTGCTGAATATTGAACCCAGTTCCTCAACATGCTAGGGAAGTCCTCTACCACTGAGCCATAACCCCAGCCCAACCCTCCTCCTCTTTAAGTCCCTGCCTCTTCTCCAACTCCACCCATCTTCCAGGCCCCCTCATCCTACTCCTGACCTTCCTTCCCCCTCCTCCAGACTCTGCCCCTGCTAGGATGAGCAGCTCCCTGGCTGCTGTGCTAATGGGCAGTATATTTGTAATGGTGCGCAAATAATGTCTGTTGTACAAACACTGACATCCTGCATTGGATGAATTATCTTGACTATATCATAATTTGATATTCCATAAAATAAATTTAGAAAATTCACCTTTTTTCTCTCTTTTTTTTCTCTATAGATCATGGACATTTGAAATAAAACCAGAATTTGTTAAAGGGAAAATGACAGCCAGCCTTGAGCCCTGATGATCCCAGGATCCCATACAGTGGGAGAACTCTAAGTACCAGCCCAAGGTTTTGTATGCTAATTGATTCATTTAGTTTTCTTATTTTAGAGTTATTTTACTGTGTAATTCCTCAAGTCTGTGCAGTAGGTTTTACCTATTCAATTTTTATTAATATTCTTTCAGTTTTCTACATAATTTTTAAAATATTTTTTTTTAGTTGTCAGTGGATCTTTTTATTTTATTTATTTATTTTGTTTATATATAAATAATATTTGCTTATTTATTTATTTATTTGTTTATATGAACCCAGGGCCTAACACATGCCAGGCAAACGCTCTGCCTTTATGCCACAACTTTAGCCCTGTATAGAATTTTTAGTTCTGTGAACTTTTATTTTGTATAACAAATATTTTAAAAATTACTTTTAGCTTACTTTGTTTTTGATTGAGAGAATTGGCTTGTTTGAGAGAATTATATTTTTTGGAAATGCTCATAATCAAATGATTTTAATTAATTTCCACTTATTAAGGTATCTTTGGAGACTGGATGTGCAGCTTAGTGGCAGAGCACTTGCCTGGCATGTGAGAGCCCATGGAGTCCATCCCAGCACTACAGACACAGAAGATGTCTTTGACAGGACTCAAGCATGAGAGGTATGCTTTAAAAAGATCATGTACTGGGGCTGGGGTTGTGGCTCAGTAGTGGAGCACTCATCTAGCTCTTTGGAGGCCCTGGCTTCGATCCTCAGCACCACATAAAAATAAGAAAATAAAACAAAGGTATTGTGTCCAACTACAACTAAAAATAAAAAAAAAATTTAAAAAAGGTCATGTATTTACACATACATACATATACCACAGTGCCTCTTCCAAATTCATATGAAATTATTCTAAGAAAATTTCAAATCAGTTTTAAAAGAGAAGAGGGATGATGATATTTTTAATGTCAACTATTGATATTTTTTTGATATTTAAAACCACTATAGATGAAATCTCCTGAGATGCAAATCATTTCAAAATGTAAGAGACAAGTCAGTAGCTGCTTTTTTGTAATTCAGATACATTTACTAAAAATAAGCTTTTTAAAAAAACATATATTTTCTTCTTTTTAAATTTAGAAAGAATTTTCATATGTACAATTAAAGTTTTATATTCATCAGAAAGTTCTCTTATTCCTTGCATTCAAAGGGATGGGCCTTCTAATGAGCATGATACTTTATGTTGTCAGGAATTCTTTTGGGAGAACTCTTTTAAATGTTTTGCCTCTGTTCAAAATATCATTTTGATATTGCTTTTGATTTCAGAAATTTGTCTTTCTTTTGAAATTATGTATTTATTAGTATTTAGGGTTATTTCATTTGGGAAATGCCATGATTTCATTTTATCCTAATGTTGGTGACCCTATGTTCTTATAAGGTGGCTTTCAGAATGCAGTTGAGTATGTTTCTCATATTTGTTGGATTCATTAGAAAAGTCCATGCACTTTTGATCATATTTAAATGGTTACATTTGAATTATTAGAAGCAGAAATCAGACATGTTAGTATTGTGAGCTAAACAAAGTGCAGGTTCACTTTAATTATTTTGAGGAGGTTGACATAATGGCTACTGCCCTGTTCTGAACCTGCCATAGTTGTCAGATGTCTCACCTGGAGAATTTTTTTTTTTTTTGGCACTGGGGATTAAACCCAGGGCCTTGCATGTGCTATGCAAGTCCTGAGCTACATATGTCCCCAGTCCTCGTTACAATTTCATTTTTTTTTTTTTAGTGTGGGGGTACTGGGGATTGAATCCAGGGGCACTTAGTCACTGAGCCACATCCCCAGCCCTTTTTTGTATTTTATTTAGAGGCAGGGTCTCACAGAGTTACTTAGGGCCTTACTAAGTTGCTGAGGCTGGATTTGAACTTGAAATCATCCTGCCTCAGCCCTCCAAGATGCTGGGCTTACAGGAATGTGCCACCGTGCCAGGCTTAGTTTTATCTTTATACAGAGATTGAAAAGAAAGTGCAGAGAGTTTCCAGTTAGCCTCAACCTAGTTTCTTCCCTTGTTATGACTTAGGTGAGCTGTCTCTAAAGTGTTAACATTTTAGACCATTTGTCATGAAGAAAAAATAATGGTATGTTAACATTAACTGCAGTCACATATCCTTTGGATTCTCAGTTCTGTGTCTTCCTGTTCTAGGATCCCATCTAGGAGCCAACATGACATCTTGTCATCATGTCTCCATAGACTTCTCTTGGGGTGACAGTTTCTATGAACTTCCTTGTTCTGATGACCTTGACAGTATTGAGGATGATTTGTCAGGTATTTTTTATTTGTTCTCCATTGAATTTTCCTTTTTTTTTCATATTTAAACTTGGGCTGTGGGTCTGGGGGAGGCAAGTCACAGAGGTGGAGAGATGCTCTGTCATCTCTTGTCCTTATTGTCATATTAGTATTGACTGTGCTCACCTGGCTGAGGCAGTGCCTTTCAGGTTTCCTCATGTTTCTCATATTTAGCCTGGGGCTATTGGACTGGGGAGGCTGGTCACTGAGATGAAAAGCAGCTCTATCATCTCATGCCCTCAAGGTGAAATGGTAGTATTGATTGTGCTCACCTGCTTGAGAAAGGGCCTTTCAGGTTTCTTACTGTGAAGTTACTCTTTTTTGCATGTCCACATTGTCTGTTTTTCTGGAGGAAGTTACAGTGCAGAGCCCACACTTAGGGATCAGAGAGTTAGCTCTACCTCCTTGATGGCTGTGTCTTTCTCAATTATATGGAATTCTTCTGCACAAGAGGTTTCTACTCAACCTCATTTGTTTGTGTATGCAGTCATTTATTTATACCAGTCATATGGATAGTTCCCTTAAGCTGTTTTTTTTAAAGAGAGAGTGAGGAAAGAGAGAGAGAGAATTTTAATATTTTTTTATTTTTTAGTTTTCGGCAGACACAACATCTTTGTTTGTATGTGATGCTGAGGATCGAACCTGGGCCGCACGCATGCCAGACGGGCACGCTACCGCTTGAGCCACATCCCCAGCCCCCTTAAGTTGTTTTTTGTTCTCCTTTGTTTTTTAAAAATAGTACTTTGCTGCTCAATTCATCCCTACTTTAACCATTGGGAATTCTTTCCACTGGAGATATTTCCATTATCTCTTGTTGTCCTTTAACATATTTTCTGGTTTTGTTCCAAAGTTTTTTCTTTCTGATATTTTAATTACCCTGACTTATATATTTACAGCCATTTCTTCAAAGAGTCCTGGTTCCTTTGATTAGAGAGTGATATTAAAATCTTTCATCTGGCAGGGGCTGAGTTTGTGGCTCAGTGGTAGTGCACTCATCTGGCATGTGTGAGGTACTGGGTTCAATCCTCAGCACCACATAAAAATAAACCAATAAAATATAGGTCTTTAAAAAGTCTATAAAAATATTTCATCTTGCATCTTGATACACACAACTGACAATGCACAGAAGTGTATGTATATTCTAATCTTTTCATATCCCCTAGATATAACTATGTTTATGTGGAACCATCTGTGAATGTATTAATCAAAATGTGAGTGTATAATGATCTACAGTCAGTGGATTCTGACCCCTTATGACATAGATCCCTCTGCCTTCACCCCTTGTTTATCATAACTTCTCATCCCATTAGTGGGAAATCTAGCTCCCAGTTTCTGCCATATAATTAATTCATTGTTCCATTATGAGCAATGAATTCATTATTGTTCCAGCTTATGGGCTGTGACATAAGAAATACACATTCAGCCTCTGCACCCAGTTCCTTGTTCAGCACTCCTAAAATCTTCATATTTGCTGAGTGACAGAGGTGTTAGGAGCATCTTTTGTTCTAATATTGATTCTTTTACCTTGGTTATTTGCACAGAGCTCCTAAGTCCTGCAGAATCTCCTGTGGGCCTAGGAGGGGCTTGTGCTTTAATAAGGACTTTTGGTGGGCACTAGGACAGCTTCAGGATGGAGGATGGTCATGAGAAAAACCACAGGAAGGGTGGTGCACCCCAACTCCAAGTAGATGGAGACTCCTATGCTGGGAGACTCCTGTGCCTCATCCTGCACAACTCTTCCTCTGTAATTTGGTCTTTTCTAGAATGTCATAAAAGATAAACCATACAGCATGTAGCCTCTTCAGCCTGGCTTATTTCACTTAGCAGTATACCAGGTAGGATTTATATATGTCTCTGTGTAGGGTGGTAGTTCATTCCTTTATATTCTGTGTTGGTTATGCATTCAGCTATGGGACAACATTCTTATTTATGATCTGATCAGCATCATAGAGCTGCTATGCATAATTACATGCTAGTTTTGTTTTGACACAGTTTTTCAAAGGATTTCTCTAAATTAAGATAATTTATAGGGACACTGTTGGGTCATAGATTGGTCTTTTTTGCTTTGGGAAGAACTGGCACATCATATTCCAAAGTGGCCATGCCATATGTTCTCCTAGTAATGCTTGAGACTGCTGGTATCACATCCTGCAGCTGTTGGTGCAGTGCTGTTTCTTAGAGACCAGCAGTTCTAATAGCTGTGCCATACTACCTCACTTTTGCTTTAATTTATGATTCCCTGATGATATGGGATGCTGAACATCATTTTGTATAACTATTTGCCATGTTTTACAGAGTAGGAAAAAAATTGTGTGTGTGTGTGTGTGTGTGTGTGTGTGTGTGTAGTGCTGGGGATTGAACCCCAGGCCTTGCATAAACTAGGCAAGTGCTCTACCATTGAGTTGTATCCCATCCTTTAAAAAATTTCCTAGGCTGGGCTCAAGTTTGCAATCTTCCTGCTCCAGCCTTTTGAGTAATTGGGATTGTTGGCCTGCAACAGTGCACTTCGTAAAAATTGAACTTTATAAAGTCCATGTTATTGGTATTATTTTCAGTCAGTTGGTATTTGGTATTTTGAGTTAAAACTCATCATCAAGGACTGGGGAAGTAGCTCAGTATTAGAAAGTTTGTATAGCATGAGGCCCTGCATTCAATCCCTTGTACCAGAAACAAATATACACTACCATCACTAAATCTAAGATCACATAGATTTTCTTATTTCTTTCCATATTTCTTTTAGTTTTACCACATTTTAGTTATGGACTATTATGAGTTAGTTTTTGTAGGAGTTTCTGTTTTTGTCTACATTTATTTCACTCAATGTGGTTTGAATAACTAGTTCAATCACCATTTCTTAAAAAACAAGGATACTGGGTTTCATTTTAGTTTGAATTTCCAAAATCATGGCCTTGAGTAATCTAGATACAGTACTGAATTTCATCCATTTCTCAGGAATGTCAGGGGGTGGCCATTAACCACTGAATTGAAGCATTTTGTGCTGGGTCCTAATGATCACCAGAGGGTATGTGCCACCTTCATGGATATGGCAGTGTCATAATACTGTTATGGTGGAGTGATAATGGTAACATGTTGTCCATGTGCAGCCTGTAATGCTAATGTATTATCCATAGTAGCCTTTGATGCTATTGTGTCCACATGTGACCTCTGATACAAATATAGTATCCGTAGAGTGGACTTGAACACTAATACAACAGCTTCCATATTAATATAATGTCTACATCATGGCCTATAATACTAAAATAATATTCACAATATGGCATCAAAAACTAATATAATAGCTGCCCTGTGGTCTCTAATCCAAATATAATATACATACTATAACATCTAAAACAAAATAGTATCTCCCTATGATCTTTAATACTAATATGATATCCATAGTGTAGCACCTAAGGCTAATATAATAGCTGCCCTGTGTCCTTTCATGTTCTTATGGTGTCCATAGCTATTGTGGTTTAGTTATGAGTTGTCCTTTAAAAAACTCATATGTGAGTCAATGAGAGAAAATTTAAATGTGTAATGACTGGATCCTGAGAGCATTAACCTACATCAGTGAAACCTAATGAAAGCATTAACCTAATTATCCACTGATAGGGATTAAGTGGGTGGTAACTGTAGGATATAATGATAAAGATTAGGGTATAAAGATAAAGTTCATGATGGATCAAAACATGGGATGATGGCCTCTATTTAGCTAAAATATGCAAACATATATTGAATAACCAGAACAGTGAATTTCTGAGGTTTTTCATCAGGACTAGGTAGTGGCACAGCTCTCTGCAACACTAAACAAGCTAATCAATCAATAGAATTTAAGCTCAGGATGCATTTGCAACCTGTGGAAAGAGATGAAATTAAAATTGGGATGGGGGTATGAAGATGTAGCATAATGTCCTCTAAGCTAATCAGAGGTGGGTCACAGGGGCCCTAATGGCAGCTACCTCCAGGTTCTCCCCTAGATGTGGTTCTGTGGGGATCCTGGAGTTGCCTCCATGTTTGTCTGTTGTTCCCAGGAAGCTCCTATTGACAAAGATGCAGGCCTGGATTGTTGTGCTTGCATTTTTCTGAGTTTACCACCACATACAGAACTTTTAAATCTCTTTCCATGGGCAGTAACTGCATACTGAGCCTGAGTTTATCAGCTGCATATACAGATGTTTCTATTCAGAATTCACTTTTCCCTCTGTGAGGTGTGCAAAGGTAAAGGCAATCCAAAGTCCAGACCAGACTAGATAGCTGAGGGAGCTCAGAGACACCAGGGCCTCCATGGCATGGATTCATAGCAGTTATGCCATTTGTTCACCCATTGAAGCACATCCTGATTGCTTAAGGTATTGGGGCATTGTGAATAGAAGTACTATATGTAATTGCATGCTGTTATCTAGATATACATTTTTGAGGCAGTTGTCTATATTTTTAGGACCATGTGTTGACACCATGTCTAACTTTGGGGAAAATGGCCAGTTTTTTTTGATAGTGGTGAGCTGTTGTGTGCTCTACCAGCAATGCACAAGAATTCCTGTGGCTGCTCATCATCCTCTTGGTTGATACTACACTTTAGTAAAGACCTTAGCAGCTTAATAGTTGTGCAGTGCACCTTGGGGTTTTTGCTTTCCTCCTGACAGGTGAGACTAAGAGTCATTTCTATGCTTCTTTGCCATCTTGTATCTTTCTTGTGCATTGTCTGTTCAGATCTTTGCCCATTATGTTGTGTTATTGTTGAGTGTCTTACTATATTTTGTATATAAGTTTGTTTTAGACATATACCTTCCAAAGATTCTCCTGGTCTTTGACTTGTCTTTTTGTTTCCTTATTATGATTATTTTTTTACAGAGCAGTTTAATACAGTCCACATTATCAGGTTTTTCTTTCATGGATTTGTTGTTGTTATTGTTTGTTTGTTTGGTAGCAGATATTGAACACAGGGGTGCTTATCCACTGAGCCACATCCC
Source organism: Urocitellus parryii (assembly GCF_045843805.1). Lineage (NCBI taxonomy): Eukaryota > Metazoa > Chordata > Mammalia > Rodentia > Sciuridae > Urocitellus > Urocitellus parryii. The sequence goes on along the minus strand of NC_135545.1, from coordinate 76,652 downwards.
CAGCTTTCATGGATTTTTTTTTTGCGGGGGGGGGCTGTATTTAGAACCTCATCATGAAACATGTGGTCATGCACATCTTCTAGAGTTTTACAGTTTCCCATTTTAAATGTAAGTCTAGAGAGTATTTTGGTAGGTTCTGGGGTCCATATGTGTGGCTTCTTGAAGTGTGTCCTTTTGCAGTCCAGTACTGTCTAGTCTAGATTTAAAAACAGCTTGTTGGGAATTTCTGGAATGCACTGAATCTTCAGTTCAGGTTTGAGATAATTTCATCTTAATTATATTGAGATCTGAACAAAGTATATCTGCACTTATGTATATTTCATTTGATTTCTTTCTAAACATTTCAAGATTTTCTGAAAGAATGATTGTACTTTAAGACTTACATGAGGGCTGGGGATGTGGCTCAAGCGGTAGCGCGCTCGCCTGGCATGCGTGCGACCCGGGTTCGATCCTCAGCACCACATACCAACAAAGATGTTGTGTCCATTGAGAACTAAAAAATAAATATTAAAAATTCTCTCTCTCTCTCTCTCTCTCTCTCTCTCTCTTTCTCTCTCTCCTCTCTCACTCTCTCTTTAAAAAAAAAAGACTTACATGAAAGTACTTCAAATTTGGGGTGTCTATTTTAAATATTAATATTTTAAAATTTTTCTTATTCCAGTTTATAAATTTCACTGTTTCCTCTACATGATTGCTGAAATCAATGAAATTTTGTCTATAGGCCATGTATTTTGCTGCTTGCTATCTCCATCCATTCTGATCAAGACATAGGATGGTAGGCTGTATTTCTTTTTGATTTCCAAAATCATGACCTGGAATAGTCAGAACTATGAATTTTAGAGCTTCAGTGTACCTAGCACAAGGGGGTGCAGGTCTGAACAGTGAACACCGAGCATCCTTCACTGCCCACAGTGGCCAGCAGGGGGCACTCAGAACAACCTTCTCTGATATACTGCTTTTGGGGGCTGTGTTCTGTGCCCTAATCAAACTTCCTTCTCCTGGGGACCCACCTGAGAGATGCCACATCTAGGGACTCCTAGGGGCTCTATCTAAGGTGTAGAGCAGAGTTTTTTTTTTTTTTTAATTTTTTTAATCCTGGGGACATACCTAGAAAGATGCCATGGCTTGGGGATGCCTGGTGGATATACCTATGGTGAGGACCAGAGCTTCCTTCTCCTTGGCACCTACCCATGGAGACTCCACTGTGGATTCAGGATGACTGAGGTCAATGTGAGGACAACATGAGGAAGAAGCTTCCTGTGCACTGCCTGGTGTGCTGAGAAGTAAGTTCTGCCATGTTCTTTACTTTCTCAGGTATTGTTTTAGCAGAACTTATTTTACAATAGTATTTCTTTTTTTTAATATTTATTTTTTAGTTTTCGGTGGCACAACATCTTTATTTATTTTTATGTGGTGCTGAGGATCGGACCCAGCACCCCGTGCATGCCAGGCGAGCACGCTACCTCTTGAGCCACATCCCCAGCCCCACCACCACAACAGCATTTCTTATTGAGGATTTGGATGCTCATTATCATGGTATGTCAATGTATTTGTGTGGCTTGAGTGTCTAAGGACACAAATGCCCCCTCAAGGTGGTGCAGGGAGGGCCCAGTGCCTGGAATCTCACTGGGGCCTGTGGGTAAGGGCTCATGAAATTGCAGTAAGAAGCTCTCAGGAGCCTCTAGGGTGAGAGATGTAAAGATTACAATAGTTTGCACTACCCTGAATCCTGGGTAACTACAGAATCATCATTGCAGTTACCAGAGCCTCCTGAAGTGAGGGTAGCATGGGTCAAATGACAAACTGTACTACCCATAATTATTGGGGACCTTCAGCTTGCAGAGACTTCTGCAGAGAGGGCTGTGCTGACAAAAAATCAAACTATGCTACCAATTACTTTTGGGTGCCTGCTTTGCCTAAGAGCCTCTGGGGTGAGAATTGCAAGGGCAGAATCCCAGACTTCAATGCTCAGAACTTCTGGGGATGCCTATGTACCCTGACCCTGTAAGTCCCAGAGGTTTCTTTGGTGATGGTTGTATTGTTACAGCACACTACCTAGAATCTCTAGGGTACCAGGGAAAGCATGGGATCTTCAGCTCCTGTGATCCTCAGCAGGACTATGCAGGCAAACCCTAGACTGCATTATCCAGAACCGCCAGGGACTACAGCTCCCAGAATCCTCTGTGGGGAGTGGGCAAACTATTGAACTACATTACTCACAATCCTAAGGGGGAATTTGAGTTTCAGAATCTTCTGCAGTAAGTAGGAAAAGCACAGGACTATATTATCCACAAATCTCTGTGTCAGCAGGTCTCAGGATCCTCTGTTGTGAGGACTATTGGACTGAGAGGTTAACTACAGTATCCAGAATCCTTGGTGAGGTGTGTTTCCCAGGTGAGTATGCAGCCTGCAACTCCCAGAGGCCTCCCAAGTGAGAATTGTGCATTATGCAGGTCAGACTACACTACCTACGATTCCTGGGGACACACTGGTGAATGTGTTGCCTGCAATTCCAGGAGGCTTCCACAGTGAGCTCTTCAGTACCAACGCGAGCATATGGCCTTCAGTTCTCATGGCCCTTGCAGTAAGGGCATGTAGGCAAAACACTGGACTACCTTATCCAGAATCCTCAGGGGGGGGAATCACAGTTCCAGGATCTGTAATAGTGAGGGCTACAGGGTAGGGAGCTGAACTACATTACCTAGAATTCTTGGAGATGCCCGTGTTCATGTGGCCTGGAACTCTCAGAGGCTTCCACACTGAAGGCTATGGAGGCAGAAGACAGGACTTTGCTACCCAGAATCCCTGGGGGCCTGCAGCTCCCAGACACTTACCTTTTGAGTCCTGCTGGGGCAAGCTTTGTGTTGCACTACACAGACTCTCAGAGGTATCTAGGCAGGCTTGTGCTACACAGATCCCAGACCTTTGATGGTGAAATCCACTTAGGTAGATGGACTGCACAACCCAGAATAGTCAATGGCCTACAGCTCTCAGAGACCTCTGCGGTCAGGGCTGACTGAGTAGAACTGACTACAATACTCAGAATTCCTGGGGGCTCCGAGCTCTAAGTAGTCACTGTAGAGTTGAACATAGCACCAGGCTATAATATCCATGATCCTTGGGGGCTTGAAGCTCCCAGAATCCACTGTAGTGATGGCTGCATTGACAGAACACCAGACTAAACTGTCCAAAATCCCTAGGGATGCCTGAGTGACTCTGTAGCCTGGGATTTCTAGACACCTCTGCAGCGGGTGGGGGCTGCATTATAGAGACTGGATTACACTGCCTAGAATTCTGTGTGGGTGTATTAGGGTGAATGCTACTTGAAGCCCCCATAGGCTTCTGGAGTGAGGGCTGAATGGCCAGAATGCCAGACTACACTGTTCAGAATCACTAGGGATGCCTGATTAGCCTGCAGCTCACAGAGACCTCTGCAGCTGGGCTGCACTGTAGAATACAAGACTGCACCAGCCAGAATCCTGAGGATATGAGGGTAAATGTGCTACTTGTAGCGTCTAGGCTTTTGGGGTGAGGGCTGCATGGGTAGAACACCAGAGTCCACTGCCAGGGTCCTCCAGGGTGCCTGGGCCAGCACATGGCAAATAGCTTCCATCGTCCTAAAGGGCAAAGACAGTGTGAGCAGAGCACCAGACTACACTGTCCAGAATCCCTGAGAACCCTGATTTTGTGTAGCTTGCAGCTCCAAGAGGCATTTATGGTGAGAGCTGGACAGGCAGGACAGACTGAATGATCTAGAATGCTCTCAGAGGCTACTGGGAATTTGGTCTGAGCTCAGATTCTTCTACCCTCCTACAGTGGTCATCCTGGGCTGGGAATTAACAGAGTTTCTTAAAATCCCTGATTCTAAAATGGGGCAGACTCTGGCTAAGTCACTCTGTCTCAAAGACTACATGTCCCAGAAGCCTTTGTGGTGGTCTCTGCCCTTGGGTGCCTGAGTGAGGGTCTATACTCCCTGTGGAAGCCTCCCTCTGTTCCTCTGCCCACCTGGCTCAGGCTGCTGCAGCCCTTGGCCTGGTGGAGTGCAGGGCGGGGGTCTCTTGGACTCCATTTTTCCTCCTGAGATTCCACTCTTCATGTTGCCACAGCCAGATCTAGTTACAGCAATGGGAACAGATCTTATTCAGTAACTGCTGAGGGTGGAAGAATGTGCTGACATTCACCAGTGAGCTGGGAGAGGCCCCGCCTTTGAGTTGTAAGGGGTGTGGTCAAGAAGGGGCGGGGCCTCACCGCTATCATTAATGCATGAGGAGAGCTGGCTTGCCACTCAGGACCAACCCAGGAGAGCCCCAGCTCACTGGAATGTTGGGTCACTCCACAGAGAGGGGTAGAGCTCCCTTCTCAGAGATTTAGAGAAACACCCCGATTGGGTATCCTCGTGGGTCATGCTTTCAGGGACTCCCGGAGCTCTGTTCTCCTCAGAGCAGCCTCAGGGGACTCTTGGCTTAGAGACTTCGTGAGTCAAGGCTCTAGGAATGCCTGGGGTTCCTTTGTCCTCAGAACAGCCTGAAGGGGACGACTATCTTGGGAACCCTCATGTGGCATGTTTCTAGGGTTTCCAGGGTTTCCTGAGGGAGATGCCAGGGTTATGGACCCTCACAGGTCATGTCTCTAAGTAGGCCCGGGGTTCCCTTCTCAGAGCAGTCTGGAGGAGACGGCTGTGTGGGGACTCTCTTGGGTCATGTCTCTAGGGACGCCCTGGCTTCTCTTATCTTCAGAGTGGTCTGAGGAAGACTCCTGGTCTGGGGAGCCTCATGGGTCGTGACTCTAGGGACATCCGGGGTTCCCTTCTCCTAAGAGCAGCCTGAGGGAGGTGCCTGGTGTGGGGCAGCCCAATTTTGTATTATAGAGACAGGGTTTCTCTGAGTTGTTTCATGCTTTGCTTTTGCTGAGACTGGTTTTGAACTCAAGATCCTTCTGCCTCAGCCTTAGGAGCCGCTTAAGTTTAAATATATTATTTCTAACAAAACCAGAATTTATTAAAAATACATCCCCTGTATTTTAAATAATGAACCACATTTTTTCTTTAATCTTTGCTTAGTTTAGTTTAAAAAATTTTTTTAGTTGTGGAAGGGCACAATACATTTATTTTATTTATTTTTGTGTGGTGCTGAGGATCAAACCCAGTGCCTCACATATGCTAGGCAAGCACTCTACCACTGAGCTATGACTGCAACACATTTTTCTTTTGGTGGAAAGTTTAATTAGCAAGAAGCCACCCCTCCAGGACCCTCTTGCTAAGGCCTCTTCTCCAGACCCCACCCATATTCTTTGGCCCTGCCTGTCCTCCTGAACCACCTTCCCCCTCCTTCCTACCCTGCCTCTCCTCTAGGTCCTATTCATGTTCTATGGCCTGTCCCTCCCTCAGGTCCCATCCATCTGCCAAGCCCTGCCCCCTTGTGACTCATTCTCCCTCTCCTTCAGACCCTTTCTCTCCTCCAGATCTTTCCCTTCTTCCTGTCCTGCTCCTCTTGCAGACCTCACCTTCCTCTCTCTCTTTTATTCATTTTTGTTTTGCACATGGACACAATGCCTTTATTTTGTTTATGTATTTTTGTGTGGTGCTAAGGTTTGAACCCAGTGCCTCACACATGCTAGGCAAGTGCTCTACCACGGAGCCATAACTCCAGCCCAATCCTCCTCCTCTTTAAGACCCTGCCTCTTCTCCAGACCCCACATATCTTCCAGGCCCCCTCCTCCTCCTGACCTTCCCTCCACTTCTTCCAGACTCTGTTCCTGCTAGTCTAGGATGAGCAACTCCCTGGCTGCTGTGCTAATTGGCAGTATATTTGTAATGGTGCACAAATAACGTTCATTGTATAAACACTGACATCCTGCATTGGATGAATTATCTTGACTATATCAGAATTCGATGTACCATAAAATAACTTTAGAAAAGTCACCTTTCTCTATAGATCGTGAACATTTGAAATAAAATCAGAATTTGTTAAAGGGCAGATGACAGTCAGCCTTGAGCCCTGATGATCCCAGGATCCCAATCAGAGGGAGGACTCTAAGTACCAGTCCAAGGTTTTGTATGCTAATTGATTCATTTTCTTATTTTAGACTTATTTTGTAATGTAATTCCCTATAGCCTCCAGGTCTCCAGTTCTGGGCAGTAGGTTTTTCCAATTCAATTTTTGATTAATATTCTTTCAGTTTTCTACAGAATTAAAATTTTTTTTTTTTTAGTTTTCAGTGGATCTTTTTATTGTATTTATTTTGTTTATATGTGGTGCTGAGGATTGAACCCAGGGCCTAACACATGCCAGACAAACGATCTGCCTTTGCACCACAAACCTAGCCTTTTATAGAATTTTTAATTCTGTGAACTTCTATTTTTTATAAGGAATATTTAAAAAATTACTTTTTAGCTTACTTTGTTTTTGATTGAGAGAATTGTTTTGTTTGAGAGAATTGTATTGTTTGAAAATGCTCATAATCAAATGATTTTAATTAATTTCCACTTATTAAGGTATCTTTGGAGACTGGATGTGCATCTCAGTGGCAGAGCACTTGCCTGGCATGTGAGAGCCCATGGAGTCCATCCCAGCACCATACACATAGAAGATGTCTTTGACAGGACTCAAGTATGAGAGGTATGCTTTAAAAAGATCATGTACTGGGGCTGGGGTTGTGGCTCAGTAGTAGAGCAGTCACCTACCACATACGAAGACCTGGGTTCGATCCTCGGCACCACATAAAAATAAGTAAATAAAACAAAGGTATTTTGTCCAACTACAACTAAAAATAAAGATTTTTTTTAAAAGGTCATGTATTTCCACAAACATATATATATACCACAGTGCCTCTTCCAAATTCATATGAAATTATTCTAAGAAAATTTCAAATCAGCTTTAAAAGAGAAGAGGGATGATGATATTTTTAATGTCAACTATTGATATTTCATGATATTTAAAACCACTATAGATGAAATTTCCAGAGATGCAAATCATTACAAAATGTAAGAGACAAGTCAGTACCCGCTTTTTTTGTAATTCAGATACATTTACTAAAAATAAGGTTTTTTTAAAAAAGATATTTTTTCTTCTTTAAAATTTAGAAATCATGTCCATAAGTCCTATTAAAGTTCTACATTCATCAGAAAGTTGTCTTATTCCTTGCATACAAAGGGATGGGACTTCTAATGAGCATGATACTTTATGTTTTCAGGAATTCTTGTGGGAGAACTCTTTAAGTGTTTTGCCTCTGTTCAAAATATTATTTAAAAATGTATCAATTTGCTTTTGATTTCAGAAATTTGACTTTCTTTAGAAATTATGTATTTATTAGCATTTAGGGTTATTTCATGTGGGAAATGCCATGATTACATTTTATCCTAATGTTATTCTAATGTTGTGTTAATAATTTTCTAAGCTAGATTATGTTCATTTTTCTTATCAACAGTTAATAAAACCTTTTTTGTTGTTTTGATGGTATTCTTAATTCAAACATGCTTTATGATGTGACATCACCATTCATGATGGTCTAGGTATGCAATACACTATAAGGAGAGTATTTTGATTCTGAGAGTCTCAAGTGTTTTAGGTCCAACATGTTTCCTTAAGAGGAATGATTATTCATTTTCTATTTGATTACACAAATAAGACACAAATTATTTTTTTTTCCTCTTGTGGTTCTGGGGGTTGGTCCTAGGGCCTCCTGCATGCTAGGAAATCTTTCTACCACTTAGCTACATCCCCAGCCCCATAGATCCTTTAGTTGTCATTAGCTTCATGATGAGCTAGTGACAATAAAATTACTTAGAATTTCAACTAGATTTAGACTCATGCAAGAGTTTGGGTATCCATAGCTCCTTGTGATTTCTAAAAGGTAGAGTGTTTTCCCACAACACAGCAGCACCTATTTTCACTCCTGGACTGAGCTGACACCTTTGCTTCTCTTGGCTCACCACTTCCTGCAGAGGTTTTGGAGGAGATGACTATTTCTTTGACTATTTGTCCCATTGACAAATATTTGATTATATTGCTGCTAAAAGGTATGCATAGAAATAAAATAGAGACAAGGATTCTTTGGGATAAGTGATTCAGTCACAGCAAGTCAATTTGTATTAGGACATTTTTTTTTAATAAAGTCATTCTTTAGGGAAAGTTAAACCAAGAGTTGAAATAGAATCTCTAAAATGTCATTTTTTCCCCCTGTAGTGATCATGTTTTAAGAAGGAAAACCTAGAACCTAGTGACAGCATAAACATATAATAAGTTAACATATGTTATTACTTCTACATGAAATATGTAAAAGAGGCATATACTTTGAATTTTCTAAAAAATTTTTTTTAGTTGTAGTTGGACACAATGCCTTCATTTTCATTTATTTATTTTTATGTAGTGCTGAGGCTCAAACCTAGCACCTCACACATGCTAGGTGAGTTCTCTATCACTGAGTTACAACCCCAGCCCACATACTTTGAATTTTATATGAGTTTAAAGTATTTGATTTTTGTGTTATAAATGTTCATAATATAATACAGAACTAGCTAAGAGTGTCAGTTACTAGTAATTAACTGTATGAATAATTAAACAAGTAGGTGTTTGAGAAAATATAACCATGTCCTAAGGTTTTACTTTAGAGTAGTTTAATCTTTTTGGGGGGAGGGTACTGGGGATTGAATCCATGGGCAGTAACCCTAATCCTTTGGCCTTTAATATTAATATTTACCCATACTATTGCATCAAAAAGTGATATAATAACTGCCCTGTGGACTTTAATACTAGTATAAAATTAATACTGTAAAATGTAAGTGATATAAATGCTGCCTTGTGACTTTAAATACTTACATGATATCCAACTATTATAAAATTGATAAACTAGCTTCTCTTTGGCAATTAATACTAATGTAATATCCTTATTCTAGAATCTAAAGCTAATATTGTAGCAGGAAAGTGATATTTAACATTAATGTGGTATCAATACTATAGCATGACAAACTAATATTAATAGATTCCCTGTGGAATTTAATACTAATATAATATCCTAATATACTATGTAAAATAAATATGATAGCTCTACTGTAGCCTTTAATAGTGATGTTATGTCCATTCTATAGTATTTTATACTAATATATTAGTTGTCCTGTGGACTTCATACCAACCTGATATCCATATTTTAGCTTCTAATGCTAATATGATAATATCTTCTCTGTGACCTTTAATATTTACCCATACTATTGATATTATAATGTAATATCCAGATTATAGCATCTAAGACTAATATACTATCTGCCCAGTGAATTCCAGTAATAATAAAATCTCCACACAGAATCACATAAACTTAATATCAGAGCTGTTTTATGTCTTTTCATGATCATATTATATCTATAATATGCAATCTAAAAGTAACAGTAGCTGACTTTGGTTTTTAATATTCATGTAATATGCATACTGTAGCATCCTAAAGTACTATATCAGCTGCCCTTTGGTCTTTAATACTTATATTATGTCCATACTATAGCACATAAATCCAATATAATATCTGAATTTTGGTCTTTACTATTAATATCCATATTATAGCATCTAAAAGTAATAAAATAGGTGCCCTGTGGCCTATAAATGTCATATGATAGCCATACTATAGCATCTAATACTAATATAATAGCTGCCCTGTAGCTTTTGGCTTTAGTTTAATATCAATACTTTGGCCTCTGAAACTAACAGAATAGCTGTCCTGTAGTCTTTTAATACTAATTTTATTCACATGTAGCATCATTATAGTCTCCATGTAGCCTTTTATTCTAATATTACATTCAAACTATAGATCTAAAATGAATAAAATAGCTTCCTTTTGGCCTTCAAGAGTAATATGATATGCACTATGGTACCTAGAAAATCTTATAATAGCTTCCCTGTGGTCTTTAATACTAATGATATCCATGCTATAGTACCTAAGACTAATAGGTGCCTGTTGTGTTTAATATTAAAGATGTCCATACTATACCTTCCAAAAACTAATATAATAGCTGCTCTGTGTCCTGTATTATTAACATAATATCCATACTGTAGCATCTAAAACTAACATAATAGCTGCCTGGTAGCCTTTAATATTGAGATAAAAACTGTGGCCTCTGAAATTAGTGTAATAGCTGTCAAGTGATGTTTTAATACTGATAGTGCATACATACTATAGCACCAAAAACTGATAATATAGTAGCCTTGTAGAATTTCATAGTAATATAATAATTATAACCGAATATAAAGCTTTAATATTAATAAAATATCTATACTGTTGATCTAAATCTGATGAAATGTCAGCCTGTAATCTATAATAGCCATATAATATCCATACCAAAGCTTCTAAAACTAGAATAATAGTGCCCTGTGGCCTTTAATGCTAATAGGTATTCATACTACAGTATTTAAAGCTGATACAATAGCTGAATTGTGGTCTTCCATATCAATGCAATGTCAATATTATAGCATATTGAACTAATTTAGTAGCTTCCCTATGACATTTATATGCCAATATAATATCTAACCTGTTCATTTTAATACTAACATATTTGTACTGTAGCCTCTGAAACTAATATAATAGCTAATTTATCATCTAAAACTAGTATAGTAGCTGCCCTATAACTTTGAAACTATTATAATTTTCATAGTATAGCATCAAAATTAATATAATAGCCTCCCAGTGGCTTTTATATTAATATGATATCTGTGCTACAGTATATCCAATACCAATAAAATAGTGGCACTGTGGCTTTAAATACCAATATGATATCCATGCTACTGCAACTCAAGCTAACATAATAGATGATTTGTGTCCTTTAATCTTACTATAATATCCACATAATAGCATATATTACATAATATATGACTTCTGGCTTTAAATATTAATATTATATCCATAATATAGCATCTTAATTTAATAGTACATATGTCCTGTGTCCTTAGGACAAATATTATATCCATAATGTTGGATTTAAAACTAGTATAATAGATACCTTGTGGACTTTAATACTAATATGCTATCCATACTGTAGCTCCTAAACTTAATATAGTAGCTGCCTGGGCCCTTTAATATGATATGTAATATGTTAAACATATTGTGCTCTTTAAAACTAAAGTAATAACTGCTCTGTGGCATTTAGTGCTAATATAATATTTATAATGTACCATGAAAAACTAATGTAATAACTTCCTTGTGTCCTTTAATATTGATAGTATAGCATCCAAAACTAATATGATAACTGCCCTCTAGACTTTAATATCATAATATTCATACTGTGACCTCTAAATTTAATACAATATCTGTCTTGTGGCCTTTATTACTGGTTTGTTATTCATACTATAGCATGGAAAACTGATTAAATAACTGTTCTGTGACCTTGAATATTAATATTATTTTCATATTATAGCAAAAAAAATGATATCGGAGGTCTTTATTACTAATAGATTCAAACTATAATATCTAAAACAAGTAAGTAGGTGTGCAATAGAATTTAATACTAAGTGACATCCATGCTAAAGCATGTTAAACTTAATAGCTCCCCTGTAGCTTTTGATACTAATATTATAGCCTCCAAAACTGATGTAATAGATGTCCTGTGGCCTTTAATATTAATGTTACATCATTCCTATAACCTGTGAAGTCAATTTAAAAAGTTTCTTATAAAATTTAATATTTATTTAATATCCATATTATAAATCTAAAACTGATAAATACGTGCTCCATGTAAAACTGGTAAATAGGTCCTATAGAATTAATATGATATTGTATCACCTTAAACTAATATAATGTCAGCTTTGTGGCCATTAAACTAATATGATATTTATAGGATAGCATTAAAATCAATAGCCTACCATGTTGATGCTAACATGATATCCATATTTGAGTATCTAATAGAACATAATTATTGACCTGGAGTGTTTAATTCTAATATGATATTCATATTGGAACATCTGAAACTGATGCAATAGTTGCCCTGTGGCCTTTGATATTTATATGATATCCATCCTATAGTATCTAAAGCTAATAAAATATATTAGCTACCCTGTGGCCTTTAATATTAATATAATATCCAGGGGCTGGGGATGTGGCTCAAGCGGTAGCGCGCTCGCCGGGCATGTGTGCGGCCCGGGTTCGATCCTCAGCACCACATACCAACAAAGATGTTGTGTCCGCCAATAACTAATAAATAAATAAATATTAAAAAAATATAATATCCATACTGCAGTATTTAAAATAATAGATGCACTGTGGCCTTAATACCATATAATTGGTTTGGATATGCTCATGTGTGAAACAATGTAAGGAAGTTTAAAGGTGAAATGATGGGTTATGAGAACCTTAACCCAAATTAGTAATCCCCTGACAGGAATTAACTGAGTGGTAACTGAAGGCTGATAGTGTGCAGCTGGAGGAGGTGGGTCATTGAGGCTGTGCCTTTGGGGTACATATTTGGTGAGCTGAGCTTAGGTTCTCTGCTTCCTGATCACCACTTTCCTTCACCACACTCTTCTGACCCACCTTAAGCCCCAAGGAATGGAGTTGGCCATCTATTGGCTAAGATCTCTGAAACTGTGAGCCCCTAAATGAACTTTTCCTCCTTTAAAATTGTTCTTGTCAGGTCCTTTGGTCAAAGCAGCAAAAAAGATGACTGAAACAATAACATACATGTCATAGATCTAAAACAAATACAATAGTTGCCCTGATGCCTTTAATACTAATATGATATTAAGAGTGTAACATCTAAAACTGATATATAATAGTTTCCCTGTGACATTTAATGTTAATATAATATTCATTCCATAACATCCAAAACTACATTATAGCTTCCCTATAGCCTTTTATACTAAAGTACTATCCATACTATAGCATTTCAATATAATATAATATCTTCCCTGTGGCCCTTAAAGCTAATGTAATGCATACTATTGCATCTAAAATGGTATAATAGCTGCTCTGTATCCTTTAATATCAATAGAGATCCTTATTATAGCATTTTAACTTAATATTTATATCATACCCATAATAGCATCTAAAACTGATAAAATATTAGCCCTGTGGCCCTTATAGGTAATATGATATCCAAACTATATCTCCTAAAACTAATATGATAGCTAGACTGTGGCATTTAATATTAATATTTTATCCATATTATGCCCTCTAAAAGTAATAAAATAGCCCCCTTTTCATTTTAAGTAGAATATCCATATGATAGCAATAAACCCTATAAGATAGCATATCCATATGATAGCATATAAAGTTAACATAATAGCTGACCTCTGGCATTTAATAGTAATCTGTTGGGCTGGGGATGTGGCTCAAGCGGTAATGAGCTCACCTGGCATGCTTGATGAGGAACTACAGATCTTGTTTGCCCAGCTGGATTTTTGTCTTGTTTTGGTCCCATCTCTTCTTTCTATGCCCCTATTTATCACTTGTAGAATGGAAATGTTTAATCTATGCCATTATATATTGGATTATGTAGCTTGCTTTGATTTTTATGGGGTCTCATGCTGAGTTTTCCTTAAGTTTCAGGAGAGGTTTTGGACTTGGACTTTTGGGGAATACTGGAACTGTTAAGAACATATGGACTCCTGGAAATGAACTCAATGTATTTTGCATCATGAGATGGACATGAACTTTTGGGGGCCAAGGGCACAATGTTATGGTTTAGATATGAAGTGTTACTCCAAAGCTCATGTGTGAGAAAAAGCAAGAAAGATTTAAAGGTGAAATTATTTGGTTATGAGAGCCTTAACCTAGTGAGGGCATTAATCCACTGATAGTGTTTAACTGGATGGTAACTTTAGGAAGGTAGTGTGTAGCTGGAGAAGGTGGGTCACTGGGGACATTTCTTTGGAGTGTATATTTGTCTCTGGTGAGCAGAACTCTCTATCTGCTTCCTCTTTGCCATGTCTTGATTTACTTCCTACCTCTATACCATTTTGGCAAGAGCCATGGAGTTGGTTTTCTACAGACTGAGACCTGGAAAATATAAGTGTCAAATAAAATTTTCATTCTCTAAAAATTATTCTTGTCAGGAATTTTAGACACAATGGCAAAAAAAGCTTACTAAAACAATACTGTACTATCTAGAAATAATATAATAGTGGCCCTTTGGCCTCTTATATCACTAATATAACATCTAAAATTAATAGTTACCCTGTGGTGTTTAATCATATTATGATGTAAATAGTATAGCATCCAAAACTAAGATAATACCTTCAATGGCTTTTAATACTACTATGATATCCATAATATTGCAACTAAAACTAATATTATAGTTTCCCTGTGGCCTTTAATATTAATGTAATATCAATAATATGGTCACAGGGTAGCTATTATGTTATCTTTATAGATAACTATGGATATTAATATTAAATGTAAGGAAAATAAAAAGAGACAGAGAAGATGCAGAGTCAGAATGACAGAATGGCAGAATGGTCAAGCTGCCAGCTTTATTTATATCAATAGGTTGCATTTGATCATTGGCATCAGTAATATACTATTGTTTATTGTGTCATTTGGAAGGTTATAGAGTTAGCAACATTATGCAGCTTATTCCTCAGTTACATTCTATAGTTACAAATGCAATGTTAGAAAGCTTTGTGTAGCTATCAAGAAAGTTTTTATTTACAGTTACTGTTAGGTGGGCAGGTCCAGGAGCATGGGAACTTGGGGAAACATTTTTATTGTATAACAAGAGTGTTTCTTTATTCCCAGGAGCTGTGTGCCTGCGATCAAGGTCAAAGCCAATAAGACTCTAGCACAAAGCCTTCTAATGCAAGGCATTGCTACAGCAGGTAGGCATCCCTTGTCTTTGCACAGAAGTTTTCCCAGTATCCAGGCATTTCTCGTCTTGGCACAGAAACTTCCTAGCCACCAAATATGCCACATTTATGAAGCCATCAGAGACCCCAGTCCCAAAAACAGAACCCTTGTGGGCCAAAGGGAAGCTTTAAGGCCAAAGGAAAGCTGTTATATCAGTTTTACATGCTATAATGTGGATATAATATTAGTTTTAAAACTGAAGAGCTGCCTGTGACCTTTTAATATAAACATGTCATCCATACTATGAACTTGTAATGGATATAATAGCTCCCCTGTGAACTTTATAACTAATATGTTATCCATATTATGGCATCAAAAACTGACATAGTAGCTGAAACGTGTGATTTAGTATTATATCCATACTGTGGACCTAAAACTAATAACCTACCTTTCCTGTGGCCTTTCATATTAATACAATGTCCATATTATAGCATCTAAAACTAATATAATAGCTGTCCTGTGGCTTTTAGTACTAATATGATATCCATATTATAACATTTGCCAAGGTCCCTTAATATTAATATGATATTGTTAAACTAGCACCTAAAACTAATAAAATATTTGCCCCTGGGCTTTAATACTTTTTAAAATTTAATATACTTAAATATATATTAAATATATATATTCATATATACCATCTAAAAACAATATAATAGCCTCCCTATGGCCTTAAATATTAATATAATATTCATACTGTGACATATAAAACTAATATAATAGCTACACTGAATTTTTTAAAATATTGTTTTAGTTGTATATGGAAACAATACCTTTTATTTATTTTTTAATGTGATGCTGAGGATTGAACTCAGTGCCTCACATGTGCTAGGCAGGCACTCTACAAATGAGCCACAAACCCCAGCCCAACTACCCTGTGACTTTTAATAATAATATAACATCCATAGAGTAACCCATAAAACTAATATTGTAAATTCCCTGTATATTATATTAATATAATATTATATTATCATTATATTATTATTAATTATTGATATGACATCCTTGATATAGTATCTAAAACTGAAGATCTCTTCTATGGCCTTTACTATAGCTATTAAAAGTGGCATAAGGGCTGGGGATGTGGCCCAAATGGTAGTGCGCTTGCCTGGTATGCGTGCGGCCCGGGTTCGATCCTCAGCACCACATACAAACAAAGATGTTGTGTCCGCCGATAACTAAAAAATAAATATTAAAATTCTCTCTATCTCTTAAAAAAAGTGGCATAATAGTTTTCTTGCAGCCTTTAATACTATAGTAATGTGATATCCATACTCTACCATCTAAATATAAAAAAATAGCTTCCCTGGAGTCTTTAATAATAATGTAATATAGTACTACAGCATCTAAAACAAATAGAATAGCTGCCATGTGGCCTTAAATACTATTTTATTCATATTATTAGATAATACTGACAAAATAGCTGCACAGAATAGATGCTATAACAGGAACATGATAGTCACATTATGGCATGTAAAACTGATACAACAGCTGCCCTGTGACCTTTAATACTAACATTATCCATATGATAGGTTTAAAAATTAATAAATTACCTGCCTGTGGATTTAGTGTTTATATTTTATCCTTACTATAGCATCTTTATTATAGCATCTAAAACCAATATAATAGGTTTCCTGTGGATTTTAGTACTAATATAATATTCATATTATAGAATCTTAATCTAATATAATATCTGCCTTGTTATCTTTAATACTAATAAGATATCTATACAATAGAACTTAAAATGAATATTATAGCTGTCCTGTGGGCTTAAATACTAACATGATATTCCTATTATAGCTTCAAGATTGAATATAGTAACTGTCTGTGTTTTTTAATTCTAATATGATATGCATATTATTGTGTCGAAACCTAAGATAATGTATGCCATGAAGCTCTTAATAATAAGATATCCATATTATAGTATGTAAAATGAATAGCTGCACTGCCTCATTTATTACTAATATAATACTCATCCTGTAGCATCTAAATCTGATATAATAATTGTCTTGTGGCCTTTACTACTAATATAATATATAATAATATCTAAGTACTACTAATATAATATCCATAAAATATTGTATAACTGTAATGTAAGAGCTGCAAAGTGGCTTTTATTATTAACTCAACTCCATTCTATAACTCCTTAAACTTAGCTTATAACTCCTTAAAAATAGCTTGTTGTGGCATTAATATTAATAAAATAAGTATCCTGTGGCTTCTAGTACTAATATAATAGGTAGCCTTCAATATTAATATAATATCCATATTATGAACTCTAAAACAAATACACTAGCTGCCCTGTGACCTTCAATATTAATATATAATCTGTACTATAGCATATAAAACGAATATAATAGTTGCTTTGTGGTCTTTAAACTAAGAAGATATCCAAATTATAGCATTTCAAGCTTACATAATTGTTGCCCTGTGTCATTTAATATTAATAGGATATTCATACCAGAACATCTAGAACTAATATATGCCCTCTTACCATTAATACTAATACAGTATTTCAATTGGTATTAAAGATCACATTATGTGTGTTGTATTAATATTGAAGGCCACAGTTCCGTTATTACATTGGTATGAAATGTGACTGGGTGGGTGTGTATATACTAATATTTATGACCTCTATTACTAACTTAAAATCCAAAATATAGCATCGGAAATGGACATGATATTTTCCCTATGGCTTTTAATATAATGTACATATCAGAATATGTGAAACTGATATAATAACTACCCTGTGCCTTTAGTATCAATATGATATTCACACTGTATCATTTAAAGCTAATGTAATAGCTTCTCTGTGTTTTCTAATACTAACATTTTATTCACATCATATCATCTGAAACCGACATAATCACTGCCTTGTGCCTTGAATACTAATGCAGTATTCATGCTATAGCCAATAAAATAATGGCTACCCTTCAGCCTTTAATAATCATATGATGTGAGTATAGTAGCATCTAAAATTGATAATAGCTGCACCATGGCCTTTAATATTGATATAACATCCATACTTGGCTTATGAAACTGAAATAATAGCTGTCCTTTGTTCTTTTAATACAAATACAGAATCCATACTGTATTATCTAAAATTAATATAATTGCTGCTCTGAAGAATTTAAGATTAACACAATGTGCAAACTGTAGCACCTAAAACTACTTGCTGTCCTGTGTACTTTAACACCAATGTGGTATCCATATTATAGAATCAGATATTAATACATTAATTGTACTGTGATTTTAATAGTTATATATTCATACTGTAGCAACTAAAGCTGATATAATATCTGCCCTGTGACCTTGAATAATTATGCAATAGTCATACTATCCATACTAAATTCTCTTAAACTAATATAATGGTGAGTCTCTGGCGTTTAGTACATGTAAAACATACTTACTTCAGCATGTTAAACTGTTCTAATAGCTGCCATGTGGCTTTTCATATTAATGTAATATCCATATTATAGCATCTATTGCTAATAAGATAGATGAACTTTAATCTTTTTGGGAAATATATATATTATATTAACATAATAAATATAGTAATATGTTGATATATTTATTAATATAGGAAAATTTATTAATATATTTTATATATTAATTAATATATTTTATATATTAATATATATTTCACATTAACCTTTTAATGTGAAATATATATATTTCAGCCTCTGAAACAAAT